>NC_139942.1:41430249-41450249 GCF_963454915.1 Gymnoscopelus microlampas | reverse complement strand
GTCATTCTGATAAATGTCATTTGTGATTTAAACATTTCATTTGGCTTTGAAGCATTCCCCAAATAGCTATTCACCACTTCTAGCTGTGCCAATATTTACAATAAGCATATTTCACACAGAGATAAGGCACTATTTAATTTAGAACTGAGAGGGTATGAAGGCGAGATAAAAAAATAACTGAAAAGTGAAAGATAGAGAGCGTGTGAAACTGCAAGAAATCGTATTAAAAGTGCTTGTATAGAATATGTCGCAAAATAAAAAATAAATAAAATACATATATATAAATAAAAAGAAGCCAGGGTGAGGAAGAGAGTGGAAATGGAAAACAGACAAGATAAAGGAAAAGTAAAGATTACAGTTATCTTAAGGTGCTGTCTGCCTTCACGCTTTTGAAGTTGATGAAGCGATCGAACAGACATAAATGTCCACTTTATTTTCTCGTCTCTATAACTCTGTCGTTTTCTTCCTGCTAATGAGCTGATGATTACTAATCAAGATAACAGTCTCTCATGTGGTCTGCCGACATGTTTAAACATGCAGCATTTATTTTCCCTTTAAAGTGTGGCTGCCATTTAAGCAGCACATTACAAGCAATTTCGCAGTGCAATTTGTATAATGGGGGAGTGTGCATCTCTCCTGCAGCTCAAACTGTGTAGTTATCAGGCCTGCATTGCACAGCGGGTGGGGCTGCAAATATCGATTATCTTCTTAGCAATTCTATTAATGAGTTTTTTGATTAATCGAATAATCGAGAAGTGTGTGTTTCTGGATGATATTACTATGTATCAACAAATCAACATGAAAAATTTGCAATTTATGTTTAAAATCAACTAAATTGATTAGTCTGATTAACCATTAAGCTCTATTTTACACTTTAAAACAACGGTGGCGTACAAAACTGGTGAAAATAGCCGAACGACAAGATCAAAATGCATCACAAGCATCGGACTGCGATGCGTTGTGAGCTTGTAGATATGCTATTTTCGCTATATGAAAATTGATAATTCTACTTAACACATTGAGTGCCAAAAACGGTCCGGACCGCTTTTGAGAAGCTACTGTATGCGTTATGTGTCATAAACGGTCCGGACCGTTTTTGGCCCTTTTTGTTTATATAGATATTTTTCCCACGTGGGGCGCTCTAACAAAACTTTGCGATCATCCAAGGAGTCTCTAAGGAGAGGCCGGATGTGGATCCATGTCAAAAATGCTTCCAGTCGTCCGCTCCAATGTTAACTCCTTGACTAAAAGCTTAATATCTCCTATTTCTTTTTAACGTGGTGGAAAAGAGCCGTTTTCGATCGATGATCACTCTGCAATGGAGGATCGCGTTAGAAATATTATTGTTCCAGGCGTAAGTCGGGACCCTCCGCCGTCTCGCACGCAGGCTTTGTTTACATGCGCGTCCTCGTCGGGGCTTCTACAGCACGCAACATGTCAATGTAAGTGGATGGAAGATATGCTGGCACTACAGTAGATGTACCCTATTTTAATAAACCTCTGGCACACGATGTGTTAAACTGATAATTTTTTTAATAATCTATTAAATCGGTTACTTCGATTAACTGTTGCCCCATAATAGCAGGCACTATGCGTAGGCCCACGCACACACCCCCACATGGCTGTACTCGCACTCACGTAAACAAACTCAGCCCAGTCCAATTCTCTCACTTTTTTCAGCCCATGAGATTTAGCGCTCATGGACCACCAACTCCACTGACAAAAATCTGTCAGATGGGAGAGTCGGGGTGAACGTCTTGATAGCAACCGGGAACGAGAGAGATATCACTATTTGCTTTACAGAGACAAGACCATTGGACAGTAGCAGCAGCTATCTGCAACGCGCTATAGGACATCAGATAAAACAGTAAAGCAGGGAGAGAGAACACCATTACACAAACACAACAGTGGGGGCTGACAGAATAAAAGATAGCACTTCAGCAAGACAATATCTGGAGCAAATATGCAGTCAAATGAATTCTGTGCACTCTGACAATATCACACAAAAGACAAAATGTAAGATTTGAGTTATCTGTCACCTCGTACATCAGTCCGAGCATAGGATTATAGGTTCATTCATCAAAGCGGGAGGCTTAACATTTATGGTTCACTGAGCGTATTGTGTTGTGCTGTTGGTTCAGCCTGGCAGTGTTGAATCTGTGCCATATCTGTCCTTATTAAGAACATCATTTTTAATATCATGCATTGAAACCGAAGCAAAGCACTCCGATATTGTTCAGTCTGTTGTTAATTTCCATGACTTGTAACTACATTTTACATAATCCCTATGGGCGTTTCCACTAAGCTCTGTTTATCCTTAGTTTTTCAACTAAGGGAAGTGCCTTCACTTTGCATAGTTTAAGAAAAGTCTGTTCTCGCGGAGGCCCAAAATCATTTAGCGCTGACCTAGTTGAATGTGATTGAGCTGCTGCTACGGATATCAATGTGGGTGAAATTATTCTCGTTGCTTTTTCATTCCAAATGCTGCTTGTCTTGAAGGAGACACACTCTCAGTTATCAAAGTAACTGCCTGTGAAATAGCAAGTTATTTTCCTGCTGGAAAAGTGAACATCATTAAAAAAAATCTCAATGATGAATTATGGCCTCATCTTATTGACGAGCACGTCAGTGGGTGAGACTGTTCGATGCACCTTCAAACAGAATAACATGAGGTAAGAACTGTGGATTGCATAGCTAACAAAACTTAGTTGTCATAGTATTAGATAGATAGATATACATACAGACAGACAGACAGACAGACAGACAGACAGACAGACAGACAGACAGACAGACAGACAGACAGACAGACAGATAGATAGATAGATAGATAGATAGATAGATAGATAGACAGACAGACAGACAGACAGACAGACAGACAGACAGACAGACTCGCTTGTTCATTCGTTTGTTCTATTCTCAGTTTATAGTGCTTGATGTTTGTAATTCTTCACAATAATGCTTTGTGTCCTGAGACAGTTGTGCAAAATCACGCACAATGCAGCCGCCACAGTCACACCTTCTTGCCAAAGTATTTGCTAAGCGCTGCTCCCTGCAGAGCAGTGCGTGGTTACGCAGATGTCATACATTTCCCCCGATGACACTCAGTGGGACTCGCTTTTGACAGCAACACGTACCCGCTCTCAGGAAGGGTTCCTCGCTAAAAACACCCTCCAGCATCTCTCGCGTCCCTGCACAACATGCACAGTAAAATCACCAGTGTTCATTTATCCATTTGTAGACTCTGAGTTAAATGAACACTGAGGATTTTACTTTGTAACAAGTACAAGTTGTGTGACAGTAGCTTTCAGCTAGCCCTCGTGGTCCATTAAGGGCCGCTGCTTGGCTATACCGTATGGCTATACCGTATGGCTATACCTTGTGGCGTCTGCTGTTCTCAGGCAGCATTTATCCACTTTGTGCACCTGAGCACATTTACCTCCTGTTGAGCGACTGTCCGCCTCTCTCTGCCACCCACACCACTGCCTACACGTCTTCTGCTTCCGTTCTCTCACTCTTGCTTTAATTCACTGAGCGAACAGTGCTGGCTGCTCGTAAGAAGTCTCCCACAGTTTAAAAGCATCGTGGGCATATGGTGGTGTATAATGGCTGATCTACACTAAAAGCCTCACCCCCCCACCTATAGCTATTCACCTATTCTTAAAGCTGGCATGCCACCGCAGGCCTATAATGATCCTTGGGTATTACTGTTGTATATCCCGAACTTTGTGTCCCAAAAACTGTAGGCCTACAGTTAAGTGTTAAAGCTGTATTTCTGTGGACACATCCGACAGCTCATTAAAACACTGGCTTTGACTGTGTCACCGCCCACTTGCAGTGGGGTCACCAAAGTACTTCTCTCCCTATCTGTCTCGTTGCTCAAATGGAAATAGTGATCTTTATAAAAAAAACTTTACCTATTAGTAAAAACTGCTACACAACAATGCTAGTGTAAAAAAAAACATTAGCTGCAAAAATAACTTTTTAGATGTGTACAGTAAACAGATTATCAAGAAGTTCTACATTCTCTTGCCTTCACATTTCCTGATTGTTGAGGTGCATTAGCATCAGGACTGTGATTCAATATTAAGACAATGTGATGGGAAGCGCATAAGAGAAGTAATGTTGAGTTCTTAGAAGAATGAAAAACAAAGAAATAGCCAAAATCATGGCACTGCATCTTTAAAATAGCATAACTTGCTGAAAACTACCAGTTAGAAAATGGGTGTGGGAACAGATAATGTTTTATGTCTTATAGGCATTGGAGTCCATAAACCCCGGCTCTATCAAGGGGATTTCACTGTGAAAACTGTGCACCAGGTAGTGTATTAACGTGCATCCTGGCGGATTAAAATGTAATCAGATTTCAGCCCGACCGTTCACAGACAAACACACGGACGGGCACACACAAGGACACACACGAGCGAAAACAGTCTTCGGCTGTCCGTCCTTCGGCCTGGCGGAGACAATAAATGTAACCCAGCTAAAATTGCGGCCTAATCTGGATACCAGACGCCTGTTTATGCCACGCATAGATGTGAAACCTAAATGAGGTACACCAAAAAAATCTAACTAAACACATTCCATGTCAATTTGCCTTCTCACTGCTGCCCTATATAGGATTTCATTCTATGAAAACCTGCATCCCTGTCCGCGCTGTTCCACATAAAGTCATCGCAACCTGAGGACACTTGCCACCCACATAGACCCACGGGTCTCTTACTCACTGACTGCGGGGACGGCACACTTGTGCCAATGCCTCAATGCTAAATGCCACTGTTATGTGGCATGATTACCAGCATACCATCTGGGAGAGGCAACGGTACCAGAAGGCTGGGACTAAGGCAACTCGAACATAAACAGGCCTATCGCTAATGAGACAGCAAATTAGCCGAGTTATTTACAAGTGGGAGCAGACACTGGGAGACTTGCGCCGTCTATTGATCTGTGCAATTGTTCGCTGATCAGGGGGAGATAATGCGAAAACAATCCCCGACATGGGGGCACTCACGCGCGCACACCGACAGAATCAAGACCTCTTGTTATATGCTCTTGTAAAATACACACACACACATACTGTACAGAGAAAGACACAAGCACACTCTCAGAGAGTTGTCACACACCGCTGTGGGAGAGTGTTTGCTGGGAGAGTGGCGGGGTGCAGGCAAGGGAGGCTTAGTCATTATCAGCTTTCCGTTCACACGGGAGAGGAGCTGGAGACACGATTCGCACATCATATCCACCGGTGATGGGCTGAGAATGGAAAAAGTGTATGTGTGTGTGTGTGTGTGTGTGTGTGTGTGTGTGTGTGTGTGTGTGTGTGTGTGTGTGTGTGTGTGTGTGTGTGTGTGTGTGTGTGTGTGTGTGTGTGTGTGTGTGTGTGCGTGCATGTGTGTGTGGTTACAGTGAGAGTAACAAGGAACGTGACAGAGAGAACTCTCCCCTATGCATAAAGAGGCCCCACAAATAAAGTAAAGGAAGGAGGCCTTTCTGATGTAACAACGCTTCGTGTTGCACAGAATGGCACGCAACAGGTCCCAGCTAAGAACAGGGCCAAGGGAGTTTCTGACTGTGATGTGCCCTCTCTCTCACTCTCTCTCTCTCTCTCTCACTCACTCTTTCCCTCACTATCTCCACTGCCCAATGTTTTTTTCTGCTTTATCTTCTCTCTCTCTCTCTCTCTCTCTCTCTCTCTCTCTCTCTCTCTCTCTCTCTCTCTCTCTCTCTCTCTCTCTCTCTCTCTCTCTCTCTCTCTCTCTCTCTCTCTCTCTCTCTCTCTCTCTCTCTCTCTCTCTCTCTCTCTCTCTCTCTCTCTCTCTCTCTCGTCTTAGTTGTCACGTCTCGAGCCATTGAAGTGTGCCGTGATGAAACGGCAATGGATGCGGCGGGGCCGAATCCACGATCCGTGACTCACCGATACAAGAGAGCCCCCCAACCGCGCCTGCCTGTAATTGGTGGATCGGAGAAGCCACCCGCGCCATTCTCGTGCGCAACGCTTCAAAGCTCTCCCCTTCTCCCTCTCCATCTGTCTCTCCCACCCACTCTCTCCATCGCTCTCTAGCTATGCCCTCTCTCCTCTTCTCACCTTCACTGATAGCGGCCGTGCGCCTTTTCAACTGACACCCTGACTCCCTGTAATGCTGCTTTTCAATCTATTTTAACTTACACTGCACAGTATGTGACTATAAAGTAGGTGTGAAATTCAATGGGACAGTGTGTAAGTTGTTGGCAATCTGTGTATGTTATCTATTATTATGTACTGTACTGTACTACTGTAACAGAAGATACTGTTTGTGTCCCGTCCAAGACACATTTTCCTTGGAACAATACAGTCTGTCTTATCTTATCTTTATCTTATCCTGTCTTGGAACGCCAATCGAACCGTCATTCACACGGTCAGTCGTTCACACGGTCAGTGGTGATGATGGTGGGGGGTGCCGGCGCCGCCGTGTAGTGATTGGATGAAAGGGGTGGCAGGAGGATTTGTGGAGAAGGTGGTGGGTATTAGTCAACAGTGGTAGACAGAGGGGGCACGGTGGGCACAGTTGGCAGCGCTGTCGCCTCATAGCTAGAAGGTCCTGGGTTCGATTCCCACCGGGGACGCTGTGGGCACTGGGGGCGTGTCCTCTCCTCCGCGTCATCAGTGCCCATGGGGTTGGCGAAAGGGCCTTTCTGTGTGGAGTTTGCATGTTCTCCCCGTGTCCCCTAAGGTAGGTAGGTACCCTCACAAAAAACATGCAGTAATCCTGGTCTCTATACTGCCTCCCCCTGGTCAGCCGGGGCACCTGATGGAGGGGAAAGGAACTGGTTGGAATAACGTGTTCCTTCCACGCATTACGTCCAACCCGGGGAAACTCCCACCTGTCAGGTGATAAGAAGCGGCTTGCTACCTCCTCATGCATTTAAGGAGGCATGCGCTCAGTTCTGGGCTCTCCCTAGGCTGGCAGAGGGAGAGTAGCACCCAGGATTACATAGGCAATTGGCACTGGGTGAAAAAAATGTGTTACAAAATCGATATAAATAAAAATAAAAATATTGTATTTTTTGATATTTTTGACTTTCAGTTCACTACATTTCAAAGACAAGTTTCTAAAGGTTAGGTTAGTTTATTTCGATCCTTTTTAGATAGCATATACTTTTCAATACTTAAAATTAAAATACAAAAATGTTACTGTGCAACTTTCAATTGTAAGTTGAGTAATATTTGACCAGGAGTATCTATACTTTGACTCTTTGAAGTACTGGGGTTCAGTACTTTGTGTACCACTGTTAATCAAGTGTTGGGGTGGGGGGGGGCACATACTCTGGTTTAATTAAGGTGTAATTGCAATGGAAAGAGAAAATAACTTATGCCCACTGGGAGGCCCAGGAGAAGAGGAGAGGAAGGGTGAGAGTGATGGGTAGGGAGGGCGAACGTAAAACCTGACAAAATGAGAGAAAGGTAATACAGAATAAGGAAAGGGAGACAGCGAGCCAAGAAAGAGCAGAAAAAAATACAGGGAGAGAGAGAAAGATACAGAGATGCAGAGAGTGTAAAAACAGCAGGGCGCTGCTTTTCAAAGACTATAATATAAACCGCGTGTGTGTGTGCGACTGTGCGTGCGTGTGCGTGTGTGGGGGGGAGTAATACAGTAAAGGCATCTGGAGAAACACTGGGCAGTGATGGAGGGAATAGGAGTGAAAGAGGAGAAAAAGAGAAAGAAGAAGCAACGTCCTTATCTGTGGCCGGCGGAGGCGTGAGCCTCTGAGTTCCTCAGGAGTGGCGGAATGCGCCGAGTTAGAAGACGGGGCGAGTCATTAAAAAAGTGTCTAGCTGGCGAAAGGGGGGCGAGAGAGCGCAACAGCGTTTTCGAAAATAGCCTGAATATAATCTGCATTCGTTTACCGGGAGTCCATCACACACAAGCACTTAAAGCCAGCAGGGATGGAAGGAAACTGGGTGGGTGGGTGTGGGGGGGGGTAAGTAGGGAGAGACTTGGGCGTCGTGAGCATTAGTGCTGCTGGAGAGAGAGAGAGAGAGAGAGAGAGAGAGAGACAGAGTGAATGATAGATGAACAAAGGGGGTAAAGGAAGACCTGGTTTGCTGACTGGACGTCACATAATTCTCTCTGGTGGAGATGCAGCAGGCAGGGTTCGCTTAAGAGTGAGAGGGACGTTCCCTTCCTCCTCGCTGCCGTTTGCACGCAGGGTTAATAATGAGTCAGTGCGAGTTCTCTGCCCTAACAGCCTCCAGGGTAACGGGTTAATAAAACATTGTGTATTGCCACCTAATGCGCCCTGGTGCAGAGGTATAGGCCATTAGAGATTACGGTGCGCCACTCTAATGCTTTATTGAGTGCGAGGAAGAAAAGGGAAGGCGGCGTGTGTGTGTGGTCGTGTGTGTGCGTGTGCATCTGAACTGCCATTAGCATGCACATGCCCATTTGCTAGCATGCTAATAAGAATGTCCGTACGAGTACACGTGTGCTTACACCACAAACCATCACAGATGACCCCCCATAACCCCTCTATTCTGCATCCATCACTAACAATGCCTCCATTTCAGAATTGAGACCAAACAGGTATAATGGAATGGAAGTAATTTCCTTCTATAAATGCGCAAGATCCCTGTCGAACTGTATCACGCACAGCTCTCCATCTCTGTGTGTGTGTGTGTGTGTGTGTGTGTGTGTGTGTGTGTGTGTGTGTGTGTGTGTGTGTGTGTGTGTGTGTGTGTGTGTGTGTGTGTGTGTGTGTGTGTGTGTGTGTGTGTGTGCATGACACAGATGACAATGACTTCCCTTTGTTTCACTAACGTTATGTGGCCAGACTACTTCTTCTATATATACAATTTGAATCCTGCGCCATGTCGGTTGTCCGTATGCGACGCCAGTGTGACGGTGTGACGTAATCTGACATCACGATGACAACGCCAGTGTGACGTAATCTCATGACAGCATGACATCACATGACATCACATCCTACCTATAAATTCTAGGATGCCGTCAGATCGCACCAGTTCGACGGCTTCCATAGTGGGTTTTGGTCATTGGAGAGGTGATGCACGTCACCTCTTTCTGAAGTGGGTACTTTCAAAGCCTGCCGTGGATTTAGGAGAGCACAAAACTCTCTCTCACACTGTGAGGTGCCTGTAAGGTGGCACTGCAAAGTGAACGACGCGTCACGCTAGACGTTCGGGCCCGAACTTCTAGTATATTAACATTGGCTTAAGGGAGGACCGGCCGGCCAGCGGACCACGTCGTCACGCTCATGTCACTATGACACAGACATAACCACATAAGGAGTTCCCAAGCAGCTACGCCCAAATATGGAGTGTGTTGTCTAACCTCAATGTGTTGGCATCAGGCGCAAACAAATCAGCTCCATATATGGGCACAAAAGGGGGCATGTCCATATATGGGCATATACTGATGACATAAGCGATCTCCATATATGGGCATGAAAGGGAAAAGGACTGACACATACAGAGATCTCCATATATGGGCATATTGGTCAGATCGGAGGTGCAACGTAGGTGTGAGGGCCGTGTATACGTATAATAGTACTATTATATATAACATGATATAATATTATATTTGTAGATAAAAAAAATGTGGACAGTTACTGCCTTGGCCTACAGGCAGCGTGCACAAGAAATTTGGCAGAAAGACAGACAGACCCAATTCTAGACGGCTCACCTACAGAGCCACGGCGTAATAATTAATTAACGAAGCTGTCGAAAAGATTATTTTTTCTGCAAGGTGCCGTCATTATCCTGTCTGAGGGAGTCATCTTTATTCCGTTTGAATTAATTCCAAGCACAGGGCTGTGGAGTCATAGCGGGACCCGGCTCCAGTCTGATCTGATGAGAGTGGCTAAAAAGGTCCATTACCGATGGACCGGCTGATGAATCGACGAAGCTGACGGACTGACAAGCGGCTGTCTGCGTGGCTGCCTGGCTGACTGATGGGTGTCAAAGTAGGAAATAACAGCTTGTGACTGCCTCAAACCAGTTAAGACTCCAATAACATCAGTCTCCACCTGTGAGATGCTGTTAAGGGGGAGAGGCAGAGGCAGAGAGAGGGGGAGAGAGAAGGGGGGAGGAGGGTGTCGAGGGAAAAGTACGGCAGAGTGTGAGAAAACTTGGTCGAAATGTCACATTGAGGTTATGAGAGCAACAGCGGTGGTGAGCGAGAGAGAGAGAGAGAGATAGAGACAGAAGGAGGGAGGGAGAGAGACAAGGGGGGGGGTCAGAGTGTGTAGGGGGAGAGAGAGGGAGGGAGGGAGGGAGGAAGAGAGAGAGAGAGAGAAAGAGAGAGGGAGGGAAATATGACTCAGAGCGATGTTTCCAGCAGTGATTTTACTGTGTATTGAAGCAGAAAGCACTGAACTTTAGATTAAATATTTATAAAGAGCGATAGAATCGGAGACATAGAAAAAATAAAGGGGAAAAAGATGGCTGATATTAACCACCTTAATTTTAATTAGTTTCCTTTTCTTTTCTTTTCTCTACTGCTTCATTTGGTTTCTTCTGTTGTTCTGAAGACATGGAACCTAATTAGGGAACAACAATTATTCGAAATGATTGCCTATTACCTAATTGTTAAGTTGTCACCCTCGTCGTCATTATTACGGTTCTACGCAAAAGTGCGGCAGAGACGCAAATTGGCCAAGCCCACTGGGGAATCACTCGCCCAGTTCTGTTCCCAGAATGCCGAGTGCCAAGCAAACCGCTGCGCAGGACCGTATTAATTAGCACGCAGTTGCTTGTCCTAGCCTAAAGGGAGGCTGCAGGCGAGAGACTCGCAGAATCGAGAAAAAAACTCTTTCGCAAGTTGCAACACACATGGAGAGCTCTGGATCGTAACAGTACTTGTACGTTCTGTTGCTATGGAGAAAGAGGTTGAGAAGGTTCAAACAGAGAGAAAGAGAACGATTTATCGAGATGCATGGTGATTTCTGGTCTTTCAGAAGGCCTGTTCATGCAAAAAATAATTTGCACTGATTGTAGCCATTGTCGTGTAATGACAATGGGCCTGTGGGGAACGGAGTGCACAGCCATACAGTATGTGTCATGCACAGGACAGGTTTGGTGAAGGTGGCATATGGTGTATAGCATAACCCTAGCATTAACAGGGGTCTGCACAATATGATTACATGACTGGAATTCCAATTGTCAGAATACAAAAAGTGTGACAATGCGGTAATTAGCTTTCAAATAGGAAAAACTACCCCATTACTTACTGGATTACTCTGGTGCATTCAGGGGGAGAAATGTGCATTTTGTTCAAGAGATCATAGAATATTAATACAGAACTTGATACAGGTAACTGAATTTTACATTATCATTAGGGGTATACACTAATCCCCTCTCTGTACTGCCGTGAAACTGTTGTATGCAAAGTAACGTACACCAATTTCATGCATTGTAAGAAATTCAGTCCGGTGAGGATTGAAGTCCGTAATTGCAAGTGCTGCAGTTTTAACCCACTAAACTGCACAGGAGAGCAGGCTACACTCCAGTGGTGCTGTAGGTGTGAGGAGTCACACAGAGCCCAGAGACAGAGAGTCTCTCTGCTAGAAAGACACGGTAAGCGAGGGAGGGGTGCCTGGTGACTCAGTTGGTGCACTGACCATGTGCTCCTCGTGAGTATTGTGAGGACACAAGTTTGAATCCAACTCTCGTCATGTCTGGCATGCCTCTCCTCTCACTGCCATAGGTTTCGTGCCTATCTACATGCTCCTATCTAAAAAAATCACACCCTGTGTGAAGGTAGCGGCGCCTTTGATACATTTTGTCATCGATATGTGTTTATAATGTGTTTATAGCCACGTGTCACGTGAAGCTTGACCAATCACTTTGTTGACGTACGCACCTGACCAATCAGAACGTTGACGCACACGGACAAAGTCAGGTATAGAGCAGGATCCGCTCTATACCTAAAGGTATAGAGCGGCTAGCGCCGCTAAAAATATAATAATCCAAAGAACAAATCATTAAAAAAAAATCACACCCTGTGTGAAGGTAGCGGCGCCTTTGATACATTTTGTCATCGATATGTGTTTATAATGTGTTTATAGCCACGTGTCATGTGAAGCTTGACCAATCACTTTGCAGGAGGAGCGAGATCCGATACCGACCTCGACGTTGCCATGCCATCGTCGAAACGCTACTGACGGCGTCGGTAACGTCGGTTGCGTCGCGTCATCGTCAGTAGCGTCGCGACGCAACCGACCGAACAACCGACGGACCGACCGAACAACCGACGGACCGACCGAACAACCGACCGACCGACCGACCGACCGACCCGCGGAGTCCTTCACGCACCAGGCAACGTCAATTCCGATCCATCGACCTTATCTGCGCTCTTCTGGCGCAGCCCCCCCCCCCCCCCCACCTGTCCCCCCCACCTGCGTGACCCCCCCCCCCCCCGGGACCCCCCCCCCCCCGGGACGCCCCCCCGCCCAAGGGGTGGATAGTAATATTTGTATATTTTGCGCATTTGATCCAGAGTAGTTGAGATTTGATTCGGCCATATCTTTCTGAATGTAACTTGTATTTTTATAATTGTATTTTTTATATGATCTGTAAAGTTTATATTTTCATTTGCTACCAGGCATGAATTCATTATAATTTATTATATATATTTTTCCTTATTTTCTTTCTTTATTTACACGTGCGTAATAAACGAAGCATTTTGAGATTTCATCCGCCCAGATCTTTATGAATTTTACTTGAATTATTATAATTTTAATGTTTATATGATCCGTACATTTTATATTTTCATGTGGTATCAGGCATGAATTTATTTTATTATTTTATTTCATGTATTTACATGCGCGCAATTACACGCATCTAACTATTGGACTCAGCTCTGGGGACACGGTGCGGCTGCAGAGTTTACCTTGCAACATAGAGCAACTTAAGTGCCTGCAGAACTTAATAATATAAGCACACTTATTCTCCAGGCAGACAGACAGAAACAGTCTGTCTGTCTGTCTGTCTGTCTGTCTGTCTGTCTGTCTGTCTGTCTGTCGGTATATTATGTTACGAGCGACCGGAGTCGCTGTCCTAGCGGAGACCGCGGAGTCCTTCATGCCACCAGCCAACGTCAATTCCCATCCGGGGGGGGGGGGGGGGGGGGTCCCTGAGTCGAATCGACAGCAGCTATATTTATTTTATTTTAATGTCAATAAAATGTATTCTCTAAATATTATAGGCTACTAATATTTCCTGAATGAATTAACTTGGTAAATAGGGTCGGGATGACATGTTGCTATAGTCATTAATTACCCCAACCAACATCAAAGTTACCGTGCATTATCATTAAATCAAATAAAAGTTTATTATTACATCTGTCTTGCCTGTATGTCCTTTCACGAAAGCAATTGGCACTACTTTATTTAGTGTCCAAGCATTTGGAGAGATTCAGTTTTAACCTATAACTCATCTCTGAAGTGTCTATGTTACTTCTGTGTATTAATTATGAGTTGATTAATACTCAATAAAATGATACATGTTGAAATGTGACTTTCGGATCAGCGCGCATCATGCGCTGTAATTTCTCCTTCACTTTGCTGCCCAAAAATAGCTGATCTACAAGCTCACAACGCATCAGCGGGACGTTTTGAGGAAATCCGATATTTTTGGAGAAGCTCTTCTGTCTATTTAAATGTTCTGTATGAGTCATAATAGTAGCCTGGTTATTGACAATCACCATTAACGCCGTTGATGAAATGACTGAGCGCGTGTCTGAGCGCATGTCAGGGTGTGTGTGTGTGTGTGTGTGTGTGTGTGTGTGTGTGTGTGTGTGTGTGTGTGTGTGTGTGTGTGTGTGTGTGTGTGTGTGTGTGTGTGTGTGTGTCTATCTCCAGCAATGTACCGCTTGCCTACAGCTGCCCCGCCCCTAAACCCACAAAAATATACGATATAGAGGGGGTCCCTGCTTAATCTTTCTCTCAGCTAGGGGGTCCTTGGGCTGAAATCCCTTGTGACAGATGATAGCCGCTTGAAAATCGCGCAAGAATTAACAGCTAAACTGTTGATAAATAGATAGACAGACGAACAGACAGACAGACAGACAGACAGACAGACAGACAGACAGACAGACAGACCCAGGCCGTGGGAGGCACTCAATCACACTAACCGATGCGCTTTCTTAATTATAATATATAAGAATAATAATTATAATAATCCTACACTTCGCATATATAAATTATTATATTATGACCATACACTAACCACTTCCGACCTATGTTATACGCTATTTGAAAATAGCAGATCTACAAGCTCACAATAACGAAGCTTGTAGATCTGCTATTTGTTGAACAATCACCGCGTTGGGACCGCGTTGGGGGGGTGGCAGCTGTACCGCTGGAGATAGATAGTTAGATAGTTAGATAGATAGATAGATAGATAGTTAGATAGATAGATAGATAGATAGATAGATAGATAGATAGATAGATAGATAGATAGATAGATATTTAGATAGATTTAAAGACAGACAGACACACAGACACGCCTTTTTTTAGGGTAAGTTTATTTCATTTTTCATTTCTGAAACAGCTCCATTGGCAGCGCAAAGGTGGAGCTTGGGGGTCCCTAATAAAACCACCAAAAAGGTTAGACTACAATGGGCTATATATATGTAAAGTCGACGTTGTGTATTATTATGTTACGTGCGTAATTACGCGCGTCGCAAAAATCTGATTGATATCGTTAGATAAAGTTCATAATTAAATATAATATATTCATGACTGATACCAAATGAAAATATAAACTTGAAAGATCATAGAAACATTAAAATTATAAGAATTCAAGTACAATTGGCAGAGATATGGCCTAATCAAATCTCAACCGCTCTCTGTCTCCTGCACAAATTATGCTGACTCTCGACGGCGTCGGTTAAGTTGGTTGTGCGTCGCAACGGTACCGACGCCGTCAGTAGCGGTGCGACGCTACTGACGGCGTCGGTCAGTAGCGACGCCGTCAGTAGCGGCGCGACGCTACTGACGGCGTCGGTCAGTAGCGACGCCGTCAGTGGCGTTAATGACGGCGTCGGTAGCGTTGCGACGCACAACCAACGCAACCGACGCCGTCGAGAGCCAACCGACGAAACCGACGCCGTTGGTTGACTCCGTCGGTGGCCACCCATGGAGTCGA
The DNA here is from genome assembly GCF_963454915.1 of Gymnoscopelus microlampas. Lineage (NCBI taxonomy): Eukaryota > Metazoa > Chordata > Actinopteri > Myctophiformes > Myctophidae > Gymnoscopelus > Gymnoscopelus microlampas. Next base: position 41,435,110 of record NC_139942.1, on the reverse strand, counting down.
TCCTTCATGGCACCGCAACGTCAATTTATCGACCATATCTGCGCTCTTCTGGCGCAGCCCCCCCCTAAAAAAAGGCGTGTCTGTGTGTCTGTCTGTCTATCTTTAAATCTATCTATCTATCTATCTATCTATCTATCTATCTAACTATCTATCTATCTATCTATCTATCTAACTATCTATCTCCAGCGGTACAGCTGCCACCCCCCCAACGCAGTCCCAACGCGGTGATTGTTCAACAAATAGCAGATCTACAAGCTTCGTTATTGTGAGCTTGTAGATCTGCTATTTTCAAATAGCGTATAACATAGGTCGGAAGTGGTTAGTGTATGGTCATAATATAATAATTAGGGCCGGGACTTTATCGCGTTAATTTCGATCAATTAATTACAGAAAAATTATTGCGTTAAAAAAATTAACGCATTTTAATCGCACTTATTTTTGCCCCGTGGAACGTTTCTCATGGGACGAGTTTCAGACGGACCGTTTGTCCCGGTGCACCAAGCAACATGCATGGGTCTCGTCTGGTCTCAGACAACAACAAACCGCAGGCAACGCAGTGCATGAAAGCATGAATGAAGACGGCGCACCCGATAGCCTGCTTGATAATGTTGGCTGGGCTGCCCCCCCGAACCCCCGCCCCGCGGGAGAGGGGGGGGGGGGGGGGGGGGGGGGGGGGGGGCGATGCGGTGCGGGTCACATGCGTGCGGATTATTTTTATTAATTAATTAATTAAACGACGATAAAACAACAGTGACAACACACTCTACCTGCAATGTAGAAATACTATGTTACAATTAAAAGTCCGGAATTCAAAATGTACTTGAGTAAAAGTATAAAAGTATCAAAATGTATTTAAAGTACCAACAGTTAAAGTACTCAAATCTTTTGAAAATAGCAGATCTACAAGCTCACAATGCATGTAGATGGCTATTTTCTAATGGCCGATATAGGGCTGAAGTGGTTACTGTATGTTTTGTAATAATAATAATCAAAATCTACAAAGTAACTAGTAACTAAAGTTATCAAATAATTTTAGCGGAGTATAAGTGTAATATTTTACTCTGAGATGTAGTGGAGTAGAAGTAAAAGTATTAGAAATTGGAAATACTTGAGTAAAGTAAAAAATACCTCAAAATTGTACTTAAGTGCAGTACTTGAGAACATGTACTTAAAGACGTTTACCAAAATCCATTTGAAAACAAATTTTCTCACTGTTCTCAGGTCAAATATTGATGTGCGATTAAAATGCGATTAATTTAGATTAATTAATTACAAAGCCTCTAATTAATTAGATTAATTTTTTTAATCGAGTCCCAGCCCTAATAATAATTTATATATGCGAAGTGTAGGATTATTATAATTATTATTCTTATATATTATAATTAAGAAAGCGCATCGGTTAGTGTGATTGAGTGCCTCCCACGGCCTGGGTCTGTCTGTCTGTCTGTCTGTCTGTCTGTCTGTCTGTCTGTCTGTCTGTCTGTCTGTCTGTTCGTCTGTCTATCTATCTATTTATCAACAGTTTAGCTGTTAATTCTTGCGCGATTTTCAAACGGCTATCATCTGTCACAAGGGTTTTCAGCCCAAGGACCCCCTAGCTGAGAGAAAGATTAAGCAGGGACCTCCTCTATATTGTATATTTTTGTGGGTTTAGGGGCGGGGCAGCTGTAGACAAGCGGTACATTGCTGGAGATACACACACACACACACACACACACACACACACACACACACACACACACACACACACACACACACACACACACACACACACACACACACACACACACACACACACACACACACACACACACACACACACACACACACACACCCTGACATGCGCTCAGACACGCGCTCAGTCATTTCATCAACGGCGTTAATGGTGATTGTAGATTAATAACCAGGCTACTATTATGACTCACACAGAACATTTAAATAGACAGAAGAGCTTCTCCAAAAATATCGGATTTCCTCAAAACGTCCCGCTGATGCGTTGTGAGCTTGTAGATCAGCTATTTTTGGGCAGCAAAGTGAAGGAGAAATTACAGCGCATGATGCGCGCTGATCCGAAAGTTACATTTCAACATGTATCATTTTATTGAGTATTAATCAACTCATAATTAATACACAGAAGTAACATAGACACTTCAGAGATGAGTTATAGGTTAAAACTGAATCTCTCCAAATGCTTGGACACTAAATAAAGTAGTGCCAATTGCTTTCGTGAAAGGACATACAGGCAAGACAGATGTAATAATAAACTTTTATTTGATTTAATGATAATGCACGGTAACTTTGATGTTGGTTGGGGTAATTAATGACTATAGCAACATGTCATTCCGACCCTATTTACCAAGTTAATTCATTCAGGAAATATTAGTAGCCTATAATATTTAGAGAATACATTTTATTGACATTAAAATAAAATAAATATAGCTGCTGTCGATTCGACTCAGGGACCCCAGATATGGTCGATGGATCGGATGGAAATTGACGTTGGCTGGTGGCATGAAGGACTCCGCGGTCTCCGCCAGGACAGCGACTCTGGTCGCTCGTAACATAATATACCGACAGACAGACAGACAGACAGACAGACTGTTTCTGTCTGTCTGCCTGGAGAATAAGTGTGCTTATATTATTAAGTTCTGCAGGCACTTAAGTTGCTCTATCATATATGTTGCAATGTAAACTCTGCAGCCGCACCGTGTCCCCAGAGCTGAGTCCAATAGTTAGATGCGTGTAATTGCGCGCATGTAAATACATGAAATAAAATAATAAAATAAATTCATGCCTGATACCACATGAAAATATAAAATGTACGGATCATATAAACATTAAAATTATAATAATTCAAGTAAAATTCATAAAGATCTGGGCGGATAAAATCTCAAAATGCTTCGTTTATTACGCACGTGTAAATAAAGAAAGAAAATAAGGAAAAATATATATAATAAATTATAATGAATTCATGCCTGGTAGCAAATGAAAATATTAACTTTACAGATCATATAAAACATACAATTATAAAAATACAAGTTACATTCAGAAAGATATGGTCGAATCAAATCTCAACTACTCTGGATCAAATGCGCAAAATATACAATTATTACTATCCACCCCTTGGGCGGGGGGGCGTCCCGGGGGGGGGTCCCGGGGGGGGGGGGGGGGGGGGGTCACGCAGGTGGGGGGGACAGGTGGGGGGGGGGGGGGCTGCGCCAGAAGAGCGCAGATAAGGTCGATGGATCGGATGGAAATTGACGTTGGCTGGTGGCATGAAGGACTCCGCGGTCTCCGCCAGGACAGCGACTCTGGTCGCTCGTAACATAATATACCGACAGACAGACAGACAGACAGACAGACAGACAGACAGACAGACAGACTGTTTCTGTCTGTCTGCCTGGAGAATAAGTGTGCTTATATTATTAAGTTCTGCAGGCACTTAAGTTGCTCTATGTTGCAAGGTAAACTCTGCAGCCGCACCGTGTCCCCAGAGCTGAGTCCAATAGTTAGATGCGTGTAATTGCGCGCATCTAAATACATGAAATAAAATAATAAAATAAATTCATGCCTGATACCACATGAAAATATAAAATGTACGGATCATATAAACATTAAAATTATAATAATTCAAGTAAAATTCATAAAGATCTGGGCGGATGAAATCTCAAAATGCTTCGTTTATTACGCACGTGTAAATAAAGAAAGAAAATAAGGAAAAATATATATAATAAATTATAATGAATTCATGCCTGGTAGCAAATGAAAATATAAACTTTACAGATCATATAAAAAATACAATTATAAAAATACAAGTTACATTCAGAAAGATATGGCCGAATCAAATCTCAACTACTCTGGATCAAATGCGCAAAATATACAATTATTACTATCCACCCCTTGGGCGGGGGGGCGTCCCGGGGGGGGGTCCGGGGGGGGGGGGGGGGGGTCACGCAGGTGGGGGGGACAGGTGGGGGGGGGGGGGGGGCTGCGCCTGAAGAGCGCAGATAAGGTCGATGGATCGGATGGAAATTGACGTTGCCTGGTGCGTGAAGGACTCCGCGGGTCGGTCGGTCGGTCGGTCGGTCGGTTGTTCGGTCGGTCCGTCGGTTGTTCGGTCGGTTGCGTCGCGACGCTACTGACGGCGACGCGACGCAACCGACGTTACCGACGCCGTCAGTAGCGTTTCGACGATGGCATGGCAACGTCGAGGTCGGTATCGGATCTCGCTGTCTCTCTCACTTTGTTGACGCACCTGACCAATCAGAACTTTCCATCATAAAAGGGACCCATGTTTTTCTCCCACCCTTCTATTTATTCAGCAACAAATCCTCACCTCTGGTCGCCTATGATCTAAACGTCACAGCTGCTCAACTACATATTTCTCTCTCTCAGTCTCTCTCTCTCTCTCTCTCTTTCCCTCTTCCTCTCTCGCTAGCCACTCTCCCCTACAAATCCTACCCATTTAAACGTCCCGTGCCACCTGCGCATGTGGGCCTGAACATTTGTTTAGACAATATGTAGAGGCGCATTCATGATTCATAAGACCACCGTAATGTTAAACCTTGGGGCGGCAGCCGTCTGCCAGGCCTCCAATCCTTCATGCATAAGGGATGTGTGCGTGCAGGGGTCTGAGCAGATTCGTTTTGCACCTCCACACACACAGCAGTGGGGAGGGGGGCGTCCCTGTCTCTGACAGCGGCCTCATACAGCAGTGAGAGTGATGGAGCTGCTTAGCATAACATCTCGGAAGGGGGTGGATGATGACACGCTGGCACACTTCCAGTGGTGTTTTTCGAGGACCCCAGAGGGAGACGAGCGAAGCGTGCATGTGTGTGTGTGTGTGTGTGTGTGTGTGTGT
>NC_139942.1:41412749-41427749 GCF_963454915.1 Gymnoscopelus microlampas | reverse complement strand
TTCATATTAAACCTAAGCATCATTTCATATCGGGGTCCCTTGGACAGACTTATTTGAAATGGGAGTCCATGGCCCAATAACAGTAAATTACTTCAGGCGCTCTATATTTAAAATGATGCCACACAAGGTCTAAAGGACGCACACTACAAAAGCTGCTCCCACAAAGCCAGACAGTCCACAAACAAACAACATTCCCCCGATCATCACCTGGACTCCACTGGGAAGCAGAGCGTCTCTCTAAAGAATCGATCAGACAGCTGCAGTTGTTTCAGAACATTTGAGCCGCTCGAGTCCTCACTAAATACAAAGACAGCGGATAATTCCAGTTCTCAGATCTTTACACCGGCTCCCTGTCTGTCAAAGAATTGATTTCAAAATATCACAGTTGGTTTATAGAGCATTGAATGGTTTAGGGCCAAATTGCACGTGGGAGGAGCAGCGTTTGCTTTTCATGCACCAGATATCTGGAACAAACTCCCAGAAAACTGCACGTCTGCTAAAAGTCGCAGTTATTTCAAAGGAAAGCTGAAGACTTTTCAGTTTTCCGATGGCTTTTATTGAGGGTCATTTCTAGTGGTGCACTGTGACTTTATTCTTGTATTTTATCAGTTTTATTTTAGCTTATTTTTTATTTTCTATGAATAACTATTTACTGAATTCAAATGTCCTTTTATTGTGTGTTTCATTAGCATTTTCTTATTAAAGCTCTTAATGTTTTGTGTACAGCACTTTGTATTGCTTTTTTTTAGAGTGTCACAAGCTCGCCCACCAGGGGGAGCACACGGGCCTGAGACGTCAGCACCATGGACAGCTCATAGCCCTGGGTCAGCTGATTGATGGAAGGTACAGTATGTGCCAATTCGCATGTTAAATCAATGGGGAACGGATACACCTGGGAGGGCTGATTACACAGCCTGTCGCTCCTCAGAACTCGCTCACTCTCCTTGATGGGCGATGCTGTCGGGCGGTAAGCTACAAACTCCCAACTAAATAACAGATTAAGACTAGTTCTGTTGAACTTTGCGGAGAGAGCCTCGGGCTCTCTCTAGTGTACTGATTTATCTTCTGTGTTCTCCTGTAGGCAATGCACATGGAGAGTAAAGCTGGAAATACCCCGATCCGGGAAGAAGTTAGGTTAAACCTCGGCAACCCTGCCTTTGTTAAACCTTCTCCTGAATAAACTGTTTGACATCAAAAAACCTGACTGTGTGTGTGTTGTTGGGGAAAGTCGCTTGATGTCCCGTAAGCCCTCACACCTTTGTTGTTGAAATGCGCTATCCTATAATTAAATTGGCCAGAGGGTGGGTCGACGGTGGGTCGGCGGAGGACGTGACAAACGTAACATCCCTGCGAGGCGCGCCGTTGCTCCGATCTGCACCAAACTTGGCACAAACACACAGTTCAGGGGGCACACATAATGGGCCGCTACAGCAGTGTTTAGGACTTCAAATGGCCACAACTCTGTGACCATTGCTCTGATCAGTGCAATATAGGACTAGATTTGAAGAGAAAATCTGGTACAAATAAACTTGCCTCGGCCTGTTCACTATCCTGTCCTCGTAAACCTGTTTTAATGGACCTCTGCACAATGCGTGTCACATGACTGGTCACATGCAGGCGATAAATTGTAACAGCGAGGATGGCGTCACAGTTACAGTAGTGGAGATAGAAATTGTATGAAATGGGGGCCTAATGCATATCAAACTGCGGGTTCTTGAAATAAAAAAGAAACGTTGAGAATCACAGGGTTAGAATGTGGTTCCACTTCCAACCGGTAATGCAGTGTCCTGCAGTACGTGTCTGAAGTTGAAATGGTGAACTGCACCGAAACATCTCAAAATGTTCAGCCAGCCTCCTGTCATCACAGTGGGTTGTTTGGTACAATCGCTCCAGTCTAGAAAAACACTTTACAGTTAAGGCCTCCAATAAGGTTTGAGGACTGGCTTTCAGTGGGATAATAAAAAAGAGAGACATTTGAAGAGAGGCTTACCGACTGAGGTTTGTAAATATTGGCATTTGTATGACTCCCTCCTTGCAAAGAAAACCAAATGACCAGAATTAATGGAAACGGAAACACTGAATACAAGTTGTCTTTTATACCACTCTTTAGTTAGGATAGTACATGGCAAAGTCAACCGTTAAATTAACACTCAAGATTTTCCTGTGTACTACTGGAGTTTTTACATGCGTGAATGTCAAGAAGTCGTGAGAAGTACACCATATGAACAAACAGGTCTGTGGATGATACCGTACAGCTGCGGAGCTCATACATGGTTAACCAGCTTATACTGCACTCTCAACTTCTCACCCAAAAACAAAGGTGAGAGAGAGAGAGAGAGAGAGAGAGAGAGAGAGAGAGAGAGAGAGATTGTAGTGTAAGCTATATTTCAACAAACTGCTAAGCCAAGTTGTAGAATGTAAATTGTCAAGGAGCAGCAGCATTGCAGATATCAATTACTGACACGGCTTTTCTTGTTCGTGACACTGGTAGAGGCAACGCACGAATCACTGCTCAGCATCATCCTACTCATAATGATCAGTGCCACAGAGAGCCTCTACAAACAGAGTCAGAGAGCACCCCGAACACGCTGACACTGTGACCCAGCTGCCTCTGCTACACACACACACACACACACACACACACGCACACACACACGCACACACACACGCACACGCACACGCACGCGCACACACACACACATTTGTCTTACTACATTTGTGGGGACATAAAACATTTACTTTAATTTAACCCGATGCCGCAAACTAACCCTAACCTCAAAATCCCTGTGCATTTCCCTAAAGATTTACCGTAACCTTCTCCCTAAATGCCCAATCCTAATCCCTAATCCCAATACATAATTGTAACCCTAACTAAAAATATATATTTTTGTACCTTGTAAATTACCCCTTTCCTCACGGGGACATGACAAGGTTGATTTTCCTTGGGTTTTACAGTCCTCATGGGGACTTTTGGTCCCCAAAAGGATATTGAAGCATTTTACACACGCGTGTGCGCATGGACAAAGGTACGTTCCTGGGCTGCAGCATAGGCTACAGTAGTTGTATTCCACACAGGGTGAAAGCCTGGGGAAATATGCAGAGCTCCATGCTTTGCCACCGTTGACTCTATAGGACTAAGTCAATCCAATGGCAGGCCTACATGTGCATTGCAACCAAAGAGGATGCGAGTTGCAAGTTTCTTCTACAGTTTCTTACCAGGTACGTGGTCTAGAAAAGTTCTACTACAGTCACTCGCGGAATTGTCCTTCAGGCACTTTTATTATGTTGTTACTGGCAGCAAACAGAGCAATTTACGCTTCTTTAAGCCTTCTTTAGCGTTAAACAGAAATACTAATACTGCATTGTAACAGCCTTATTGTGCATCATAAAGGACTAATTGTGCATGGTAATATACTCATTTGTAGACTAATTGTGCATCGTAACAGACTAATTGTGCATCATATCAGACTAATTGTGCATCGTATCAGACTAATTGTGCATCGTATCAGACTAATTGTGCATTGTAACATGAGGGAGTAATTTCAATGGAGGCTTTTCATGTCCCAACATCATCTCATGTCCATAAGGCAAACGTGTTTGTGTGTGCTGGGCTCCCCTATATGTGTGCGTGCATGTGCACTATGCATGTATGGGAAAGTATCTTCTAAGGCTGTCTTCACAGGGACCCAATCAGCCACAAAGTGTCAATCACACACACAGAATGTGAAAAACTGTACACGTACGAACATGCGTTTCCACTGAGACAGACACATAAACAAATACAAATCCACATACAAAAACACATCCATACACACACCACTCCTGTGCCGAGCACGTCAGTGAGAACTCGTTACATTCTGTCTCAAAGGGCAGTGTTTTTTGAACTCTGCGTGAGAGAGAGTCGTTTCCAGACTGCCTGATTACCAGCATCTCCAAGCTGTTAGCTTTATTTCTCTTGCGTCTACCCACCTCAACATCACCCCCCATCCCCAACATCCCTCCATCTCTGTCATCTCTCCTCCTTCACGCTCTGTGAACTTGCCCCTCAGGACTCACTCTTCATGCACTCCAAAGCGCACTGGCATAAAGTCTTCATCATGTCATCCCAAACAATAGGAGATGTCATCATCGTCCAGCAACCGATCATTGGACAGGATGTCAAGGCAGTGGATGGACATCTTGGGATGGGACAGGCCCTTCATGTGTGTCCTTTACTATGACAGGTCGATTGATGATTCTGCAAACCCGCACTAGTGATACCATTTATTGATGCTACTAGAAGAAATTCTGTTGTCCAATCTCCCTTCACTTTCCCTCTCACATATAGCTCCCATTCTGCTTCTCTTACACTAAATTCACACCAGCAGCAGTATTCCGCATTCTGAGAAAGCAGCGAGTTTCCATGCATCGTCTATGGAGAGAGGAGCCACCACCGCCTTCCCAGGTGCGGCAGAAAGTGGTGTACGCATGAAGGTGACATGGGTGTTTCAGATGTGTTGTACACACCCATTTAGTGGAAGAACACAGCGGTAGAAATCACTGCTGGTGTGAATCTGGCATTACTGTTTCTACTCTCTTCCATCTGTAGGGCCCGAATAGGGCTCATCATGTCCGGGGGCTACAGCAAACTCCCAACGAAGATTCCCCTCAATGCATCAGGCAAATGGAAGACTACAGCAATCAAGTCTCGTACAATTGTTTCTCACAATATATCTCTTAAACGCATCATGCTGATGATGGCGTGGTCTTTGCTATAGTGCAGTCATGACCTATTGAACAGGACTATAAACTTTATCATTTTGACACATGCTTAAATGTTTTGTTCAAATTCCATAGCATTAAAAATACAGCTGAAGACAGTCAAAGGGAATAACAAACTGATGCCAGCCTTGACAACGGAACGCTGTGAAATTGGTGTATATCTATAATTCTCTTTAATATGTTCTGCCTTTTCCTGCTCACATTATTGTTGGCAGTGCCACAATCGAGTGCAATTTTACATAATAGCAACAAGTTGAAAGAAAAAGGGCAAGAGAAGTCTTTTCCCACGCGCTGTACAAAAATCGTATTACAATTTAATATATTAATACATAGAATTAATAATTAAACAGGGGTATATGACCGTGACCCATTTGTCTTATCCACTCTGTGAAATGTCAACGAGTGTTATTAAATGAGGTAAGGGAATTCATTGTGTGCCAGAGAACGTGGTAAATGCTAGTTAATATAAATGTCTTCAGGTGGGTGGGATGTCTCAGCACAGAGACACTTATGTCAGGTGTTTTAAATAGAAGAGCAGATGGGGGGGGGGGGTGACAGAGGACACAGGGGCAGCCCACACGCACACATGTGTGTGTGTGTGTGTGTGTGTGTGTGTGTGTGTGTGTGTGTGTGTGTGTGTGTGTGTGTGTGTGTGTGTGTGTGTGTGTGTGTGTGTGTGTGTGTGTGTGTGTGTGTGTGTGTGTGTGTGTGTGTGTGTGTGCCGTTGGCCCTGAAGGCAGATGACACACCCAGTCACCTCTTCATCAAACTGTCCCCTATTCTCAGCCTGATGAAATGCCAGCTGTGTGTGTGTGTGTGTGTGTGTGTGTGTGTGTTCCTTAATGTGACAAACAAGAGAAATGTAAGGAAAAGAGGTGGTGCTTTTATGGGGTGCCGTGAGGGCCTAAATTCACTCTCAACTCTCACACTCTCTACTGCCTCACACACACACACAACTGAACACCTCACGCACACACTAGTAAAGCCTCTCACACACCATAGTGAAACCTCACACAAACACTACTGAACGCCTCACACACACACTAGTAAAGACTCTCACACACTATAGTGAAACCTCACACAAACACTACTGAACGCCTCACACACACACTAGTAAAGACTCTCACACACCATAGTGAAACCTCACACAAACACTACTGAACGCCTCACACACACACTAGTATAGCCTCTCACACACCATAGTGAAACCTCACACACGCTCTACTGAAAATGTTGCCTCACACACACACAACTGAAAACCTCTCATAAACATTAGTGAAACCTCACACACACACTAGTAAAGCCTCTCACGCGCTATAATGAAACCTCACACACGCTCTACTGAAAACGTTGCCTCACACACACACAACTGAAAACCTCTCATAAACATTAGTGAAACCTCACACACACACTACTGAACACCTCACACACACTAGTAAGAACCTCTCACACACTATAGTGAAACCTCACATACACAACACTGAACGCCTCACACACACTAGTATAGCCTCTCACACACCATAGTAAAACCTCACATACACACTACTGAACACCTCACACACATACTAGTAAAGACTCTCACGAACTATATTAAAACCTCACACACACACTACTGAACGCCTCACACACACACTAGTAAAGACTCTCACACACTATAGTGAAACCTCACACAAACACTACTGAACGCCTCGCACACACACTAGTAAAGACTCTCACACACTATAGTGAAACCTCACACAAACACTACTGAACGCCTCACACACACACTAGTAAAGCCTCTCACACACCATAGTAGAACCTCACACACACACTACTGAACACCTCACGCACACACTAGTAAAGTCTCTCACACACTATAGTGAAACCTCACACACACACTACTGAACGCCTCACACACACACACTAGTAAAGCCTCTCACACACCATAGTAGAACCTCACACACACACTACTGAACACCTCACACACACACTAGTGAAGCCTCTCACACACCATAGTAGAACCTCTCAAACACACTACCAAACACCTCACGCACACACTACTGAGTCCGATGTCATAATGACACAATATAAATAATATTAATATCGTATAAACTGAGTTCTGTGTCAGAAATGCCCAAATATGGAGTGTAGGCCAGTCAATGATGATGATGTCAGTAGTATGACAGTGACATCATATTGATGACATCAGAGTACTCCATATGGGGAGAGAAGGAATGGGAAGCCCAAAATGACTCTAATGTATTGATGTTGGGGGAAAAAATACAAAATCAAGGGAAAGTTGTACATTTATGATAAAATATGGACTCCTTACATATTCTCAGATGAAATGATGTGAGGACAAGACCCTATTTTTTTTTTTTGAAAAGCAACTGCGTCCGTCAAATCTAGCAATTTTGGTGTTTATTATTACTATTATTAATATTAATATTATTATTATTATTATTATTATTACCCTTATTATTATTATTATTATTATTGTTGTTGTTGTTGTAATGCGTTGTCTGTTTTGGTGGTGTTATGTTTTTTGATATTATACACTGTACTGTCTCTTGTCTTGACACAAAAGGTAAAATGAAATTAAAAAATATTATATATAAACACTATGACTTCAACAACGCCATCAGAGCTGCTGGACCACAAAGAAAATGACCAAAGAGGAGGGACTTTGTTGCTGACTATTGAGGATGAGAGAATGATACTGTAAGGACGACTTCACCCATTTTTTCCCCTACTCACTCTGTGTCACAGAGAAGGGCTGTGGACAGTTCAGAGACCTGCCTACCAGTGGCAAATGTGGTCAGGTTTGGTCATTTCACAAGAAGATTTCAAATTTAATTTTAATTAATTTATTACATTTATTAATGCAAGAAGAACATGACTTATATTATAGCTTGCTAACTTTCTCTGAATAGAAAGACTGCTGTTTCTGTTAGCTTGGATTACCCGTCGATGATGTCACTGGTAAGCGTGTTTCTGAAACATCTGCTTGATGGTCCAAGCTAATATTAAAGGTAGGGTAAGTGTTATTTTTTGGTTAAAACAAATAGTATTTTGTTAAAAGGTTAAAATACTATATTCTGATAGTAATCATTGCTATAGAGTGTTTTTTTCAGTAACAGCTATTTAATAAACAGAAAATACATTTTTCGGTCGGTGTCAAAATCTCAGCCAATCAGGAGAAAGTACCCATTTTTAAGCTTAATTTGTATAGTGTTCCAGTTCCAATTTGGTTTGCTCATTTTTTAGTGTCATCACTTCCAATTTCACTTGTTTAATCTGTATCCTGATTGAGTTCTGTGTCCTGGTTGGATAAAATTGGAAATTAAACTGAAACTGAAACGAAAATGCATTTTCTGTTTTATAAAGAGCTGGAGAGACAAAGAGACTCCTAATACTGAACAAACACTCTATAGCAATGAGTACTATCAGAATATAGAGCTATTTAACACTTATTTTAACCAAAGCAAATCACTTACCCTACCTTTAACTACAGCATTTCTCTTATATGGATATGCTATTTTCATTTTTGTATGAGTCAGTTCTTTTATGACTGTTTTTTTTTGTAAGTAGGCCTACAGAGGTGGTTGTGTTTTTAATGGAGGCTTATGGAAGGCTCTGAGTAAAATAGAATGGAATAGAGTAGAATAGAATAGAATGGAATACCGTGGTAACATTTAAAAGCACTTATACAGTATCACCATTACATAGGCCAAATTGGATAAAATCTTAAAAGAAGGTGTATCTTGTTTCCATGTGGTGCATTTTAAAATGAAAAATAACTAATAGACTATACAAATAACTGTGCAAAACACACTGATATATACTATATGAACCGATAAAAACTGTACATATAAATTGACAGACAGACAAACAGATAGATTTTCAGTACTGTATGTGTGAGGTTTCACTATGTTGTGTGAAAGTCTTTTACTAGTGTGTATGTGAGGTTTTGCTATGGTGTGTGAGAGGCCTTACTAGTGTGTATGTGAGGTTTTACTATGGTGTGTGAGAGGCTATAGTAGTGTGTGTGTGAGGCGTTCAGTGGTGTGTATGTGAGGTTTCACTATGTTGTGTGAAAGTCTTTTACTAGTGTGTATGTGAGGTTTTGCTATGGTGTGTGAGAGGCCTTACTAGTGTGTATGTGAGGTTTTACTATGGTGTGTGAGAGGCCTTACTAGTGTGTGTGTGAGGTTTCACTAGTGTGTATGTGAGGTGAATCTCAGTAGTGTGTGTGAGAGACAGTCACAATATGGCGATTTAGTGTAGTGGGTAGAGCATTGGCCTTACAAGCAAGAGATTGTCGGTTCAAACCTGACTCAGGGTAGACATTAGTAAGGTAATGTAAATGCAATTTCTCCAGGTTCTACTACAACAAATAGGTTCTGAGACACTACAACAGACATATGAACCCAATTCTCCCCTACAAGATGACATGTTGTTGGGGAGAATTGGGTTCATATGTCTGTTGTAGTATTAAAAGATCATTTCGTTTATGTATGTCCAAATGAGGCTTTAAAAGGGACTAAAATTGACCCAAAAAAGTCAAAGAAAGCCTTACATTTGTCTTAAAAAGACCAGACACATGAATGTGGTCACAACATTTTCAGAGGACTAGAGGGGGAAAAAATCGTTCCTTAGGTGGGATTCGCTCACGGCAAATTGGATTCTCAGCAAAGCACCGCTAACAGGTAAGTCACAACGCCAGCTAGCCTCCAAGAAATCCCCAAATAGATTTTTTTTACGCAAATCCATCATCATTGAGCAATCCAATAATATTCATGCTTATAGCCTATACTCTCTATCAGGGGTAGAATGTGCTTAGTCTAGCCTATATACATTTGCATTTCTTATTTGGATAAGATATAAAAATGTACCTTGAGATAAGAAAATTGTTTGCAATTGACATTGAAATCAAAGCATTAATCATTAACGTGAGGCACAACTTTGTTTTGTTTTGTATTGATAGAGTATTTTATTAGACAGAAATGTAATAACAGCACTAGTACAGTCAAACACATAGTCTAAAAAGGACTTGCGGTCTTCTGTCCATTGTGGTCCTAGGTGTCCAATTCATCAACATATCAAATAGCACCAAAAAACATGTATATCATCACTACATAATAAAAAAACACTTTATGTACAACATAGAAAAAAGGGGAAGGGGGGGGGGGGGGGGGGGGGCTGTCGATGTTTTTCTTTGTTTATTTGGTTTATTTACACACTTTTTCATATTTTGGATTCATGTTGATGTTGTGTATTTTCCAGACATTTAACCACATATGAAAACTCAATACTAGTAAACTTGTCATTTGGCTCTGTACTTAGTGGGTTTTTTGCCTCAATGCCAAACTTCTTCACCAAAAATAGCAGATCTACAAGCTGACAATATATGCAGCAGGATGCGTGGTCAGCTTGTAGATCTGCTATTTTCGGTGAATGTTCATCCCCAGAATAGGGATGCTGGGGTTCAAGTGGTTAGTGTAAAAAATACTGAAAGAGAGAGCAAAGGTTCTATCTCACATAGATTTTGCGAACTCCCTGTAGTAACTCTGAAGACCCCCGGGGTCCCGGACCCCTTGTTGAAGACCCCTGCTCTAGGCTAGGCAAACATATACTATGGTTTAAAACATTATCCAATGCGTTATTCAAATGCATTCTCCTCCGGGTGAATGGTGTTTTGCATATCAGACCGCAATTTATTTTATTAACATCTCTCTTGTCTGTCTAATTGACTCTAGTCTAGCCTAGAAAGGCTGCTCAACAGTGGGATCAAATCAATACGGTAACGTTGTATGCAAATGAGCTATATGCGCACTTATTAGAATGTAAACAAACCGCTCGTGCAGCCAAGGATCACATGGCTTCCAGTATTTTAACGCTATTTTTTCCATCTAACTTTTTGTTACAGCTACTTTTATCTCCTTATAAAAATGCATACTTTATCTATGGGATTTTTGTTTTATACATTTCAATGTAAAAAACATAATAATAATGTGAATGTGGTACATCAAAATTATTTATTTTATTTTAATCAAAAAATTGTGAAATTACATAAGCCTACGTAAAACTACGTTTGATTTAGTTATATAAAAATAAATAAATACATTACATTGATTCCAAGCTATACTTAACGTTTCAAAAACTAATCACTTTTTAACAGTTCCAGCTGCCTCTTTCTGTTACAATAAAAGGATTCATCCAAAATGGGCGGCCATAGCTGAGTGGTTAGTGAGCCCTCCTATGGAGCCAGAGGCCCTGGTTGCCGCAGGTTCGATTCCCGGCCAGGTCAGCATATGTGTCGATGACATGAAAATTTTCCCTGAGCAAGACTCTTAACCCCTAATTGCTCACAGGTTATCATTGGAAACAAGACCGCAAGGACTTTCATGAACGACCTTTTAAAACGAATTATCCTTATAATATGCCCATGCTAAAACGCTAAATACATACCAGTATGGTTGACATTTATCCATAATTTCAGTTCATTGTCTCTTGACTCAATTCACACCTTTGGTTGAGAACCGCCCTGTTTACACCTAGAAACCTCTTTCAAACTGCAAGCCATTCAGCTTACTGAGGACGAGAGCTTGATCATGACATTATTATTATTATTATTATTATAATTTTGATATAATAAAATTAATATTTATTATCATATTATTATTATCATTTTCATTAATGTTCAAAGCTGCTATAGTGTAATGACAATAAATGGAAGTAGCCTACAATTCACAATACAAGGTCTACTAAACTGGATAACTCATAAAGCACTTAAGCTTTTTTTAAATGAGTCCCCATGCATACAAATTACGATGCGTTATTATTTTTTAACTATGGTACAGCTGCGCCAACACCAGATGTTACACATCCCGGCACAGTAGGTGGCGCAATGCCTCCTAGATGCGTTTCTTGCAAAAAAAGAAAAAAAAGAAAGGGAGAACAAAGATGGTTAATTTAGGAAGATACACTATCCCGATTGGAGCCACTGGAGAAGACATAGGTCTGTGTATTTTCTGGCCATTTACACAAATCCTACAAATGTCTCCTAAGTAGTTTAGTATGATAATCTTGCCAATGTTGTGTGACGATCGGGTCCAATATTTACTTCAGGGACCATGGAGATAATTTATGGTTCAGAAGCTGTGTTGACGTTCACTCTTCCATTGCTTCCGGTCTCCTAAAAAGACGCCCCCCCCCTTTCCCCTTTTTTCTATGTTGTACATAAAGTGTTTTTTTATTATGTAGTGATGATATACATGTTTTTTGGTACTATTTGATATGTTGATGAATTGGACACCTAGGACCACAATGGACAGAAGACCGCAAGTCCTTTTTAGACTATGTGTTTGATTGTACTAGTGCTGTTATTACATTTCTGTCTAATAAAATACTCTATACAAAACAAAACAAAGTTGTGCCTCACGTTAATGATTAATGCTTTGATTTCAATGTCAATTGCAAACAATTTTCTTATCTCAAGGTACATTTTAATATCTTATCCAAATAAGAAATGCAAATGTATATAGGCTAGACTAAGCACATTCTACCCCTGATAGAGAGTATAGGCTATAAGCATGAATATTATTGGATTGCTCAATGATGATGGATTTGCGTAAAAAAAATCTATTTGGGGATTTCTTGGAGGCTAGCTGGCGTTGTGACTTACCTGTTAGCGGTGCTTTGCTGAGAATCCAATTTGCCGTGAGCGAATCCCACCTAAGGAACGATTTTTTCCCCCTCTAGTCGTCTGAAAATGTTGTGACCACATTCATGTGTCTGGTCTTTTTAAGACAAATGTAAGGCTTTCTTTGACTTTTTTGGGTCAATTTTAGTCCCTTTTAAAGCCTCATTTGGACATACATAAACGAAATGATCTTTTAATACTACAACAGACATATGAACCCAATTCTCCCCAACAACATGTCATCTTGTAGGGGAGAATTGGGTTCATATGTCTGTTGTAGTGTCTCAGAACCTATTTGTTGTAGTAGAACCTGGAGAAATTGCATTTACATTACCTTACTAATGTCTACCCTGAGTTAGGTTTGAACCGACAATCTCTTGCTTGTAAGGCCAATGCTCTACCCACTACACTAAATCGCCATATTGTGACTGTCTCTCACACACACTACTGAGATTCACCTCACATACACACTAGTGAAACCTCACACACACACTAGTAAGGCCTCTCACACACCATAGTAAAACCTCACATACACACTAGTAAGGCCTCTCACACACCATAGCAAAACCTCACATACACACTAGTAAAAGACTTTCACACAACATAGTGAAACCTCACATACACACCACTGAACGCCTCACACACACACTACTATAGCCTCTCACACACCATAGTAAAACCTCACATACACACTAGTAAGGCCTCTCACACACCATAGCAAAACCTCACATACACACTAGTAAAAGACTTTCACACAACATAGTGAAACCTCACGCATACAGTACTGAAAATCTATCTGTTTGTCTGTCTGTCAATTTATATGTACAGTTTTTATCGGTTCATATAGTATATATCAGTGTGTTTTGCACAGTTATTTGTATAGTCTATTAGTTATTTTTCATTTTAAAATGCACCACATGGAAACAAGATACACCTTCTTTTAAGATTTTATCCAATTTGGCCTATGTAATGGTGATACTGTATAAGTGCTTTTAAATGTTACCACGGTATTCCATTCTATTCTATTCTACTCTATTCCATTCTATTTTACTCAGAGCCTTCCATAAGCCTCCATTAAAAACACAACCACCTCTGTAGGCCTACTTACAAAAAAAAACAGTCATAAAAGAACTGACTCATACAAAAATGAAAATAGCATATCCATATAAGAGAAATGCTGTAGTTAAAGGTAGGGTAAGTGATTTGCTTTGGTTAAAATAAGTGTTAAATAGCTCTATATTCTGATAGTACTCATTGCTATAGAGTGTTTGTTCAGTATTAGGAGTCTCTTTGTCTCTCCAGCTCTTTATAAAACAGAAAATGCATTTTCGTTTCAGTTTCAGTTTAATTTCCAATTTTATCCAACCAGGACACAGAACTCAATCAGGATACAGATTAAACAAGTGAAATTGGAAGTGATGACACTAAAAAATGAGCAAACCAAATTGGAACTGGAACACTATACAAATTAAGCTTAAAAATGGGTACTTTCTCCTGATTGGCTGAGATTTTGACACCGACCGAAAAATGTATTTTCTGTTTATTAAATAGCTGTTACTGAAAAAAACACTCTATAGCAATGATTACTATCAGAATATAGTATTTTAACCTTTTAACAAAATACTATTTGTTTTAACCAAAAAATAACACTTACCCTACCTTTAATATTAGCTTGGACCATCAAGCAGATGTTTCAGAAACACGCTTACCAGTGACATCATCGACGGGTAATCCAAGCTAACAGAAACAGCAGTCTTTCTATTCAGAGAAAGTTAGCAAGCTATAATATAAGTCATGTTCTTCTTGCATTAATAAATGTAATAAATTAATTAAAATTAAATTTGAAATCTTCTTGTGAAATGACCAAACCTGACCACATTTGCCACTGGTAGGCAGGTCTCTGAACTGTCCACAGCCCTTCTCTGTGACACAGAGTGAGTAGGGGAAAAAATGGGTGAAGTCGTCCTTACAGTATCATTCTCTCATCCTCAATAGTCAGCAACAAAGTCCCTCCTCTTTGGTCATTTTCTTTGTGGTCCAGCAGCTCTGATGGCGTTGTTGAAGTCATAGTGTTTATATATAATATTTTTTAATTTCATTTTACCTTTTGTGTCAAGACAAGAGACAGTACAGTGTATAATATCAAAAAACATAACACCACCAAAACAGACAACGCATTACAACAACAACAACAATAATAATAATAATAATAAGGGTAATAATAATAATAATAATAATAATAATATTAATATTAATAATAGTAATAATAAACACCAAAATTGCTAGATTTGACGGACGCAGTTGCTTTTCAAAAAAAAAAAATAGGGTCTTGTCCTCACATCATTTCATCTGAGAATATGTAAGGAGTCCATATTTTATCATAAATGTACAACTTTCCCTTGATTTTGTATTTTTTCCCCCAACATCAATACATTAGAGTCATTTTGGGCTTCCCATTCCTTCTCTCCCCATATGGAGTACTCTGATGTCATCAATATGATGTCACTGTCATACTACTGACATCATCATCATTGACTGGCCTACACTCCATATTT
>NC_139942.1:41390249-41407749 GCF_963454915.1 Gymnoscopelus microlampas | reverse complement strand
GCTGCAATCCGCTCAGGTCCCATAAAGTGGTTATAATGTACCTGGTTCAATCGGTTCAACGTAATCCTCTCCCCTTGGTAAAAGGAATAAACATTGTTGACCTTGGAAGACGACAGTGCTGGGTTTGAGGGGGTCTTTTTAAAAGCCTGGGTGTGTAATTGAGCGGAGTGCCGGGGTGGCTGCCTTTGATGCTGTCCAAGTCACGTGCATGCACATGCACAATTTGCACACACACACACACACACACACACACACACACACACACACACACACACACACACACACACACACACACACACACACACACGCAAGCAAATAGGAAAGTAGAACATTCACGAATGGACACAGTTAAACACACATTTGAGTTATCAAACATGCACACATAGGCACCGACACCGACACTGACCCCCAACCCCCCCCCCCCCCCTCTTCACACACACACACACACACACACACATGCAAGCAAATAGGAAAGTAGAACATTCACGAATGGACACAGTTAAACACACATTTGAGTTATCAAACATGCACACATAGGCACCGACACCGACACTGACCCCCAACCACCCCCCCCCCCCCTTCACACACACACACACACACACACACACACACACACATACACACGCACACACCCACGCAAATGCCCAAATACTAGATGCCAGACTGACAACCGCGGCTACAAGCAAAGCATGCATGCCGTATGTGATCACAGGCTTGCTTGTGCTTGCACTAACACACACACACACACACACACACACACACACACACACACACACACACACACACACACACACACACACACACACACACACACACACACACACACACACACACACACACACACACACACACACACACACACAAACACACACACACACACACACAGTCAGATGAGTCATCAGCGGGGGCGCTAATATCAGCCAGGCATTGTGATAGAATGAGTGCAGTTTGAGAGCAGCCGTTGGCATCATGATTGCCTTGGTCTCCCTCAGAGAGCAGAGATGTCTCCTAGAAGCCTTCCGGCCCTCATAAAACAAACCAGTCCAATGCAATCACTGTAACTGGTGGCCTCCACAATCACATAACAGGATAACAGGATAACATGCAGCATGTCAATGGTTCAGTGTTGGTATCGGATTGATCTGAGATTAGAGGTATCCTCGTCCCGCCAGCTATTGTACATTCTACCCACCTATAATATAAAATACTGAGAGTTCATTTAACTCTGAGAGTGTACAAATGCAACCAAATGGACCCATAAGCATAAGGTATACTTATTTACGGACACCAACACACAGGGAGTCATGCACCCTTTCTCTCATTCTATGTCTCAATCCCTCTCTCTCTTTCACCCCAACACAGTGGAGGCAGATGACCACCCCCACCCAGGGCCTGGTTCTGCTCGTTAAACAGGAGTTTTCCATTGCTGGCTCACAGGGGAAACATTGTGGTCTCTGATCGATCTATATGCAAAATGCCTTGAGACAACTTGTAATTATCTACTATAATAAAATGGAATTCGAATTGAACAAAATGCATACCTGTGAACTACAGTATAATGACTGTCTCTATGTCCGGCTAAAATGAAGACACTGACTCACTTTCATATAAAGACACGGTTAAACACATCATTTGACTTAATTGTAGCCACATTCATTTGGCTCAACACGCTTAATTTGACCCACATTTTGTGTCATGATAATTATGCGAAATGATGACTAGGCTAAAGGGGACTTAATTATTCAATTGATAGTTCAAACAGCTGTCGGCACAAACAACTGAGTGGAGGCCAATCCAAATCTAACCCTATGTAAAATTAATAGCCCGTCACTTTAGGTTTACCTGAAGAGGAAACAAAGCGGTGGATTTGTTACAAGCTGAGTGCACGTTGTGACTCTAACTGACGATAAGCATACGCTAACATAAAGGGAAAAGGTCTCACACCGGTGCGAGGTTACGGGTTGTTAAATGACCCACACGCTAGATTGAACATTATGCATTTTTTACAGCAATGGCCCACGCCTACTCTATAACTTACATTAAGAAGTTATATGGAAGGTGCAAATCTGTTGATTGTTCATTACTCGTGCAACAGACCGCTGAAATTCACACTCGCACAAGTCTGAGCGGGCACCTGGCCAGACGCAGCTCTGCGGCAGTCCTGTCTGCCTGCCCGCTCCTCCTCGCAATATGGCACTAGGCGGACCTGTGCCGTAGAACATTTGGCAGCACTCTGAGGACACATGGGACAATTGTGCCTCCCCTCAGCTCAAAGGGATGGCTGTGCTTTGTACACCCGCTCATGTTAATGTTCTCGGTCGAGTGGCATTTCCGAAAACGACTCTTAAATGCTTTTTTCCTCCCCAGCCACACAGTAAAATCCCCAGTGTTATTTTATCAGTTTGTAACTCAGAGTGCACAAATGAGTTAAATTAGACACTGAGGATTGTGCGGCAGTATGACCGACCGCTCACTTCAATGGACGGTCGGGAGTTCAGATAAACACGGCGGGAAGTTTTGAAACTGAAATTTGCGTTCTTTACCTGGGTTGACATCTGACCATGCGTCGACGCAGTAAACCCAAGCCATCTGGTACTCAAGTCATTGCTTGCAGCTATTTGCAAACAACATTTGACCCAGGTCTGGTGAGTTTATGCACAGTACTCTGTGTGTGTGTGTGTGTGTGTGTGTGTGTGTGTGTGTGTGTGTGTGTGTGTGTGTGTGTGTGTGTGTGTGTGTGTGTGTGTGTGTGTGTGTGTGTGTGTGTGTGTGGTGTGTGTGTGTGTGTGTGTGTGTGTGTGTGTGTGTGTGTGTGTGTGTGTGTAGTATACAGTACAGTACATAAAGGAACATATGTGTGCCTACACAGCTGTGTAATCAATGTCAAACATAATTTTCATTGTGTTCGCCTGTGCATCGTTGGAAGTAATACTGTACTTACACGGTGGAAGTGGTACTTATACATGAATGGCCGCATGCCAATTGTGTGCCGTCATGCTTTCATGTCTCTGCTTAACTCACTCTGGGTGAAGCGTGGTGGGTTGTCGTTGACGTCTGACAGCCTGACGGTCACCGTAGTGGTCCCGGAGAGACCCCCCAAATGCCCCCCCATGTCCTTGGCTTGCAGTACCACATGATACTCGTCCTGGGTCTCCCTGTCCATGTCAGGCACCGCCGTACGCAGGATACCTGTGGAGCACAGCACACAAACACAGAGATGGAAAGGAGCCCTACTTAAGAACTGTACTTAAGTACAATTTTGAGGTATCTGTACTTTACTTGAGTATTTCCAATTTCCAATACTTTTACTTCTACTTCTTCTAAAAGTACAAATATTGTACTTTTACTCCACTGCAATAATTTGAAAACTTTAGTTACTAGTTACTTTACAGATATGAAGTATGACATTATGAAACATACATTAACCACTTTAGCCCTATTTTATACCTAGGCTATTTGAAAATAGCCGATCTACAAGCTCACAACGCGTCGCATCGCGACACGTTGTGAGCTTGTAGATCTGCTATTTTCAAACATTTTAGTACTTTTACTTTTGGTACTTTAAGTACATTTCAATGCCAATATTTTTGTACTTTTACTTAAGTAAGTTTTGAATTCTGGACTTTTACTTGTAACGGAGTATTTCTATAATGCAGTATTGGTACTTTTACTTAAGTAAAACATTTGAGTACTTTTTACACCACTGCACACACCTATGATGCATAGTCTAAGTTGAGACAGGCTGTTGACTCACAATTTTCAAGCGCTTCCGCCAAAACAGTCACTGTACATCGGAAGTGCTGAAAATGCGAAGAGAATAAAGCGGCTGTCATGCTTCGCCTTCGCAGTGACGTAAATAAGTCCTACGGTAAATCAAATTAGTCAAAGCCTTTCTGTCTCGCTGATTAGCAGAAATGGAAATTCAAAAATATATTTTAAAGATATTGCAAAATGTATTTTTGTGAGCGGAAATGACAGACGACAGCTTTTAAAAGCCTGCAGTTACAGATTTTATGTATAGCAATCTAAGATTGTGGAAGAGTTGTCTGGTTTGAGAGATTACATGACACAGATGTGCATGCACAGACCACACACACACACCCACACACACACACACACACACACACACACACACACACACACACACACACACACACACACACGCGCGTAGGTATTAACAACTCGTGGGAAGATAGATGCACCCTTGCAGGAACACAGACATGCAAACAGATTGTCTGAACTCTCTCTCTCTCCATGGTGCATGCACACACAGAAACGCACAGCCTATACCCACGCACACACTTGGAATCAATCACTTCCTTCCATTTAAATGGCCTCATCCTGCTACATGTGATTGGTTGTTGCACATCAACCACTGGCTGTGCTCAACCAACAGCAGCCAAAACATTGGGGTGGCTACAGCTTGGCAGCTCAAGGAGAATCACATTCAACAAGGGTCACTCTGCATGCTAACACATACAGGGGAACACGTCGATGGTGCTGCTGAGTAGAATGCATTAGCAACTAAAAGGAATATATGAGTTATGCACAGTGGTGAAGTGTGCAATTTATTTGACTTAGACCTTTGGAGATGGAATAAGGGGGAAATTAAGTGATGTGAAAGAGAGAGAGCAAGAGAGAGTGGAGTAAGAAGAGGAGAGGAGACACATTCAGAATACTAAACCTGCACTAGAGATGCAGGCTGGGTGGTATTAGGCTTATACAGTATTCCCCGGATTAGCATTTCAAAAGGCATCCCACGACTCCCTTGACTCATTGCAGGGGGTCCCTCACAATCAGTTACAATGCGCTGCCTGACAATGCACTGGTGTACGAACACCGGTGCACCGCACACCTTGGACCGCTGACACGGGCAAAGTCACGTCTCATGTGGAAACTCGCACGAGAGAGAGAGAGAGAGGGACTATGACGAGACATTCTGGCATACTGCTCTAACCATCTAAATCATAAGCATCATGTCAGCTACACATCATGTTATCTATGATGACAGTAGTATCTATGATGTGCGTCAGAGGCACAGAGCTATTAAAAAGAAATATATTACCGTGTCCCAGTTCCATACTATAATAGGCTACGTATTAATTCTGAACGTGTTTTGAGTATGACGCACATTCACAGTGGAAAAACTATCAATACTGTACATTCAAATGCCCATACTGTACTGTATACTAATCACTGGATTATTTTTTTGTGTGATTTTCATGGACACTAGCGGGAGACATATTCACAGCTGGAAGCAGGTAATTAATCAACTCTCATCATTGAGAGCGTCAAATCTGCTATCTCTAAGAAGAAGGACAAAGCGAACAGCTAACAGAGAAAAAAAACTAAAAACGGATCAATAAAGAGCAGTATTTGCAGTTGTTTAAGGCATTGTTTCTCAAAGTGGGGTCCGGGGACCCCCAGGGTTCCTTGGGGGGAGTACCAGGGGGTCCCCAGCAAAAGTAGTTAATATAGCGTCACAATCATTTTAACCACTTTAACTATTATTTTATACTTTAGCTCTTCAAAAATAGCTCATAGCACGGCACTGAGTGCCGCGCTATGAGCTTGTAGATCTGATATTTTTGAAGAATCTTGAAAATCTGTGCAAAGCTTTGAATATATATTTATTTTTAAAGCTAACATTTTTAACTCAAATCTTTGCTTCTGGGGTTCCCTGGAACAATATTTTTGAGATGGGGGTCCGCGGCCAAATATATATAATTTTGGGGGTCCTTGACATGAAAAATTTTGAAAACCACTGGTTTAAGGCTACCGCATATAGCTCTGAAATTCCCAGGATGCTAGTTGGTAAGTAGATCTGGACTATAAAGATTAACATACTGGTTGAACTACTGGTTCTTACCGTGGGGACTGGGGACCTCCAGGGACCAGGAGGTCCTCAGCTAAATGGTTGATAGCCAGGACCCAAATGGTTGCATTTACTCAGTGTAGATTTGGGTCCCAGAGGGTAAAAATCGTATCAAATGGGGGTCCATGGCCTAATGCAGGGGTCTTCAACGTCTTTCAGGCTAAGGACCCCTTAGCTGAGAGAGAGATGAAGCAGGGACCCCCACTACATAATTTTATTGTATAAAATTGTGTTGCAGAGTCATCTTTTTTCATAGATTTCATAGCATAGCACTATCATCAGTTTATGTTGGATATTTCAGACAGTTAATCACTTAAACCCTCAATACTTGGTCTGCTCTTTTCTCCCTCTCTACAACAAACCTCTTTGCCAAAAATAGCCGATCTACAAGCTCCGCAGCGCGAGGCGTTGTGAGCTTGTAGATCTGCTATTTTCGGCTAATGTTCCCCTCAGAAAAGGGACGCGGTTCAACTGGGGGTTCCTTGAAATGAAAAGTGTTGGCATAGTATCAAGTGTATTGTATTACAGTATTATGCTATGGAGTCGGGGCACAGCAACGGTTTACCTCCCTCCTCCTACCAAAGTTTGGTTGGCATACAGAACCTCCGTCAGCTTCCAGCAAAGACAAAAACAAAAAACAAAAACAAAGACAGGCCCTTTGAGGGCTGTGTAATCTGTTTTTTTGTGTAATGGTTCACAAACCTTTGCTGACGCAACCGCCCCCCCCCCCCCGCCTCACCCCACCTCCAGTAGTTTGAAAGACTTGTCTTTCTTATTTTCTTCACCTCCCTCTCAAAAATAATAACGCGAGGCTGCCGCGGTGCTTTGTTAGATGTTGCACGGGGGCCTGGCAGCGTGAATACATTTGTGCCAACTCATACCGGCATTGGACCCGGTGAGGAAGGGAACCGGGGACACAAACAAACACACACATACACACACATGCGCGAGGAAAAGAGAAAAACACAAGCTCAGGGAGTGACAGAGGAGGGAGGCAGAGAGAAAGAGAGAGAGAGAGAGAGAGAGAGAGAGAGAGAGAGAGAGATGGTAAATGAAAGGAGAAGAGCAGAGCAGAAACCTTGTATCTCCATATTTTTTTCACCCCGTATATTAACTCTTTGCATGCTCGTAACTCGTAACTCGTCACATTCTGCCAAGGCGCAGCCTGCGCCACTGACGAAACCTGGCGAGTTTTGTGTTTTCGGTGGTTTACGATAGATGGCGCTGTTATCTACCCTATGAATGATGCTTTCACTGCCAGATGACGACAGACCCGGAACTTCCTGTTTATTTCCTGTGAGGAAATGGCTATATCTCTGTTCCTCTTGTTTTACGGCAAAAACAAGCGACATTCAAATGGCCACAGCTATGCAAAGGATTACTACGAGCGGACAATTTTTTCCCCCTAAACTACGAGACCCCCGTGCGTGTAATGAAGCGATCCCTGCAAGGACAGAATAGATCACAGATAATATTTTTTAAAGGTCAGTAAAGTCGCTCGTTTTCTCTGGCACTAGCGTCACACTACTACACTATTACTCTGGAAGTTAAAGAGTTAATGCCTTACTTTGTCGTACTACAGTAAAGCATCACACAAAAGTAGTACAGTTGGCGATCTGCAACCTCACAACACGTCACACGACGCAACACGTTGTGAGCTTGCCTTGTAGATCTGCTATCTAAGCAATTTTTGTGAAAGTGGTTAACACATTGACTGCCTAGATCGAGTTAACTCGATATTAGAATCCCATCGCTTGCGTGCCTACATCGAATTAACTCGATATTAGCTATTTTCATTGGTTTCATCTGTGATCGCGCGGGTCTGTTTACTTTTCATGATCACTTTCGTTTTCCGCCTACGTCACACTCACCCAAAGCCGGATGTAAAAAAAAAAATTCGTTTCCGGGTCACATCGTTTTTCTCCGGTCATTTTCGTCCAGAATAGAGAAAACCCCTTTTTTGGACACGCTATAAAATACAAAGGGAAAGCTCCCCTTTTATTTTCTTTGGTCCGGGTGACGATCAGGCATCGTCGTCGTGTATCACATCGTATCACAAGCCGATCAGAGATTGTCGAAGACAATCACATCCGGTTCATGTTGTTTTGACTGTTTGAGCCTGGAGGGAGGGGGGGGGGGAGTCAGCGAGTCATCGAGGGTGTCATTTTGCTGCGCTCTGCTGGTCGATCGTCGTATGTGTTCAAAACCATGGCCTGAGAAACTTAAATGTATTTAAATGCAGAAAATAGAGAAAACAAAAAAACACGCAAATCGCTGGCAGCCAAGGGGGTAAATTTGGAATTAACTCTGGCAGTCAATGTGTTAAAGGACGACTTCACCGATTTTCAACCTATCTTCATATAATTGGTCCTCACTAATACTCATGATAAAATGGTACCATTTCTTTCTACTCGGTCTGTGTCTCAGAGGAGGGCTGTGGACAGTTCAGAGTCCCGTCTACCAGTGACATCATCAATGGGGAATCCAAGCTAATAGAAACTGCAGGCTTTCTATTCCTGGAAAGTTGCAATGCAATAAAAGAAGCCATTGTTCTCGTGTTAATAAGAATCTAAATAAAAAATGTGAAATCTTGTTGGGAAAAAAAATCATGCCTAACGATGATGTCACTGGTAGACAGGTTTCTGGACTGTCCACAGCCCTCCTATGAGACACAGACCAAGTAGAAAAAAATGGTACCATTTTATCATGAGTATTAGTGAGGACCTATTATATGAAGATAGGTTGAAAATCGGTGAAGTCGTCCTTTAAGTGTGCCTTTGGATTTTTATAAATATGTAACCAACTGAAAGTATTAACACGAACGTGTGACTAAATAATAACTACATTGGATCCATTGGAACATTTCTTGCCATTTCCTGAAAAGTAACAGCTTTGGACATACAAGGTTTCTGCCCGACAGCAACACAGTGGTGAAGATGGATGACGAGCGTGACAAGAGAATGAGCGACTCGCACCGGGAGAAAGAGTGTTTGCGTGTATGTGATCGCGGCGCACACAAACACATACGCACGCATATACACCCGCGCAAGGTGTGCATGCGTGAGTGAGTGCGTGCGTGTGTGTGTGCGCGTGCATGCATGTGTCTGTGTATGGGTAGTAAGAGAGATAGAGGTTTAGTTGTGTATGCATCCCAATGCTCCTCCTGCTCTCTGCTGTTTATCTCTCTGTTTGATTTTGTGTTTGTGTAGTGTTTGTGTACGTGTGTGTGTGTGTGTGTGTGTGTGTGTGTGTGTGTGTGTGTGTGTGTGTGTGTGTGTGTGTGTGTGTGTGTGTGTGTGTGTGTGTGTGTGTGTGTGTGTGCGTGCGTGCGTGCGTGCATGCACAAAGTATTTGCACTTGTACATCTGTGCCTGTTTGAATTTCACCGCAAAGTGTGTGGCATGTATGCTAAATGGGAGTCACACAGGACCCCACACACCCACACACACACACACACACACACAAGCTCTCTCTCTCTCCCTCACCTGTCTGGGGATCAACAGAGAAGTACTGCTGGCCCTGTGTCAGTGTGTACACTAGCCTGGCACTGTTCCCATAGGTCGGGTCGTCAGCATCTGTCGCTGTCACCTGGATTATAGAGGTACCTAGAGGAGAGGAGAGGAGAGGAGAGGAGAGGGAAAAGGGGGAGAATAAGGGGTGGGAGGGAAGGGGAAGGAAGGAAGAGAGAAAGGGAAAATGACAAACAGACATGGAACAAGAAAGACACGGTTAAATATCAACAGTGCTGCCCACTGCTCACAACTCTATCTATCGCCCTTGCTCTCTCTCTCTCTCTCTCTCTCTCTCTCTCTCTCTCTCTCTCTCTCTCTCTCTCTCTCTCTCTCTCTCTCTCTCTCTCTCTCTCTCTCTCTCTCTCTCTCTCTCTCTCTCTCTCTCTCTCTCTCTCTCTCTCTCTCTCTCTCTCTCTCTCTCTCTCTCTCTGCCTCCCTCCCTCCCACATGCCCCCTGCCTCTCAATCTCTTTCGGCTGCAGTGTGACAAATACTTTATTCACTTCCCCCCCTTCTCCCCTGCAGCTCACCTTTCCCTCTCTCTCCTTTCCCTCTCTCTCTCTCTCTCTCTCTCTCTCTCTCTCTTTCTTGTTCTCTCTCTCTCTTGCCCGACTCCCTCCCTCTGTCTCACTTCATTTCTCTTCATCTCCGTCTCCAATTCCCTTTTGCTCCCCCTCTCAATCTCGCCGTCTGTCTGTGCGAACCCCCAGCCTACCCTTCACCTCCTCCTCCCCAACCCCTCCGCCCCCCCAACCAAAACCACACTCTATTCCTCATTTGTCTCCCTCGCTCTCCCCTTGGCTCACTCCTAAGTCCTTAAATCGCACCCTTTTCCTGACAGATGCTGTATTTCATTTCTATTACCTTTTTCCCACTGAATAAAACAGGGTAACATTGAAAATGTAGGCAAAAAAAGCTGAAGCATACGTATGTCTATACGGTTTAGAGAGAGAACTACGATTCCCGGCGGGCCGTGCGCCTGACAAGCTCTCAGGGAAGAGGGGATTTGTGGGAGCAGCTGTTGCTGCTTTCTGACATCAAAGACGTGACAGTGTCACCGCGAGAGAGTGACGGAGGGAGGGCGAGAGAGCCGATAGCACAGAGGGAGGGCAAGCGAAAGAAAGGAAGAAGGGTTGTCATTAGAGATCCATCACAGGTAGTTAGGAATCAGAGGGCAAAATAGCAGCGAGAGGGAGAGAGAGAGATTTTGGCATTCAACATTTTTGTTTTGTTTTTTTGCTTATAGCCAATTATTCCCACACCTTTCTTCTCCCAATTTAGTTATCATGCCAATTAATCCTCCCCACACATATCTGTTGCCACTGCTGGTGTACCCTACTGGCTAACTTTCTTGTGAGGAACCCCCACCTGGAGGACGTAGAGCCTGACAGGCGCCGCCCCAGCCCAAAGGGGTCCCTATAGCGCAGCGATTACTACCCCCTGCCGGGCTGCTCTCCCCTGAACACGGCCAATTGGGCTCATATAGACGCTCGGCAAGCCGAGTGCACCGAGATGGAAACAAGCCCTTAGACCCTAGAAGAAGAAAAAAAAACGTTTGGGTCATGAATTTTTCATTCATGCTCAGTTTTGATTTTCGGTAAACATTCTTTTGGTATAATATGTCAGAACATACTCCTGCATATTACTGGACTGAGTGGATTAAGACAGACTAACAAGCGCTTGCCACAGCATGGTTTGAAATATTTATTTTGTTTCTTCGTTGAGGGTCCAGAAGGAGGAGGAGGAGGAAGAGAAAGAGGATAAGGTCAGTGCAGAACAACTACAAGCTCTCCTTTTTAGTGTTGACAGCTTCAAAGGTATGAACAAGGTGGAGGAAAAGAGAATAGAAAGTGTGGGTGACAGAAACATCTTCTTGGTTGCAGCAAGAAGACAAACAATTATTAGAAAAAAAATGAAACTGTTTCAATTTTGTTGAAATGTTCTTTCTTGTGAAATTAGTCTAGACTGTGTTAAGAAGAGAAAAACAAACGTACAGAAAAAAACAAAAACAAATGGAGTGACAGGTATAATTTTGCGATCGCAGCTGGTGAGAAGAATGATTGACTTGACATATCAAAAGCGTTGTGACTGTGTGGGTTGATGCAACAAGTGGGAGGCTGCAAGGGCAAACTCATTGATATGCAACTTGCCACGGATACTTAAAACTCAGTCACCATTTGCTCTGATAACACATTGGCGGTGATACGCAGTCATCTGGAACGCAACTGAATTCATACCACACTGACTGCCTGTATGAGGCATTCACAGTTCACACCCTAAGCCAAGAGAGAAATGAATTAGAATCCAGATGGTTTTATTCGACTGCATATACAGGCACTGTTTTATTTTTTACTTTTTTTATAAATCCTACTTCACCTTCTCTAAATGGAGATTCGCATGTTTACACACAAATGAGTGAGATGAATTCAAGGCCATTTGTAGGAACAGGAGACCCAATTTCCACTTGTTGGCGGTGGGGGATCAGTTTCAAAACACCCCACACCCTCAGCACAGACACATGGGAAGTGCCAGACCTGGTATATTTCTCGCTGTATACGGAGGTTCTTTGATAGGATTCTCACAGAGGAGACGGTATCTCTGCTCCGTGGCGGCTGACGAAAACGCACCCTGGTAAATATTGAATTGTCAAGTAAATATTGGATCCGCGATTGACTGAACAACTCAATCTGGGGACTTGGGATGCTTTGAGAAGCACGCACTCATATCAGCCACTGAGAAGATTACTAAATAGGTACTTGTTTCGGTCGTCCGTCTCCTTTAGAATGAAACACAACGGAACCCTGAGAGGGACCTTGAAGGTAGAAAAACTAAATAATATGACAGACAGGTTGAAGGGCCTGCTGGCCATATCTGAGAGCGTTTTCTGCAAACTACCCCATTTACAGGAGTGAAATATTTAAAATAAACGGCATCACCTGTCATTTCAAACTGTATTTTTCGCCCTTAAAAGCAATTTTCCCAGCATCTTAGCAGAAAAAGTGCCCTTAAAATAGAGCAAATTTATGGAGAGGCAGAGAGGGATTTAAGTGGAGATAAGAGCACATTTACATCATACAAATTGATCGCCACAGGCAACCTTGCAGTCAGGCTCTGAATCAGACTCTAACACTTAACTGCAACATGACTAAGATTATGACACTTAACATCAAGTTTTGAGATGCATTTGATACTAAACCCAAAAAAGTAAGCCAAAAGGGAAAAGAAAAACGTTTGTCAGTGTATTTATGTTACTGTTTAAAGTGTGGATTGAAGTTACCTGAAACCTGAAGACCCTGTGTGTTGAGGAGTTTTACCACTTCCTCAAACCCATTTTCGTTTTTGTTTGACACAGGATAAAATGACTACATAAAAACAAATCATTCAATTTAGAAGTCAATCCATGTTAATCCTTGTCATGTCAGTCACCACAATGGCTAAGCACTGACATTTTTTGTTTATGTTGACATTTTGATATAAAACCAAAAAAACAAATACCACCAGCTCTATGAAAGCTCTCCTTGTGTCTATATCAGATCCACCATTTACTCTCTATGTTTTAGATCACTGGTTCCCAACTCTGGTCCTGTCCTAGTAAGATGTTAACCCGGTACCTCTGGATGTAATAAGGACTAGTTAGGCCTGGAACCCCAGGTGAATTCAATTACGTAACTGAACGGTCCTATTTTCCAGTAATCATGTGTACATAAAATAGTTGAAGTTAATGTGTGTTTTTATACTTCTCTCTTATATTAATGTGTTCATTTAATTGATATATGAGTAGTCATTTCTATGCAGGACTGGAGGTGAGAAACACTCTGATACTAAGAGGCATATTGTGACTGCAGGCCTCTGACTGAGTTATGTGTTGTCATTCCACAGAGGGACAACACGTCTGTATCTTCTCCTGTTTCTCTCTCCTCCCCAGGTCCCCTGTGGGTGCAAAGCTAGCCAGAATACTCTGTATAGCTCTGCACCAATCAGAGGTGCTCATTCCAGTGGTCTGGCAAAAATACTTTTGTATGGATTACTTTTTGTACTTATTACTTTAGGTACTTTCTAAGTACTGCCCTGCCAGCCCACATGTTTTGTTGTAATAAAAGCTTGTGTGAGTCGGTGTGCTCGCCAGTATGTGATTAGACTACTGTCAGCGCATCTCCTTGTCGGCAAGTCAAAAACTGAGATCTCAAAGTTGTCCGCGTGTGTTTATTTGTATTGTGATCTGAGCCTAAGGTGTATGTAAAATGATAAGAACCTATCAGTAACTACCTGACTGGATAGTTCACCAGCAGTATCGTATGTCTCGGAGACCCCAGTGTTGGGAATAACCACTGTTTTAAAAAACATCGGGCTATATTTTTTATACTGTACCTATGTTTGCCATCTCGGGCACGGTGGCACTGTAGGGCCCCTCGTCGAAGAGAGGCGGGTTGTCATTGATGTCCTGCACACGAATGATGAACTGGGATGAGGGCTCCAGGGGACGCTCCGTCTGCCGGTCGGTGGCCGTGGCGATGAGACGGTACTCATCTTTCTCTTCGCGGTCCAGCGGTTTAGTGACGTGTATGTTGCCCGTCTTCTCGTCAATCACGAACACGGAGCCTGCCCCCTCGCCGCGCAGCACGTACTTGGTACGTCCATCATTCCTGTCCATGTCAGTGTGGAGCTAGGAGAGGAGAGGAGAGGAGAGGAGAGGAGAGGAGAGGAGAGGAAAATTACGTTTTGTTTTTGGAACAAATACAGTAAGTGAAGACAAAACAATGATCCACATCTTGCTTCAATGATGCAATTGAATTTCAACAGGAACAGGCATCAAATGGTGGCATGTTTGTGTCTTTCTGCTTTGTCTGCATATTATTCCTCTCATCCTTTGTGCTTAGTTTGTGTCTTTTATCTCTCAAGCCATACAAGGTTGCAGCTGAACTAAGATCCCCCTAATCTCAGCGATATCCCAAACACAAGCTCCCCATGTGCACTCTGAAAGCTACTACACTCAAACACCCCCCCACCCATTCGTCAACCAAGACCGGGAGCTCGCTCCACCGTGCAAAGTGGTGCCCCAGCAATCTAATGAAAGCAGACCATAATGAACAATGGGCTAATCAATTATTCTCTAACTAATAGGCGCATGTGAGGGCTGTGGGTGGGAGTCGTTGAGGCGGTGGTATATACGTGGCAGCGGGACGTGCCATATCGATCGTGCCGCGGCACTGAGCTTATTGGATCATAGCTGGCAGGACGGCGAGGCAACGCTGGAGTGGCTGGCATCCTCTCATGCAGGGAGAGGTAATAGCAACCCCCCACCCTACCCTCATCCCGCCCTTGCTGTCCTCTAGTCGTCGACGAGAGCAACCTGCCAGCGGGATGCGGCCGGCACATGAACATTCGATCTCATTTCCCGCCGCATGCATGTGGACCGAATAGCAACACCGTGACCAGAAAAGAAATAAAATAAACCACAAAGACCCTAAGAAAGTGTGACATTGCGACTTTAAAAAGAAAGAAAAGGCATAGTGCTCCGGGGAATGGGATGTGGGGGGGTGGGGGTGCTTGGGGAAGCATTGTTGCATGGCAACAGCTAAGCACATTTGCTAAATGAAATGAGAACGGATACATTGAATCGAAATATTCATTACATTGCATGATAGCCATTTCTCACAGAAGGGGGAAATAGCCTGGATATGCACTCTCCCGGGGGGTAAACGATAATCATGGATGTTGACAAGGTTGTTTATGGCTAAAAAAAAGTAATCATAAGTCCACACTGCCTATGGAGTTGGAAACTAAAATGACTTAGAAGGCAGTCTGAAAACCTATTATAACACTTACTCCTTCAAAGATGTCATTATTTAAGTGACTGACTGATACAGATTCCCAATGCAAATTGTAAGCATAAAGCACTCAGGAGTGTGTAAATAGACCTGAGTCACTAACTGGTGGCTTTGTTATGCAATACACTACAGTATATGTGACCAAAGGGTTTTGACACCTCCTTTAATGAGCTGTGCCTGGAAATTGCTTTAGCCTGCTAATGACAAAATGAAGTCCAAAACATTAGCGTTGGGAGTTGTTGAAGTAACCAGGCATTAAGGTCACAAAGCCTTTGTGTCATAAAATGTAAAATGTTAGCAGACCATAGCGCAGAAACTCTATTTAAAGGGCAAGAGCACTTTGGTAGAGGTTTGGGTTATGTATTTACCTTGCCATGGTGTAACTCCAAAGGTGGACAAGAAATAAAAAAATAATTGCTCCATTGATTAGAAATTGATCATTCAAAATATGCTCCTCACTGACTTACATTGTACGGTAAAACAGCTCTCAAATCCGGATCCGCGGATCCAGTCCGGGTTTTCTTCTTAATAAAAATTGCAGAATCACACTTTCATTAAAGAAACAAACAGTGCTGGGTTTGGTGATGTTCTATATTGTCTGAATCAACTTTGTTTGCGTTCGTTTATGTGCTAAAATAGTGACTTTGAGAGCTGTTTAACCGTACAATGTAAGTCAATGAGGAGCATATTTTAAATTATCAATTTCTAATCAATGGAGCAATTGAGTTACATCATGGCAAGGTAACTAACTACACAACCCAAACCTCTACCAAAATGCTCTTGCCCTTTAAGAACAAAGCCCAAGTACGTGAATGAGCCTGCTACAAATGTCACAGTCATTATGGCACGTTGGTACAAGGCTATCATGTCTCTGTCGTGGTGGCCCTGCTACCTAAGATCGACTTCAAGACAAATATTTAAATCTTTTATTTTGACCTGGCTTGTGCCAGTGCTTATCCACCATATTAGATGGTGATTGGCCAACACATGGGTGGTCAGGGGACACCAGGGGAGCCGAGTTCCACACTCTAAAGTTCTTAATGAAGGGCCATTAATGACCCAAAGTCTTAACGGTCCTGCGGCTTAACGAGGGGACTTAACGAGCCTCTAAATGAAGCCTGGCCATCATTACCACAACGTGGCAGCTATGATGAAAGTAAAGCTCAGAGCCACAGCAGGAGGACCCCCACCCAATGAGACCACATCCGTTTAAGTTTGACCCCTCAACCTTATCTGGCCCTGAGCACCATAAAGACTGAGAGTATAATAATGAACCCCTATTTTAATTCAGGTTCAGGCAACCGTTATTGGACTGATGCCAAAGAAAAGGATGGCGGAAATACACCCAAGCAATATTAGGACGCGGCAGCCGGCAGGCCATATAGCCATATTTCACATCAGTTTCATTTGACTAATATGACATCTCATAACTCCTGCATTTCATAACTCTCTGATATAGCATCCAATATATCAACAGCCCAAACAATATTAAACCACTGGCCACAAAAGCAAAATTTACCCAGACATCACCTCTCCAGTGAGAGTGATTTGAGTCAGATAAGCTGCCATTTCCTTCTTTGCCCGTCGCTCGCTGTGTATGCGACTCCCAGCCTCTACAGACCTTTAAATCTCTTCAATTACTTATATTATCATAAGGTAATATGCTTATACTCATATACTCAATTTCACATTTTTGCAATAACCATAAATCATAAAGCACCGGAAAAAGCACTCTGTGCCAACCTCTAAATCACTTAAATAACTTATACCCCCGTATACTCAATTTCACATTTCTGCCGCACATTAAATCATGAAAACACCAGGAAAAAAATGTGCAGGCTGGGATGTTTTTTTTTTACAACTGCGCATTAGACTAATGAATATTTTCCCCACAACTGAGTTTGTGTGTGCATGTGTGTATGTATGTTTGCATGTGTGGACATATGAGGCTGTTATGGAAGATAATTTACAGTAACACAGGGAAATGTAACGTTGGATGTTGATGTCAAATGGGGTAGAAGCAATACACAGAAGCCATGCTATCCAGCGCAGCACACCACCGAGAACAGCGATTGGCTTTACGGCTTATGACAAAAATAGCATATTTTCAAGCTCACAATGAGACCATCGATTGGCTTAAGCAGAAAATAGCAAGACCTACAAGCTCGCAACAAGTTGTAAGCTTTAGATCGGCTGTTTTCAACATGTCACACCATCGTACGCTGAAGTATAAACGAGACTTTAAAGGTTCAATTCCCCCCGACACACCGGGGGTGCGCCATCAAA
>NC_139942.1:41380249-41385249 GCF_963454915.1 Gymnoscopelus microlampas | reverse complement strand
ATACAGTATAAGCTGTGTACTAGACTAGCTACTTGTCATGTCTGTCTATCCACCTTATGAAGCATCGAGTTCATGCAGGGCACGGGAGTCATACGCCACAGCTGATTACACAGCTACTGTATCAGTCTGCTGATTGAATAAGTGTTTCTGCTATGCAATCAGCTATGCAATTCTACGTATAACAATCACAGCCTATCTCTCACAACAAGATGGTCCATTTAAATGACATGGCTCCTAATGTCTTGATCTCTGCTACACCAGTGTTACTTCACTTGCTGCTGCTGGCAAAGCTTGCCTCCGCCACCCCAGCCTCCACCTGTCCACGTCTTGCTTTGGGCCCGCTCTTGTACTGAATACCCATGGAGGGTTTCTGCATTACGCTCCCTTATTTAGCTTAGCACGCTGCTTGGCTAATTCGGGGATCGTCTTAAAGGGATAGTTCACACCCAAAAAGGTTTGTTTCTATCGATTAGTCACCCCATGGAGACTTGAATTCATGGATATTTTTTAGTTTTTGTCACATTCCTAAGCCAATAATTTGATGACCGGCAGTGGTTCCGGTAGGAGACACAAAGAGTCTCCTTTGTGTCTCCTCTCGGAACCACTGCCTACCAGTCCACTGGTCATCAAACAAACAAACAAGCCTCAAAAATATCCATGAATTCAAGTCTCCATGGGGTGACTAATCGAACTGTAATTTTGGGGGGTTAACTATCCCTTTAAGAGCAGAGCCGTCAGCGCCAAGTATGACTGTATTTCTTTTGTTGCAATAAATGGCTAATTCTATGATGAGAGTAAGTATCTTTTTTTTTTTTTTTTTTAAGATTTTTTTGTGGCTTTTTTATAGCTTTATTGGGAGAGGGATAGTGAAAGTAGGCTGACAGGAAATGGGGAGAGAGATGGGGGAAGACACGCCACGGCCCACGACGCCACGGCCCAGGCCGAGAGTAAGTATCTTAAATGGAGATAAGTTTCAGAAATTGTGTTTTGTCAATTGTGTTATCCTCAATTATATTCATTCTTGCACTACTGTTGGCTGTGCATTTACAGTATTGTAATTATCAAACAAACACCGCCGTCAGATTTAGACCAACACATGCAAATGTACGGTCGGGAGTGACAGCTGGTGATCAAAGGCAAAATGAATTTGCGTATATAATTGCCATATCTCTACAGTACTGTGTGTGTGTGTGTGTGTGTGTGTGTGTGTGTCTGTGTCTGTGTCTGTGTCTGTGTCTGTGTCTGTCTGTGTGTGTGTGTGTGTGTGTGTGTGTGTGTGTGTGTGTGTGTGTGTGTGTGTGTGTGTGCGTGCGTGTGCGTGTGC
This sequence comes from Gymnoscopelus microlampas, assembly GCF_963454915.1. Lineage (NCBI taxonomy): Eukaryota > Metazoa > Chordata > Actinopteri > Myctophiformes > Myctophidae > Gymnoscopelus > Gymnoscopelus microlampas. The sequence goes on along the minus strand of NC_139942.1, from coordinate 41,383,925 downwards.
GTGTGTGTGTCTTTGTGCACGAGCAAGAGAGCAAGTTTGAAAGTGCAGGTGCCACACACACGCACCTGCACTTTCACACATGCACGAGGACATTTGACATATGTGTGTAGCGGTGTGTGGCAACGAATTCAATTACCTCCCAGCATGTGTGTACCTGGGCATGTGTGCCTCTCAGTGTGTCTACATATGCCTACACTGTAATATCCACACTGTTCAACTCTCAAGCGTGCACAAATGGACACAAATGGGATTTAGTTCCATTTGTACAGGCTCAAGAGTTAAAGTAACACTGAGGATTTTACCACGCGGAGAGACGCTGCCTGTGTCATTCCGCTGCCCTCCTCCCAGTCCCTCCCTCCCTCCTCATCGTCCCTCGGTGTCCAACCTCCTCACCTGTCTGTGACCCCCCACACTGTCCCCTGTGCCCCGGCTTCCTCGCCTAACCCCTGACCCCAACCCTCCTCTCGCACGATCCTTCATCATCCTCCCGCCCCCTCCTCCTCCAAATCCCCCTTGAATGCCCTGCCCTCTCCGCACCCTCCTCTTCCTCCCTTCTTCCTACCATGCCCTTGTCTCTCTCTAAACTCCCCTCTTCTCCGCCCTCTCTCCTCTGCCATTTCCCTTTTTTTCTCTCCCCAATGTGCCGTCTCCTGTCCTCAGCCCTCCGCACCCCCTTCCCCTCCCCTCTGTGACTCGTGAGCTCCTTTCAGGGCCGCAGGGAGAAGGGGAAGCGGGTGGCGTGGGCCGCGACTCCCGAGGACGGCGCATAAATATTACCCCAAGGTCACGGTCGTCGCTCCCCACCATGCATAATCATGAGTTCAACCTCCTCACTCTGCATAACCGCCGTGTCATAATATTGCCGCGCGTACACACACGCACACACACACACACGCACAGCCATATCACTTAAACGGACCAGCGGTCCACCATATCACTGCAAATGGCGCAATTAACCTGCGGGAGGCTCACAGCACTGCAGGAGTAATCGTGAAACATGCTTTATTCGATGTTATAATGTATATAAGTATAATGGGGTTATGCTACGGTTACCCACATGCTAGACTTCATATTTTATAAGCTGTATATTTTTGGGCTTTTACTTTTAGAATGGTGGGGAGGGGGTGTTGGGGGTGAAGTTGAAAAACTAAGCTGGCTTAGTTAGCTAGCTAAGCTTAGCTCGCTAAGCTGTCTTCTCAAGTCTATTTAATGTCTATAAAAGCCCCCTATATGCATGCATGCAGGAGATAATATATCCCCAATTCCACATGCAGAAGGGTGGATGCCTCAGATTTGTTTTGACCTTATTCGGTGATTGAAATGGTGTCTATCAAAGGGGGGGAGGGGGGGCTGTGGTCCCTTTGTATCCCATCTTCATAGTTTCTTTGGTTCCTACTCCCTTCTTCCCTCTCATGTCTAGACTTGTTTCACCTCTCCTTCTCTTTTTCTCTCTCCACGTGATCACACACCCACATGGCAGAGAGAGAGAGAGAGAGAGAGAGACTAAAGAAAGACCCCACTAGACTAAACCAAATTATGAGAAAACAAAAAGAAATCTCTGTGAAACATTGGAAAGAAATCAACCAAAAACCAAAGCAAATTGGAATGCTATTTGGCAGGATACCTGAGCGGTGTGACTGATCCAAAACTAAGGAAATCCTTGAGTATATACAGACTCCCAGTGTGAGCACAGCCCTGCCATGGAGAAAGGCTGCCACAAGCTAGACCTGGCTCCCCAGAGAAGACTGACTGTGCACCCACCCCACACACAGGATGAGGTGGAAACCAAGATGCACATTTTAACTACCTGCCAACTGTGCCAAGACCTCAGATATATATATACGCATATACTTCCCACAGATTACAAACACCCAGAAAGAGTTTGAGAACATGACTAATAACAGAAAGAAGGGGAGAAAAAAAGTCTATATCTGCTGGGTGATGTATAGCGATGTGCAAACACAGCAGCAAGATTTGTGAGCTGTTGTGACAGGAAAAGGACATCCATTGGAATACAACCGCCATAAGAACCGCCAATCATCTGTGTATTTCCCACACTCTCTGCACCGTATTGAACTCTGCAGACATATTGTACCGTACCTACAGAAAGAGCAGGTAACTTTAGATACATAAAGTTATCTCTACTTACAGTACGTATAGTGTATATAGCTTTTTTTCTGCTTTTTTAACCCATTAAGACCGGGAACGCATCTGTGTCATTTTAGTTGTCTTTTAAAAATGTGTGAACATTTTTGAATATATATATTTCTAGCAAACATTTGTAACTCAAATCTTTGCTTCTGGGGGTCCCTGGAACAACATATTTTGAGATGGGGGTCTGCGGCCAAATACATATCATTTTTGACATGAAAATGTTTTAGAACCACTGATATAGAAACAGTTTCAAACTGTTAGGATTTAGAAGACATTTTGTAGAATGTTGTCTCAGGTCTAAATGGGTTAATATAAAATCAAAAGCGTAAATGTTGATATTAAGTTATTTTTGTCTTGTCTTATATTTGACTGCAATGTTGCAATGTTACACAACTCTGTTTGACACATTCCTTTATTCAAACTTTATCCGCATGAACTCACATCCCTATGGGCATGTGCAAATGAGCAAACATTAGGCAAAAATAGGAGAACATTAGACAAAAATAGGCAAACGCTCAGTGAAAATACCATATCGACAAGCTCTCAAAGCGCTGTGAGGTGTTGAGAGCTTGTACTGTAGATCGACTATTTTCGCTATCCGATGTACAACAAATTATGTACAGTTGAAAGTGATTAATTGCACCATAAATGATTAGTTTTTTGTTTGTTTTGATAACGTAAACGTAATTCCCCCCTTTGAATTGAACTGAAAGAGACACGTGGGGAGGGAGGGGGTACTCTCCCACTCCCTCTGACGTTCTTCTCCTCTGCTTACGTGCACACACTCTGTCTCACCCCCCAATACTCTGTCTCGCCCCGCCCCAACACGCAGTCTCACCCCCCAACTCGCCTCTCCTCATCTCCGTGTGTTGCTCTCCAGCTGGTCCGTCTCCCTCCCTCTCTCGCTGTAGGGATGATGGGCTTTGAGCTTCGCTTCATAAACGTGTGTGATCTTTCTCTTCATACCCTCTTCTCTCTCTCTCTCTCTCTCTCTCTCTCTGGCTCTCTCTCTCTCTTAGCCATTTCACGGGCTCTGCTGCTCTGCCAGTTGTAAACCATTAACCTTTCCTTGCTCCTCTCCTCTCATTTCTCCTTCTTCCCCTCCCTCGTTCTGCATATCCACACCCTATTAGCAGAAAATTGGCCTCACTCCCTGCCCTCCCCCGCCACCCACCCCCCCCACACACACACATATTACTTTGCGTCTTCCTTTCTTCTTTTCTCTCCACTCTACCTGACTGTCATCTTGTTTTCTCTATCATTTCGCTCTCTCTCTCTCTCTCTCTCTCTCTCTCTCTCTCTCTCTCTCTCTCTCTCTCTCTCTCTCTCTCTCTCTCTCTCTCTCTCTCTCTCTCTCTCTCTCTCTCTCTCTCTCTCTCTCTCTCTCTCTCTACCTCGCTCTCTCATCCTCTACATCTTCAGAGAGGAGGCTCTAATTGCTCTCTCGCCCCCTGCTGTGCTTGGGCCCGGAGGCTAAATGATTTTCCGAAGGAGACTAAAAGTGGAAGCAGAAGAAAACACA
>NC_139942.1:41350249-41375249 GCF_963454915.1 Gymnoscopelus microlampas | reverse complement strand
TATAGGCTCCGACAACGGTCCAGCAGTGTCAGAAAACGGGCTCACAAGCAAGATGCTTACCTCAGCCACACAGTCTGACAAACGTAAAAGATTGCACAGTCCACAGTAGACACCTTTAGATGAGTGGTATTGGACAGAATCAGATTTGTAGAACATTGACACATAGATAAATAAATGAATCTTACCCGTCCGATGAGCACAGGTTCAGGGCCGGCGTACTCTTCAATTACGAAAAACTGGTTCCAGATCCAACTTCTTCTGCTGCGAGAGCGAGACACCTCCCCTTGCATGTGACCACGACCCTCTTCTGCATCCATCTCCTCTGACTCCGCCTCTTCAAACACTAGGCCTGTTTGGGGCTCAACAGGCACCACCCCACTGTCGACCGCCTCGTGGCCCGATTCATGCTCTGGCCGGAGCTTCAGAACATGGCTGCTGTTGATTAGCTCGGTAGGATCATTAGCTGGCTGTTGAGTTGTGCTGAGCTCTGTCTGAGTCTCTAAAACTGCGTCTCTATTGGAATCCATTGCTCCATTCCCTGCTCTCTCACCAAGCGGCTGCAGAGTCAGCACAAAAGGAAGAGAGTCATTTGTTTCAGAAGGAACATGGCGGGTAAGATGTTTCGTCAATGTTATTGGAGGCTCTGTTTGACTAATAGTCTCCCTCTCGGGGCTGAGACTGACCTCATTCTGAGGTGTTGATAGCAGATGAAAGAGGTGTTTGCTTTTGGGGCTGTCACCGCTAAATAAACCTGGCTTCGCCAAATTATCCTTTCCTTTACTGTAAGATGAAGTGGCTTCAGTCGCAGCATTCAGACGGGCACGAACGCTCTGATCCGGATTAAGATCTGGATTAGTCACAGGGCTGGCATGGTGAAATGCAGTCTGATTATCCAATCCAGAGTGATTTTGAGTGGCAGCCATGTCTTGTCGCTGTACTTTCAGATACTCTGACTGGCCATGATTAACGTCAATTAAATCCCTCTTCCTGCTCCGGCTGCCCTTGGTCTGAAAACTCAGACTTGGCACACTCTGCATTTGTGAGTTTACAATCCTGACTAGGTTCTCTTTTGATAGCAGTTTCAGAACCCCATAACTACCTGTGAGGTTCAGTTTTCGATTTGAATCGACACCTTTTCCAGAGACACCCGTACTGTGAATGCTCAAATCAGGCCTCATCCTGGATCTAGGAACTGTTTTGATTCTGGTTTTATTGGAATGCAGATCTGGCTTATGGTGGTTAAAGACTGCTTTCTCTGCCCTCCCTGTTCTTATGGAGGTCTCAAGTCTCTCGACATTCTTGGTATTGTTCTTGGCTTTCCTAGCATCTGGAATTAACTCCTTGTCATTGGCTAATATGTGCTGAGTCACTTCCTGTTGATTGACGGAATCAACCTCTCGCTTGGGCTTCAAACCCAACTTCTCCTTGTTGGTGAGCAGTGGAGTACCATGACTTTGTGATATTTTGGGGTAAGAAATGACTCTGGTTCTGTCCTCCTGGTCGTGACTAATCAAATTTCTAAGAGTCACAACGGGCATTGCATTTGTATCCATGCTCACATCCCATTGGTCAGCTGCTCGGTTCTCCCCTAGTTTCAGCATGTGCAGTCCGCCCACCCCTCTCCTTCGCACAATCTTACTGGCTGAGACCCCTCCCGTAAGCCCCTCCCACAGACACAGGGAAACCAACAAGAACAGGATTCTTGTAATCATCTTGTCTTGTGGAAAGGATGTCCTAATTTGTGTGAGGATTGCTGTAAGGCAGGGCTTGTTTTCCGGCTGTCTTCATTCTCTCATGTCTTTTCTTTCCCCCACGCCCCTCCTTTCACTCCTCCATCGAGTGCCCTTCACACTGAGCTGGAGGGCAGGTGCCAGTCACTCGTTAAGTTTTTTTTTCCACCGCGTCTAATATCTTCCTCTATCGCTCTGAGCCTCCCGCCGTTGGATTTTTTCCCCCTCTTCTCCTCTTGCCAGGCAGAAGTCTCATTCAGTTTCCCACTGAGGGTTGAAGGCCCTGAGAGAAAAGATAAAGATAATTAAGTTAAAACTTTAATCATTGCCTTGCGTTAATTAAAAGTGTAGCGGCACAGACAGGTAGGAGCAGTCGCAGATGAACAGACCTCAGATCATTTAACAGAACAGCAGTCAATTTTGCACGAGTGCAGAGAGCCCAGAACACACATACACTTAAGACCCCAGAGTTTTTGCTTGCTATATTCAATATTCAACATGGCTATCATAACTACACAAGCTGTTCTGAGCAAATAATGGTAGTGGTTAAGGATCGCTGACTGTAATACAAAGAGGATGCATCTGTGGTTTAATACGATATCCAAAGAGCTTTGATTAATTAGCAAAAAAAGAATATTGTGCTTTGATCAGTCATTTAGAAAGTTAATATAGAATCAAAATTGTGGTGTACATGAGGAAGACAAGTGGCAACCAGGGTGACTGGGACGGCTAGGGTGGCTAAGGCGGCTAGCGTGCGGAGAACAAGATGCCGCCAGGCAGTATCACACAAAATGTTCTGAAGTTTCATTACACACAGAATATACAGTATTGGACACGTGACGTGACCAGAGGATAGAGACAAGGACAAAAATAGAAAGTAGTTGATTGTCACGGCATCAAGTCTGTCAGTAGTGCTTACGCAGATGAGAGTGATTCAACACATGTATGTACTGGGTCAATCAGATAAAGGTCAGTGCCATAATCATAATCATATTTCATAACAGGGTGGCTAGGTACATCAGGGGCTCAGGAGGTAGAGCTGCCAGCTTGAAATTGGAAGGTTCCCGGTTCGATCCCCCCCACCCGGTGACCTTTAGCAAGACACGTCACCCCTGAGGTTGGTGTCTAATTTGGTTGTCTCCGCCGGCAGAGTGAGAATGGGTGAAAGTAATGCGCTTTGGAGACATGTAATTTACCATTAATTCAATCACCATTTAAAGAGGGCCTGTGGCAATAGGTTGTCAACTCTCACACATCCGCATGCACACATGCCTCCAATGCAAATCTCATGTTTGTCTCAAAGTGATAGACAAACATGAGATCAGTTGGTACAGTCGGTGTTACAGTTGGTAACAGTTCACCATTTCTTTTTTTGTTTAACATGATAGACAATTCATTGCTGAGAGTTATGCCTTACATAATGCACTGTAAGTAATGTTATCACCAGTCAACAGCTCAAATGTCAGTGAAACATTTTCTGTTAAATTATTATTTCCTTGCCAAATTTGCATGCACAAAATGTAGTGGGAAGAGGTTTATTGTCTTGATGTTGTGCAGCTTTGTACAGGCGAGCAGGTTATACATGCTGTTTTCGCTCTTGTTTCATGTAGTGTGCTGTGCGTCTGGGCATATGACATTGACTAGGCTGCTCTAGTGGTGTGGAGTAGACCGAACCCGTCAGTACATTCACTGGGGCATGACTGAAGTCCAAATGTTCCTTGTGGAATACTCCTTTACCCCCCCCCCCGCCCCCCTCTCACACACACACACACACACACACACACACACACACACACACACACACACACACACACACACACACACACACACACACACACACACACACACACACACACACACACACACACAAACACACACAAACACGCGCGCACGCACACATACCCTTCTGCTTGGCAGTCCAAACAAACACTTTCGGTGAAGCGAGGGAGAGATGTCTCCCTCTGCTTTCTCTTTTACCTCCTCTCCCACTCACCACCTGTCCCCACAGTATATCTCAGTCTCTCCATCTCCCTCCATCTCCTTCCTCTCTTTCACATCGCTGTAGTTTTAGTATGCTGTCCTGATGCCTATACCGAACGACCGTTCCCCCACCCCCCCCACCCCTGCCTCATCCACGTCAATCACAGTGTTGTCACAGCGTCCCTCACCCTCGGCGCTCTGCAGAGCTTCAATCAATTGGCCAATCTCCTCACTCGGCCTTGCAATGCTGGAACTGACATGCAGTCTCGCTGACTGCCATCTCCACAACAAGACATACCACAATAAAAGCCCTGTATAGAAATGTAGACACATTTGAAGTGTTACATAACATGGGACACGGTCATGGGGTGAGGCAAACCGCAGGTATAAATGTTCTTTAAAACGTGATGTGTTATCGACTCATGAACAGAGCAATACAGGTATATTTAATGACATAGGAATAGGTACGTATCACCCAGGTATGTGAGGGCCCAGAAATCAGGTAGAGGCAGGTATTGACCCCCCCCCCTCCCCTCAGCAGTTTTACTTTTTGTAAATTAAGATAAGATAAGATAAGCCTTTACTGATCCCTGTGGGGAAATTCAGGTGTCGTACTAGCAACAGCAGTAGCGCTTAACACAGGATAGATACAGGTAAAAGTAAAGAGAAATGATAAAGGACAGAGGAAAAGAGAAGGACAGACACCTCCTCAGTAATGGATTGTTTGTGACCATGCGGACTGACAAGCCTCTGAGGATTCTCAAAGCCGGGGGCTCAAGACTCAGGAAGAGTGTTTTTCCCCCTGCAGCTGTCAAGAGTCCTGAACAAGGATGAGACTAAACAAACAAACCGAACAAAAAATGCAATCATGTGTAAATAAACATGCTTGTTTTGCTCACTGCTACTTGCACTAATGTACAGAGGTAAGCATACTTGATGATATATTACCTACCCCCCCACCCCTCTTTGTTTTTTTGCACATCCCCCATTACTGCTAAGGTTTTCTTTACAGAAGGTTTGAATATGTGTCCTGTCTGTACTTTTGCACATTTCTTTATCTTACTTTATCTCATCTCATTTTTCTTTTATACCACACTAACATTTCACTGCTTGTACTGTACCTGTATGATTGAGTGACAAATAAACCCTCTTGATTCTTGAAGATAAAACATTTAAATTAAAATAGACTTTAAGACCAAGTGCAGATTGCAGACAGCTACAGTAGGGCCATATTTCATCCAAGTATAATGTACAATCTATCACCAGTGAATATATGAATGAATATACAGTACATATATCGCCTGGCTATGAAAGGATTACGTACAGAAAAACAATCAGCAGTAGATTGGAGACTGATACGTATACGTACAGTGTCAGCCAACCTGAAACCGTGGGTATCTGGATAATACATGTGCAGTCTATCAACAATGAATATAATGAGTATATTATTCAGTCTATCAACAATGAAATGTTCAACTTGTGCCGTGACAGCATGTGTATAGATTCTGTCATGCAGCGGCCTGTATGGGAAGCTGATTGGGCCCTTCAATTTGAAGCTTAGGGGAGCTCATGCGCTCTCATTAGAGTTTTGTACAATATGGCTAGTGTGGGTTTTTTATTTAATCTTCTTGAAATCCCTATAGAAGTAACAGGGATGTCACCCTCGGCCCTTAAATCCAGCAGTGAGTTTCACGACAGGAGGCCGGTTTTGATGCTCAAGGGAATTCCTATTTCCTAATTAGAGTTATTAGGCTCTATTTCCTGGCATGTTTGGTATACCCCACAGCTACAGAGAGTTTCTCACTGAACTGATTAATTGAGGCCATAAATATCTTAATTAATTTTTCCCTTCCTTGGGCCCGGCAAACTCAAAACGATCTTTTGGTTCGTTAGTATTTGAGGCAAATCCTTGCCATCGATCGTGGGGTGCCGTGGTGCAATGAAGGCTGTCACCAACTTAACGAGATGGAATTTTAATTACGATTCACCTCCATGCACATTGTCTGTCTCCCTGTCTCTCAGTAGCCTCCCTTTCACCCAAATATACCTTTCAGACTAATGCAGAAACCCCGGCCCACATTGCTGGCCCACCCACCCACCCACCCTCCCACGCACGCACGCCACCCACGCCCTGCACGGCATGCATGCGCACGCACGCACGCACGTACGTACGCACGCACGCATGCACGCGCACACACAGACACACACACACACACACACACACACACACACACACACACACACACACACAACAAATTACAACAAATTAGGAGCACACGCATATTATATAAAACCATGTGGACTAGCACAGAGGTTCCATTTATTTACTCAGTCCTCATGCGTGCCCGTACGCATATCGCATACACACACCAACTCTGAACGTTCACCCACACAACACACACACACACACAAATCCTCTTCATGACACTAATATCTATGCTGGTAGGTAAGTAAAAAGAATCTCTAGGGACCGCCTCTGGACCCAGTGATGTCAAAGAGAAGAAAGCTGTCCTCCCTCACCAGGAGGGAAAGAAATCAGCCACCAAAAAGAAAGAATTATGCATGGAAAGAAAAAACAACAACACAAAAACAAAGAAGCTCTAGAAAGAGAGAGAGAGAGAGAGAGAGAGAGAGAGAGAGAGAGAGAGAGAGAGAGAGAGAGAGAGAGAGAGAGAGAGCAAGGAGAGACAAAAGGGAAGAAGTTCGAGGGAGATGTGGGGGTTTGATGTGGGGTTGGTTGGGTGTCGAGGACAGGTCATTCCCCAGAGACCAACACTGTAGTTTCTAAGAGCGAAGCCCTTTAAAACAGGACGGCCTCGCCTTGAACCCCTCGCCTGATAAAAGCAGGCCTGTCAGCGTGTGACGAGATGTCTCTCAAATGATTCCTGCCACTTGTGACTTGTGTGTGTGCAGGTGTCTTTCCCTGTGTGTCTCCGGTCTCGTGGCTGTCCCTGCCTGGCGGATCTGCGTCATTGACCTCCCCTGGGACTGGATCGCCACCCCACCATGGTCCTATGGACAGACAGCAAAAGCTGCACAAACCGCCCACCCCTCCCTGGGAGGTTTCTGTATAGGACAAGGGTAGGAAGGAGACAACGTCTGGGAAACAGCGCCTGAGGACAAACAGCGAGGTGGCGCCAGGATGACAATTGAACGACAGTAGATGGTGGGGGGAGGTGTAATCCAAATGAATTTATGGATTTGAATGGCATAAGCACTGTGAAATGTAAATCCACTTTAGGTGTGGCTTTTTTCTTTGTTGGTGAGATTAAGATTCATTAGAACATAAAGGCAAAGAATGGCCTTTGGGCAAATTGGGCTGCCATCTATATCAGTGAGGTCACCGTGGCGGGCAAACGTCACAGACTCACATGTTGACCCCATAAACCACTTAAGCTGACCACTTATGATGAATATTTGTTCTTTTGCCTAATGACATGCCCAAAATACGGACACCACACCAGGTAGGAAGTGGTTAAAGGTACTCTGTGTATCACTTGATGAATGCATACAGTATGCAGTATGCACACTGTGAATGGGCATACAGTGCGTGGTGGCTATGATAGCTCTGCTATTTAAAGAGATGATAGATAGCTGCAGTGTTCTACAAGACATGACAAGTGCCAACAGAGTGCTATACAGTTTGTCATTCTAAAACCTGTAAGTGAGTTCAGAATGGGCTCTCTTGCCAAATAGCCAGTACTTTTTCCCCCACAGGGTTTTCAGTTCATGCAGAAAATAAGGTCTTTCTTAGACAAAAGTCTAGAAGAAGTTTTGCTCTGTGACATAATTAACAATATACCAATTAATATCTCAATTGAGAATTTTGAAACCGCTATGTGCTTGTTTAAACTGTTTAAAAATCGTATGTTGATTTGTGAAGATTATCTTAAAAATATTTTAAAGGTCATATAGATTTTATGTAAATGAATATTAATACAAATAGCTTTTTAAAAAGTTATGGAATACCTGCGCGAGAAAAAATTACGCTCTGCTTCCAAATTACGCCGTTTTTTGCCGTTTTCTTTTCTCACACCGTTTGGTGAACCCCCCAAGGTTGGTGCCGCGTGCGAATAATGCGTTTTTTTTTAAAACCTTATAAAGTCAATGGCTCCGTACATGTAGCGAAAAAGCGAAAAAGCGAAAAAGCGAAGCGAAAAAGCGTCTTTTAATTATTCGGAACGAGTCCGAATTTTGCGTATATTCGCTATATTCGCCGGTGTGTAACAACCTTAAGGATGCGAGGCAACACTCACACAATCACGTGCAGCATGCGTCCCCTCCTCCTGCGCCTAATGGCTGTACATGGGGCCGACGCGTGCTTTAGCGTGATTGTGTGAGTGTGGCTTCAGGAAGTAAATTCCTAGCCTCGATTTCCAGGCTTTTATTTTTTTGTTTTGCTAAATAATAAAAGCTTGGAAATTCCTGTCCCAGCTGTTGGTACGCAAAAGCGCCTTGTGTCGCCTGATGTGCCGCACATTATTTATTTTGGGTGCGCATGCGCACCTGCGCACCAGTTATGTGCATCCCTGCTTATAGACGTGGATGTGGGAAATAATGTACCTCATACAACAGAGGTGTTGTGTAGTGTTGTCTATTCCACCAATAATTTCACAAGCCTTTGTTTGCATTTTCTTTTTTTCTTTTTTTCTGATCCAATACCCAATGCAATTATTGTAAATCTGCGGTGGGAACCCATCGCCGAGGTAAGTTGGCATACAAAAACACATCTTCCTGACCCCATAGCACTCTATTGTATTGCTTGTGCCTCTCAAAGAAGTGCAATGATAAAATCAACTTCACTTCAAGGAGCAAAATTACAATGCCAAGAGATCTGCCACCGGGTCACAATAAGACAACAGTGGTGGCCCTGTATTGGGTGGCCCACTAGTGAGTGTTCAAATTGTTCTAAATCTGATTTGCACAGCTGCAAAGATAAGTGCTGGCTAAGCGCGCAGGGATCTACTGTACCAATATTGCAAGCCCTCTGAGCCCTTCAAACACTGACCTCTTCCAGGCTTAGTTGGTATCTCCTGATCAGCATTCAGTCCATTGCAGTGTTAAATAATTCATATATGGTTTTCCCGGGCTGCGGAGCAAAATCTCAGGAGAGCTAAATAAATAAAATAAAAAATTGTGTTTCATTTGAACATGTAAAAAAGCAAGCCTTTGCAGTTTACACAGTGATGGTAGCATGTGCCAAGTATGCATCTGACCTTGATACAGGGAAGGTTAGCATAGACTGTGAAGCATCTCTCTATTCTTCCTTAAGCCTCCCTCAGCTCCTTCCTTCAGTTCTGTGCAGAAAAGTGAAGAAGCTGATCAGCATCAATGATCTTCACGCGCAAATGTCAGGAGTGGCATGTTTTTGTTTTCTTCAGACAGCTCATCTGTCTCGAGCCCAAGGTCCAAGAAGGCACTTGCCGTGTGAAACCCTGCGTGATGAGTCACCAGCCCCCAAAGCAGTTACCAAAATTACACCTGATGCCTATCAAGACCATCTCTCTCTCTTCATCTTCTGCCAGGCCGGGTTTCTGATCCTTCTGATCCTTTCAAAACACTGCCTGACATTTCTGGCAACCCGTCTCAAGAATTGAATGTCTGTGCGCGCATGATGTGAGTGAGTGCGTGCGTGCTTGTGCGTGCGTGTGAGCAGACTATAGTCGAGACATTGAAACTATAATAACAAAATTAAGTACCATCTTTGAACCACACAAAGCAAGGCAACTTATTTGCATGGTACATTTGTCAAAACTGTAAAAACTAAAAACTAAACTAGTCTGTAAAACATCAAGGCAGCAGGTAAACTGGAGAGAAGTATTTTGTCATCAATGGAATTAAAATTGCATTACATACCATGTTACTTTTGGAAGACTGCGGTAATGAGGATGGTGTTTTGTTTGACACAGAAGAGTTAAAAACATGTGTAACCTGATACCTTGAATTTTGTCATCTTGCCAAAAAAAAGATGCACCCTCACTTACCAATTTAACCACTTAAGCCTTATATACTTTGGTATACAACAAATATCAAATGCGTTGCAATGCGATGCGTTGTGAGCTTATAGATAGGCGATTTTTGTGTAATTTCTTTGCATTTTGGGGGAAATGATGCCCAAAACAGGGACATCAGGTTGAAAATGGTTAAGGAAGCTTTGTCCTTTATTGGGAAAAGAGGCACTTAAATCGCAGTATATTCAAGCTTAGGTTTTACTCAGAGCAGACGAAAAGAACATCCCCCTGTCCTTCTAACCTCCGCTGTTTACTTGTCAAGGGCGTTCCAGTATTGAAGGAACGGTGCTAGAAAAGCAAAGCAAGGAGGGCATTTCAAAGATGAATAAACAAAAAAACAGCCAAGGTTGATATTATAATATGTGATGCATCACAGGGCAGGAAATGGCACTTTGCAGAGAAGCACCAAGGCTATCGGGCCAAAAGGGTGAATAATGACATTTAACGTTTCCCTCTCAATCGCCCCAGTGCTCATTTCAATTTACATTGGGGCTCCATTTTCATGTTTGGGGCCTCTCGATGTTTATCTCGGCAGGCAAGCACTGGGAAGGGACGAGCATGGGCAGACACACTTTTAGTACAACGACCGTCTGATAGGATCAATAATCCTCTGCTGTACATTGAATACTTTCTCTGAATTCCTTCTCCTTCGTGGATCATGGTCTATTCGGTTGTGCTCCGGCTGGGTATTTTGTCAGAATGAGCGCTGCGATTTTGAATGCAGGGACGAAGCATACGTCTACGGCTGTGGCAGGTTCTGTGCAGTACCTCCTGTTGTGCTGATTACACTAAATCAGTCAGTGTCGCATTTGGTGCTGTTCCTGAGTCTCGTTTAGAGCAGTGGTTCTCAAACGTTTTCATGCAAAGGACCCCCAAATTGATATGTATTTGGTCGCGGACCCCCATCTGAAAATGTTTAGTGCCAGGGACCCCCAGAAGAGAAGATTTGAGTTAAAAAAATATCTAAATTATTCAATTCAAATTATTCAAACATGCTTGGCATCAAACACGCTTTACTGTTTTTACAAACAGCTGTAAAACCGTAGTAACAGCTGTAGTGACCGTCTGCCATGAATGGTCACTACCTGTATCCAAACTGTCTTTAATAAACAGTCAGTGGTGGTTGTATTGAATTGCTACACACATCAGTGTACAGTATATACAATATATTGAATTAATTAAACCGTGGGTTCTCTGCTTACATATGTTTTACATGGAGGAGATATTTTAGACCGCATATACAGCAGGATTCCTCGCCAAGTACAGAAAGTACTTGGCTAGGAAACCTATTTTGACACGGAATTTCTTGCCCTGTGTAGGCCTATATTATAATATCATTACTTTGTCAGAGGGGTATAACATCCATAAAGAAATAAATCTCCCAAATGCCCAAAAACAGTCTGGCAAAGGGGTTATATTTTAAAATGCAGAAACGCTGACAAAAGCTGGAACAAAATGTCAACTTTGGCCTGCGGAGGAGGGCAGGTCTGTGCCCAGCGAACTAAAGACCTGTAAAAATCCATTCACCCATCCATTTATAACCCACTCTCTGTTTGTGATTTAACCAATTTCCACAACATACTTAACAAATCAGGCTACTTCATGTGTGATGAGGCAACACCACCTAGCCAATTTGTGATTTAGTCAGAAATACCAAGCCCAAGGAGCGGATGCATCCATCCATTATGGTATTTCCCTGTATTTACTCTGGATCTGTGTTAAGTTAACATGCACAAACACGTGCGTGTGCATGCGCGTGTGTGTGTGTGAGTGTGTGTGCGTGTGTGGCGTGTGCATGTGTGAGCCTGGAAGCCTGTGCTGTCACAGTTTTTAATCCACCACGTTGGAGTGAGTAAATCCCAGCCTTATTAGCATATATCTCTCCCCAATGCATGACTTTCATGCTCCCTGGCTCCTCTTGTGCTGCCGCGCCACCACTGACAGTTATTTTTGTAATTCTAATGACTTTGCCCCGATCTCAGACGCATTTTGTTTTTTGCCTCTCTCTCTATTTAGGCCAGTTTGTCTTCATTTACTTATTTATATATTTTCTGCAACGGCTCACAGACAGACAGAGAAGATTGCAGTGTGTTTAAGTCGTTATCTCTGACAGGTTCTCCCCTGCAAGGCCACCTTGGGCGAGGATTGGATAAAGAATGGGGGAATTAAAAAACTGTGCACCGCTGTGTGATGAAAGTTATTAGGTGACGTTCGCTAACGGAACACTGCAGCGACTGAAGTGTCTCATTCCCGAAATGAAAAATCCACCACTTGAAAACGTACTTCTAGCAGAACAGTAAATCACTTTATTCAACCTTTATTTAACCAGGTTAGTCTCGTTGAGATTAAGTATCAATGTTTCAAGAGAGACCTGCCCAAGAAAGCAGCAATACAAATTAAAGAGGACAAAAAGCATTTTAAACTTTAACCTTTGCTTTCAAATAATTCAGTGATGTAAATTCCTGTAAATTATGCTTTTTCTGGAGCTCATTCCACAATGATGGAGCTTAGAACTTCAACTGAATGCCTGTTAACCTAACAGATCTTTGCCACCGACAATAGAATTGTGCTCTGTGTACAAAGCTGGTAATATTCAATTGTCTGCTGGACAAGGCTTCTACATAAATAAGATGGTAGCTGTTTCAGCAGGGCCTTATAAATAAACATATACCATTGACTCTGCCAACAAAGGACTAAAAAGGGTCAGCCCACTCTCCTATAGAGAGTGGGCTGGTGAGTTAAAGATTTATAATATGTAATAAATCTCAGTGCTCTGTGGTAGACAGTGTTCAGCAGATACAATTATGTAACAGGTGCATGCAAATGTAAGGTGCACCACAGTTTATTATTGGTAAAAAGATAACTGAGACAACTTTCTTTCTCACCCAAAGAGAGAAACAGGCCTTGTTGACTTGTTATTGGTCTTGCCCGTCAGTCCGTCTGCCTGTCTGCCTGTCTGCCTGTCTGCCTGTCTGCCTGTCTGTCTGTCTGTCTGTCTGTCTGCCTGTCTGCCTGTCTGCCTGTCTGTCTGCCTGTCTGCCTGTCTGTCTGCCTGTCTGTCTGTCTGTCTGGTAGTAGGATATCTTGAACATTTATGGAGGATTTGCCCAAACATGTATGAAAAGGTTTGTCCTGGAAGAGCTGATGAACCTTTCACTGCGTTTAGCTAAAAGGTAGTGTAGCCTGTCACATCAATGCATATACAGTAAATTCTGAACAGATTAACCCCACAATACCTTTAACATAATTATTCTCACTCTCAGATCGTACTATAGTGAGAAGTTAGGCCAAAATCACCTGTCGCATCACCCATTTGACAATGTTTTCAATGTTAGTAGTCCCGCCCGGAATGCAGAAGTGCCGTTCTCGCTCCCAATTCATAATAGGTTGACGTGTGCGGTAAAAACTTTTAAAACAAGGCTGGTGTTCCATCGGAAGCAGACTTGAGCCCTGTGAGGCACCCACCGAGCGAGGCTTATGCCGAGCGAGCGGTCGTGCCGAGTGGAGCAAAGTCCACGTCTGCTGACTCAGTGCCATTCGAGTTGCATACTGATAGGCTTTTTTTTACTAAATCATCATGTCCTCGCCAGCATGCAACGCAACAGGAGGCCGCTGTTGCGTCAAACGGGTGATGGATGGTCAGATTTGGCCCCCGACTCGTCACCTGTTTTGACACAATGGGTGTGATAATCTGTTGCTTTTAACAAAGGTTTATCAGAAGGCCCAGGAAGGACTGATTAACTGGTCACACCGTTTCACTGACAACCTCCAGAGGCCACAGAGTGTCGGTACAAAGTGTAGGCTAATGCATCATTAAGTTATATTGGCTAAAAGGGGACGTGGCGCCAGAAGCACCACAACACTTCATAGACTAAATGCCACCTTGGCGGATGTCTGTGCTCTACTGAGCACATTTTCTAGTCCTGATTTCAGATGGCAGCAGTTTCCCAGAGGGTATCCTCTACTATCTATACATATATTGTTTATTAAGCGGTTGCCCGACATGTTAATATTACCATCGCCCTCGATAACGTGGGCGTAAATTCACCGTTGTTCTGTTTGAGTGAAGTTTTGGCAGCGTCTCTTGTCTACTGTGATCTTGTTTTGTGTTAGTACAAAGTAGCGAGCTGAGGTTGTGGGTGTACGATAGGGAAAGATTTCCAGGCTGTGTTTGCCTGGTCTCTGTTGTATGTCACGCTGCAAGGCAGGGAGATCAGCATTTCAGAGCATGTTGTTCTGTTTTTCTGCGGTGTGCTTTGTCACACTACTCTGTAATGTTGGGGATGTTCTGGCTCTGTTCCAGTACCTGTGTCTGTGTCAAGCTTTGTTAAAGATGCCAGGGGCAGATTGACACACTCTAGGCAGGGCAGTATTAATTTCAAGGACCCCAGTTTGATATGCATCAGGCCACAGACCCCCATTTGGTAGGATTTTTTATCTCTGGGACCCCAATCTCCACTGTAAAATCCTTGGTGTTCATTTAACGCTGAGAGTGTTTGTACACTGTCAGAGTTACAGACCCGCGAGGATCCATTTGATCCTAACTATAAATCATTTAGCTGGACCTCACGTTGAGAACCAGTGCTCTAGCACACAGACACACACGCACACGCACACACGCACACGCGCACACACACACACACACACACACACACATACATACACATTTGCCCGCACTCACATACGTTCTGCACAAACACAAACATATACAGTACACACCAATACATACCATGCATCTAGGTTCACACATACTACAGCACAGTATATTGAGAAACACATGCGTATACATAAATTGTGCATATTAGCTAACGTGGCTGTGTATTTGCAAACAACAAACACAAATCATCAAACTGAGTCACACACACAACAACCACACACACGCTCGCGCCCGCCGCTGCCAGTCCCTGTCACTACCAAGGTCACCCCCTCCTTGGTGTGTGTGACGCTATCACGTCTGCGTCTGAGGGCAGTTGTGGCGGAGAGAGGGGCGGGGGGGGGGGGGGGGCTCAAGCCTGCCCCTCCACTCTTGGTTCACGAATGGTGGAGATAGTGACAAGCTCAGACAGCACAGTCAGACCACTGCAGGGGGACACGCTTTCATCCCCACCTCCAGCCTCTGTCTTTGTCTGCATCCAGCATGGAGCAGGAGCCACAAGGACTGGCCTTTTATTTATTTATTTTCTTAAAGCCTTGTGTTTTTTCCCATAAAAAACGCATCTTTGGCCATGGAGAGGCTTAGGCTGTAATCCTGCATGACGGATTGAGTCTGCTACTGCGGCACCCTCTCTCTCTCTCTCTCTCTCTCTCTCTCTCTCTCTCTCTCTCTCTCTCTCTCTCTCTCTCTCTCTCTCTCTCTCTCTCTCTCTCTCTCTCTCTCTCTCTCTCTCTCTCTCTCTCTCTCTCTCTCTCTCTCTCAGAACGTTCTGTGGCAGGGAACATTCAGTCAGTGGGTACAGTACTGTATGTGTGTGGGTGAAAGCACACACAGTGCGTGCGTGTACTTGAGCGTGCGTGTGCGTGTATGTGTGCATTTGAGCGTGCGTGCATGCAAATGAATGCATCATCACCCTTTCCCCTCAAAAGAACAAAAAACACACAGCAGGCTGTATAAGGAAAAAATAGATGTCAGTAATGAGGAACGGAACAGCAGCGATTTTCAAATTATTGCCGAGGGAAAGAACAGAATGTAAAAAGACACCGCGGAACATGGACTCGTGCACAGGTACCGGAGAATGAATCCCAGCGGGAAGTCTCGGTGAGAGCAGGGTTCTAGGAGAGAGGCACCGGATATATACCAGATGACCTGGATTTTGTGTCTCCGCTCCCATGGCGTGGATTACACGTGCACGCACACACACACACACACACACACACACACATACACACACACACACACACACACACACACACACACACATACACACACACACACACACACACACACACACACACACACACACACACACACACACACACACACACACACACACACACACACACACACACACACACACACACGCAGAAATGTCTTCTAATATAAAGGACGTCCTCAGACACGTGGATCACCACTACTAGGACCCCTCTGAGACAGATTGTCTGCTGTCCTTATCTACATATCCACTTGTCATTCTAGCAACCCCCCCCCCCCTCCCTCTCTCTCCTCTCCATCTCTGCATTCACTCTGCATATTAGGCTTCTTTCCCTTTCTCCCTGGTTCGCCTTCATAATCTCCGTCTCTCTCTTGCTGGGTATTAGGCAAGATCTTCTTGTGGCATGCAGTAGAAGTTATCACCCCATCTCTCCCTCCCTCACTCTATCTCTCTAATCTTCCTTAATCTTCCAGCCCAGAGTGAAGTGAGAATTAGTTTCTCGCTCTCGCTCATCAATCTCTCTTGCGCGCCCCCCCCCACCCACTCACCCCTACCCGCCATTTCTGCCACCCTGTATCTTTCTCCTTTTCTTCCTTGTCGCTCATTCTATTTCTCCTCATCCGTCTTCCCTCTCTCACTGCTGCATCGTCCATGGCACTCCCGTTTCCTTAATGTTTATTTTTGGCTTGTGCTTGATTCGTCCATTGTGAATCTCCAGCTCTTTTTTTTATTATTGTTTATTCTTATTGTTTTGCCTTCGCTCCTTGTGTGCATATCTTTTCTCTACAACTCTGTCTCTCTCTGTCTCTCTGTCATCTCACTCGCTGTTATCCCCTCCGCCAAACGCAGATGTTGATTTCTCATCTACCGTCTCCATCTCTCTGTCTTTTTATGTTCCCAACGTCCCTGTCCAAAGGCTTCAGGCTCCATCCTCTATCAGTCGAGTCTATTAACCCTGTGTCCTTGCCTCTCCATTGTCCTCCACAGGCTGTGACCTTGCCATAAGGCTACAGACCTCATACCCTCTATCCACCCTCCATCTATCACACTGGAAGGGGAAGAATCGGGAGAAGACACACAAGATAAAGCTTGTGTGTTTACCGGGGTCAGTTCAGGAGGAAAATCGAAATTTCATCCCGGCGAAAAGTGAGTGTCGTGATACCTGCTGAGCAACTGGTTTGACTTTTACAGTAGAAGATTTTGTTTCTATTTTTAACCCTATCTTTGTCGTACGATGGTGTCGTGCGGAAAAAGCCGAGCTACAAGCTCACAACGCGCCACATCGCAACTCATTGTTAGCCTGTAGATCTGCTATTTTTGGCGATTTTTGAGCCACCTGTGATGACATGCTCAAAATAGGGACACCATGGTTGAAGGTGGATAAGGTGCAGACAAATGCCAAGCTATCTATAACAGGGTTTGACTGTATGTACAGTATGCAAATGCCGCTACTTGCATGACGTCACTAAACAGAAACATAACAGTGCACGCACATCCCTGTGTAACTCGCCGCCGTAGGGAAGGGATATGCACTGGTGATAACAATTCATTGCATCCCTGACTTATAATGTGAATGTCCCTTTAACTTGCTGCAGAAAAGAACAGACACACTGTGGATGGTATTGAACGATTCTTTCATGAAGTACACAACTAGAAAATGTGCTATTATATACAGTATGTCTTGCCGATTATACCATTTTCAGCGTTTGTGCATGTTGATCAACCTTTGATGCCTGCATAGGAATAGATTTGACCCACCGCCCTACGGAGCACAGAGAAGGGCTATCATGGACTCAAACACTGGCCACAGTGTGAGCTTGTTGCCAGGCTACAGCACCGTGGCGAAGAAAAAACAAACAGTAAAATCCCGTAAAAGCCAGCGGAAAACGGTTCCCTTTGGCACCTTCCAACTAACCACTCAATCTCTAACAGGACAAAATATCCTTTCTTTTGGTCACAATCCCCTCGGTCGAGCACATAATGTACTGTGCCCTGAATAACTTGGCAATTTGAAAGTGCTATATTAGTAATGGTGGGGCTATATTTTACACTCAGTAAAAGGCAACACTCACTGCTGAGGATGTGTTGGGAAGGGGTACTTTGATTTCGCCCGATGCGCACATGATGTTATTTCAAATTCAAAACCCCCAGTAGAACACTTTCACTTCAAAGACTAATCTGAGCTCAACAGCAACAGCGTGTGAATCAGTATGATTTGCGATACATAAAAAAAAACTAAAAACGGAACAAAATCTAAATAAATTGCCTTTTTTGATCCGTGGCGTTTAATGATTTGTGAATCTGAAGAAAGAAATAATAACAATAATTAATTGGTTTGTCTACAATTACTAGAGTGAAAAGAACAGAAAACGCTTCTCATTTTGACCTGCCGGCACAGTGATGCATTTAGACTTTATAATAGGTATAAAATTACATTACCCAAAAAGAAAGGCCCCATTCTTCAAGCTACAAGCCTGACTAACTTACTCTGACTCTCATTAGCACAGAGCACCTTCACCTTGAGTGTGAAGGGATTCATAAAGGGCTGGTGCACCACAGTGGAGCTGCTTGCTGTACATTGATTTTCAGAGTAGAATTATAATGGCTGGAAAAAGAACTGAATATTAATGCTGCCTGTGTTTGAGAGAGTATCATATTTATTATGTGTTGTGCTTTTCAGTGGCATAGGTGGTAGAGTGGCCATCTGAGAATCAAAAGGTTACTTGTTCGATTCCCGGGTGGTGCGGGCACTCCTGGCATTATGTCAGAGTGTCCTTGAGCTAAACACTGAACCCCTAACTGCTCCTGATGGTCAGGTTGGTGTCTTGCATCGTTATCTCCACATTCGGTGTGTGTGTGTGTGTGTGTGTGTGTGTGTGTGTGTGTGTGTGTGTGTGTGCGTGCGTGCGTGTGTGTGTGTGAACAGGTGAATGTGAGGCATACATTAAATAGGGCTTTGAGTGAATGGAAGACTAGAGAAGGACTATATAAATGCACTTTATTTACCATTTAGTGTAAGTAGTGAGAATTTGATGTCTGTTATATCGAAGGCAAGAGAGATTACAGCATGATGAAGGTAGTGACGCACATCCGTGGCCCAATTGCAAGACAAGCAGTTGTACCACAAAAGTATAGAGTAAAATAGAGTCTGCACACTGGAAATACCAAAAAAAGCGCCGCTGTATTTTATTGCGTCAACGTTTCGATCACTTGGATCTTCATCAGGAAATATCATTATCAATATATAATGTGACTGTCCTGATGAAGATCCAAGACATCGAAAAAAGTTGATGCAATAAAATACAGCGGAGCTTTTTCAGTATTTCCAGTGTGCAGACTCTACTTGCTTTTAAGACAGATTACAGCAACCTTGTTAAATTCTGGATTTAGATGTCAGGTTGTTCTGTTTGGTAGTGGTCGCTTCTCCAAAGTGAGTGACACCCACAGCCACAACACCAGAGGGAGCACCCACGATCTGGTACCCCCCCAAATTTAGAAAAAACATAGGAAAAATCACATTCTACTATACTCTGCCACCATAATGTGGAATGCCCTGACAGACACCATCCATTAAAGGATATGAATCACTGGTTTCTTTCAAAACCGGCATGAAATATCAGAAGACTACAAGGGGAGTTAGATATGAATTCCCATTGAAATGAGGTGTCACACACAGTCTCCTTTTCCTCCTCTGTAAATATACTGTAGCTGTTTGTATTTGTTGGTGACTTGTATTAATGTGTTATTCTTCTATGCCTTGTTGAGGAATTGAACTGGTCCACATTGGAAACAAGTCCCCAGGACTTTTTTTGCGTTATCCTTTTAGCCTAAATGTTTAACTGTACTGTTTTTCTTTACAGTATTCAATCAATCAATCAGTCGGAGGGATATATTAACTGTATATTGCAGGATTTATGTGTGTCTTTTGGATATCACATTGGGAACTGTTTAATCACCACCTGTGACTAATGGCGCATAGCACGCACTCAACCAACACAGGAACTGAACTAACTCTAACAGCAAGCAGACGACAGAACAGACCGGTGTTGTATCAAGCTGCGCCCCCAAGTCAACTTGTGTTCTGTTGCATGGTGACAGGGGAACACATCTCTAACAACCGTTTGGATAGACCAACCAGAGACACTACGGCAGAGAGGCTGTCCTTTTTTACACAGTTACACACTCCCTGGTGCTCTGTCCTTTGTTTTATGGGTTTTGATTTCCGTTTATACTGTACATTATCATTAACAGCTGCCACCTGTCCTTTTGCCCCGTAGTGGTTAGGAAGATGGAATAACACAGCTTTTCCTCACCCAGAATGGGCCTTTGGAGGGGTGACTATGCGTAATCCATATTTCTGACCTTTTGATAAAGAAAAATGCTTGAGTAAATGAAACCTTATTAACAAAACAGCTCAAAGGATTTAAAGAACATTGGAAGTGGAATGCCATTCACCATTTCAAAGGGCAGGTACTAAAATCCTAGTGATTCATTTTGTTGTACTGCTGTCTCTAGGACCCCCTCGAAAACGAGATCCTGAATCTCAAGGGGTTACTCCTAATAAAGAATTTCAATATATGATAGGTAAATAACAGCTCATCTTACTTTGACATACTGTAGTGTGCATACGGTATGCATGCATGCATGCATACATAGTGTTACACTTACACAGACAGAGCCCTCTGAACTCGAACAACCCTACTTCACCAAGTGGTAGCGCAGGTTTATTTTCTCCCTTGCAGAACTACCATGTCTATCTGACTAATAAAGTTGTGGAAAGTAAACAATTGACTTCACTTGGATTACTTTTAGGATAAAGCACATTTGTTGCTTTTGATCAGTGAACCAATACAGACAAGACTAAATATAAATTAGCAAGCATTTGGCTTGAAAATCTATAAATATTAACTTCAAAACAAGTCGCACGTTAAGGGAGAACAGTGGCTTTGTATTCTACTGAACATAATAGGCTTAAACCTATAATGTCTTGGCTTTAAAAATAAACGAAAGGCTTTTCTGTGAAACCGTAGCTGATAAAGAGACAACTAGGAAACGACAAGGCAGTGGAAAACATTTCCAGAATGAGACAGACTGTTTAACTTTATTTGGGCTCTCTCTGTAATGAGACGGTTGGATTCGTTGAAGTACTGACTTAGTGAGTGAGTACAGGAAGTCTATGTGACATGAAATAGACCCATAGATATGGAGCCAAATGTTTAATATACTGATACTATATCTATTAACGCGACTACTATTAAACCCATTCGGAGAGGATTTGAATTGATATTTTTATTCTCAATTCTTATAATTCATTTTCCTTTGGAGCTGGCTAACACCTCTTTGGGGAGGCGCCAAAAAAATATCTATGCAGGAAAAACCCTGAGTATAAGGGATCAAGTTCATAACAGTCTGAGAAATACAGACACGTCTGTACGTGACTTTGGCTCAGTATCAGTCAATGCCATTGGGCTCAGTAGCAGGAAATCAGACCAGCCTTGTAACAAAAAGCAAAGTTCCTATTTAGTGTCCTCCAATCAACCTTCTGACAACAGCATCATTTGTAGCCTTGCCACTGGAGAAGAAAACTCCAGTGACCGTTTGTTTCAATTCAAAGCATTGTAAGCTGCCACAAGAGGTCTTGTACAATATTATTTCATACCAAAATTAGAGGTTGCCAAAGTGTATCGTCTGCCTCTGTTCAATTCAATCACCATCCATTTCCTGTTGGGACCATATAAAAGAACATCATTATCTGTACTATAAGGAACGTACTAAGCATGCAAACGCAGAAGACCTTGATTGACGCCTGGGGACAGGTGCGCTGATGGGGTGTGTGTGGTGGGGGGGGGGGGGGGGGGGGTGCTGAACGTAGGAGAAGAGCCAGATAAACGCAAGAAAAGGAATTAACGTGAAAATCAAGAGATAGCGGCTACCATGCAATGGAGATTAGAGGGTGTGTACGTGTCTGTGGGTGGGTGGGCGGGTGCATAAGAGATAAGGAGAGACGAGGGGCAACAAAGTTAAAAAAGACACAGGGATGAGGAGGGAGACTGACATTGTGTAGCCCCCTGCTCTCTCTCTCTCTGCTGCCTGTCATATTATCCCTGGGGGGGAAAAAAGAAAGGATAGATATTAGGGATGGAGAAGAAGAGGGAGAGAATGATGGATGGGATGAAAGAGGATCAGAGCGTTCGGAGCTGTTCCGAGGATCGGAGCTGCGTTGATAGGAGCTGATTGGGGTGCAGATGAATACAAATGTCAGGTTGGTGCTACAATGCCGCACGCACGGTACTAATACAATACACGTGGTTGAGGAGCTGTGTGCTAATTCAGAGCCTGTTCAGAGTGCGGCGTCGACAAAACACAGTGCGCGAGCGCGGGCCACTATAGTGATTATCATGCGCAGTACGCCACCGGAGAAAATCACATTAATCTCTGGGAATGGGTAATGGCGGTGATTGGCGTAATCACAGGAACATGGGCGACACCGCAGGAGGTCAGCCATTTCTCATGTTGTTATTGTGTTGTTCCCAGTCAATGTGAGGAAAAGGGGGGAAAAAAGCGATAGAGGTTGGTGAGACACACACACACACACACACACACACACACACACACACACACACACACACACACACACACATGGCTGCAGGGAGTTCTACCTGTGTAATCTGAAAAAGAAAAATGCACCTAAAAAGCCTTTAAAAAAACAACAACAACAGAAGTGCTGCATCAGCATAGCTATGACTCCCTGTCTGTTTGTATAACAGGGACAGTACTGCTGCTGTACAGTATGTACGCTAATTCAATGCATGTGTCTGCGTACGTGCGTGTGAGGTATGGCAGCACGAGAGGGCCAATGACTATTGCTGTATAACAAATGGATTGCAGGTAGGGTTTCCCGGTGGTATGGTGCAACTATATCCACAATCAAGGCAATTAACCTGGATTTCTCTGGTGGGACGTGCCCAGCTGTGAGCGAGGCTAAGTGTAACGCCGTAACCTACCTAAAGTCTCACTGGTAGAGGGCATCTGCTTGGGCGAATCAGCAAATGCTATGTAATCACATTTCACACGCCCGCTAATCACTTCAGCCTAATTTATCACTGGCGTAAAAAACAATCTTATATGATATAGGAAGCTAGAGGTAATGGAGGGGGGAGGAGGGGGCTGCGGAGCAGTAGTGTGTGCGCGTGTGTGTGTACTGTGGAGAGAGAGAGAGAGAGAGAGGCAAAAGGAGAGAAAGGAACATTGTGAACACCTCAAAGAGGACTCAGAGTCATCTGGAGCTCGCTAATTCAATCTTGGAAATATGGCAGTGACTGAGCTCCTTTTCACACACACACATACACGTATGCACGCGTGTGTGCAAGTGCGCGCGCGCGCACACACACACACACACACACACACACACACACACACACACACACACACACACACACACACACACACACACACACACACACACACACACACACACACACACACACACACACACACACACACACACACACACACACACACACACATATGCTCTGTGTGTCTCTCTCTCTTTCTCTTTCTCTTTCTCTCTCTCTCTCTCTCTGTCTCTCTATCACACACACACACACACACACACACACACACACACACACACACACACACACTACCTCCAACACACTCACAGAACCAGAATGGCTGGGAGAATGGGGGGAAAAAACACAACAGGGGAATCAGGCAGATAGAGTGAGAAAGAATAACAGAGGATTGCAGGAAAATTGAACCACACACTATTTGGTCTCATCAAATTCCCCTTTAATTAAAAGCCTAAATCCTTCTAATTTTAAAGCGCTTTTACTTTATAATTAACACTGTGTGATCTCATCCCCACCCCCCGCTCAGCCGCCACCCTTTGCCAGCGAAAGAAAGAAGAAGGAAAAAACAATTAAAAACTTTTGCAATTTTTACTTGAAAATCCATTAATTCAAAATCACCGGTGAACAGTGGTGCAATATTGAGGGAGACCCCCGCTTTGCTCATTACTCATTAGCCGTCGGTTAATTTATCCTAACGGCAATGTTTACCACAGGGACGCTAAAGAGGAAAACATTATAATTTTACCTCATTTAATTGCCTGTCTTTAAGGAAGAGGGGCCAAGAGGGAACACTTGGATTTTTTTAGATCATAGGGAAAATGGGCTTCGTAAAAAAAAAGCTCCTCTGTGGGTCTGTCTCAGTGGGTTTACAGTCACTTTATAGTACTTATAAAAAGGTTATGGGGTATTCAATATCATGTCCCTAAACAATTTATCTGCGCAGGATCCCGAGGCCTGAGAGCGTGAGGCAATTCCTGCTGGTCAGATATCAAACAGAGTGTAGCTGGATGAACAAAAGCCCCGCTCTACGCGCAACCCCCCGACTCGCGCTGGACACAGCTCATCCATCAAAACTCCATTACCCAAGATCCATCATAACGGCCCCGGCCGGACGTAGGGCCAGCTATACCACAAATGCACTCGAAAACTTGCTCAGTATTAACTTTCCACTGACCTCCTTTCTCAAAACAATTCCCAGCTTTTTACTCCCTCTGTCGACTACATCTCCCCGCTGGGTTCACCTGGGGTTTAGGGGACATTTAATGAAAGACCCCCGCTCCCGGTGGAACATGGGTGAGAGACACATCACGGTGTCTTCCCAGGTCATCTGGCACGTACATCTGGATATAAAATATTCAGACCAATTGCTGTTGCCACCACCAGAGAATCCATCCTGTCATTTGCCTTCCTCATGGCTGCAGAGTAAAGTGGCCATACGGTAACCTGTCATTTCTTTCCATTCTCCACTCTCCTCCTTTCCCTCACTCCCATCTCTACACATTATCACCCTCTCATCAATATTAAAATCCCTGCTCTATTGGCCTCCCTCCCTTCCAAACATCACCACCACCATATACACTTCGCCACTGTCCTGCCCTCTCTTCAATGCTTTCCACTCTCCTCCTCCCACCTTCCATCTATTCTCTGTGCTTCACTTGTTCTTTTCCTGCTTGCTTGCTTGCTTCCATCCTTCTTGCCTTCTCCCCCCCCCCCCCCCCCCCCCCACACCTCCTCCATTCCTTCCACCCCCTGCTAAGATATATCTCTGTTGTTTTTTCACTTCTTTCAGCTGGAACTTGATTTGAGCCTGATTAATGTATTCCGTTTCCCTCACAGTGGAGTGGAAAAAGCAAGGTGCACATGCAAAAATGGAATCCCCCGGAGCGGAGAAAGGGCATCTGAAACCATGCGCAGCATCACCGTGAGTGATGATGTCGTTAGCGTGATCCCTGTACGTGTCTCGATGCGTTGTTAGCATGTTAACGCCGCGCTGTGACAATTTGATTAGCAGCTGTGGAGGGGAAGCTGTTATGCCGCTAAATCAAGTCTTTCAAAAA
>NC_139942.1:41262749-41345249 GCF_963454915.1 Gymnoscopelus microlampas | reverse complement strand
TGATTGCATGCACCCACACAATTTGTACATATTGTGCACTGATATTCAGCGTGCACACACACATACACAGATGTAAGGATCTCAAATTGCCATATTTTCTTGGGTCGTATCTCTGTGAAAGCGATAGGCCCTTGTCTAAGCTGGAATGAACCCAGAGTTATAAATACACACTGGCAAACATATCCCCGAAATAAGGCAACGATACGGTAGCAGCTGAAACTCTGCAAGGCTCCCATTTTATTCTAGAATGCCTTCCACTGAGCACATTGCCAACCGAACTACACAAAAAAACAGAAACCTCAAGGTACCAGACAATGTCTGCCAGAATGAACTCTATGGCACTTTGTGACTCTATAACCGGTGGAAAGGGAATGCAATACCATGTAGTTATAAAAGAACAGTGGTGGGAAAAGTACTCAATTTCTTTACTTAAGTAAAAGTATCAATACTGCAATGTAGAAATACTCTGTTACAAGTAAAAGTCCGGTAATCAACATTTATTTGAGTAAAAGTGCAAAAGTATTGGCATTAAAATATACTTTAAGTACCAAAAGTAAAAGTATACTCAAGTTCAACATGAATAAAAATCTTTTGAAAATAGCAGATCTACAAGCTCACAAAGTGTCGCATCGCAACACATTGTGAGCTTGTAGATCGGCTATTTTCAAATGGACGAAATGTATATAGGGTTAAAGTGGTTCATGCAAGTTTTGTAATAATAATCTAAATCTGCAAAGTAAATAGTAACTAAAGCTGTCAAATAATTGTGGTGGAGTTAAAGTACAATATTTGCCTCTGAGATGTAATGGAGTAGAAGTAAAAGTATTGAACATTGGAAATACTCCAGTAAAGTAAAAAATCTGTACTTAAGTACAGTACTTGAGTAAATGTACTCAACTTTACACCACTGTAAAAGAACACTCCATACCCCCCACCCCCCCACACCCCCACACACACACACACACACACACACACACACACACACACACACACACACACACACCCCTCAGTGGCCCCCACACACACATTGGTATTACTATACCTGTGAGGACATAAAACGTTTAGGAGATATCTTTTGTATAACCATAACCCTAAATCCTGAGTTATACTAAGTTGCGTGCCAGATTCGCTCACCCAAAGTAGCTGATCTGCAAACTCATGACACGTTGTGAGGTTGCAAATTGGTGTGTAAGGAACTTTCCTCTAAAAATCTAACCATTTCTCTAATGAGGACCAGGAAAATGGTCCTCATCTACTTTTCAAATTCTACTGTATACTTGAGGAGACATTTGGCCCTGCATAAGTACAGTAATACAAGTACACACACACACACACACACACACACACACACACACACACACACACACACACACACACACACACACACACACAGCAGTCTGTTTTACATGTGGGGGAGTCGAGGGCCTGCATTTATTTATTTTATCAAGGCAAAGTTTTGCTGAGACTGCAGGTTGCTGTGTTCTTTCTTTTCCATTTATACATTTATACATATCTGCACTGAAGTACAATCCAGTCTTCTACGTTGGCCGCTGAGTGGCTCCGCCAGTCAGAGCACATTGACACTGCAGTGTCTTTCAAGGTTATTATTAGTGTGCCGATATATCGTCCCGCGATATATCGCGATACGTTTTCGTGACGATATGTATCGTTTTGGAAAAAAATAATATTGTATTTTTTTTTTTACAATAATAATAATCAGGCATGCAAACAGCCCCGAGGTGAAAAGGGTGACAACATGTTTTTTTTTCGGGTCAGGTGTCACACTATTGCCCTATTTGGATTCAAAACGGCTATTGTAGCTGAAAAGCTACAAGTTTGCATGTCTGAATAATGCAACAGAATTATTTGTTTGCACATTTGCTTTTTTTCTCCCCCATATATTTTCATAATAAAAAAAGTGCATATCGTATCGAAATCGTATCGAAGTTGTGAGCCCAATATCGTATCGTTTCATGAAATTAGTGTAAATCGGATAACACCCCTAGTTATTATAGGTTTGCATTATTCATTTCAATGACATTTGCACTATTATTTTAGTTAGTTTTAGTTAGTTTAGTAAAGACTCTTGTTTATTTTTATTTCACGTAACTATATTTGTTATCTTAGTTTTAGTTAACTATAGAGTTAGTTACCACTGTACTCTTTGAAGTTTTAAACATTCTTCACTAAACACTTCTAAAAGTGTGACACGGTTGGTCATATTACCTCAAACAGCAGCAGCAGTTTGGTTACAGGGGGGTAATGGTGCATTGCGGCTTTAAAAGAGTTACGTTGCATCCGACATTGAGTTCCATTAATTGGAAAAGTGTCTTCCATTCGGGGGCATGATTAAAATGCAGTGGGCTGTGTTTTTGCGATAAAGACTTGGGAGGGAGATGGAGAGATATGAGGAGAGCCTGCTCAGGGGTAGAGGAGGACGAGAAGCCTCATGGGCTTGGCGTGCTGGGTCGCCACGCAGCGCCTGTGGGGGGCAATTGGTTGTGTGTGTTTGTGTGCTGAATGAAAACCTCCTCCCCGTCTACCTCCACGTGGGTTGAATTTGTGGAACTGAGCACAGAGAGGGATCAGAAAACCACTGGCTCGGCTTATGTGAACCCAGCTCCATTTTGTCTTGGCAGGCCCCGACTAAGTGAGAGCCAACACAGAACTAGTATAGATTTAACCCATCATAACAGGGAATGACACTCTCTGAGCTCCAGAAGAACACGGACACTTAAAAGAAACTGTTTTTCCTTGGAGAATCTTCACTGCTCCTACTCTTCATTCTCCCTGACCTCAGCCTGTGGAATATTCATTGTGCTGTGTGTACGCACACACACACACACACACACACACACACACACACACACACACACACACACACACACACACACACACACACACACACACACACACACACACACACACACACACACACACACACACACACACACACACACACACACACACACACACACACACACACACAGAACTCTGCAGCACTGCCAATTGACATTGTTGGTGAATCAGAGAGCAAAGTAGCACATTTGTGAATGCTTGCAGCACATGCCCGCGCGCGTGCGTGCGTGCGCACGCGGGTGCGTGTGTGTGCTTGCGTGTGCATGCATGCATGAATGTGTGCATATGGTCTGTGTGCGTGTGCGTGCGTGTGTGTCCGTGCATGTGTGTGTGTGTGTGTGTGTGTACGTGTGTGCATGCGTGCGTGCCTTCTGCATGTCTGTGATCGCTTGGTTTTAACATTGAGATGTCCCCCCCCCCCGGGGTGTGCAGGGCTGAGCGTGGAAACAGGCTTGGCCACCCGTTCGGGGCTCTGGGCCCTTGGCTTCTCCACGTCCTCCAGGTGGTCCAATTACTTCCCCATCTCCCTGCCCACCCACTGAACCCCAAGGTAGGCTTTACCCCTGGACGAGCATCCATCCGTCCTCCGTGGCTCTCGGCTACCCCCCGGCCCGACCAGGGCAAGCTGGTTCCAGGCAGGCAGGGGGGCAAGGCTGATTTGGAGGTGCAGGAGCAAGAGGGGAGGGGATGGGGGGCCTCTCTGTTGGAGCCACTGAGCTGGACTGGAGCCAGCTGGTGTGTGTAGATCCCCAGCAACCCCCCGGGCTGGTGGAAGAGCAGTGGTGGAAACTGGACAGTACATTTACTCAAGTTCCATTGTTTGATACTTTAAACTTCTACTCGTACGTGTCTAAGACAAATATTGTACTTTTTACTCCACTGCAATTATTTGAAAATTTGAGTTAGTTACTTTGCAGATGAATTAGTAATTAATACAAAACCCATATTCTATACATCAGCTTGTAGATCTGCTATTTTTTAAATACATTTCAACATTTTTAAAATGTCTTTACAAATAAATGTGTATGAGTGCTTTTACTTTTCTTTTTTACCTGAAGTACATTTTGATGCCAATACTTTTGGTCTTTTACTCGTCAAAATTATAGTATTTTATATATTGTGGCATTGCTACTTTTACAGTACTTACTTCTTCTACCACTGGTACTGTATAGATCACCTGGAACCCCAGGGCTGGGGGAGAAACACAGGAAGGACTACATAATGAACACAGCACAGCCAGACATCCATCCCTGCCTGCCTGCCTGCCTCACTTCCTTGCCTCTTCTAGTTCCAGCTCACTGCCATCAGGCAAACACACCTCAGCGGCAGTGGTGGAAAAAGTACTGTGGAAAACGTTTTACTTAAGTAAAAGTATCAATACTGCAGTGTAGAAGTACTCTGTTACAAGTAAAAGTCCGGAAGAAAAAAATTACTTGACTAAAAGTACAAAAGTATTGGTATCAAAATGTACTTAAAGTACCAAAAGTACAAGTGCTAAAATGTTTGAGAATAGCAGATCTACAGTACAAGCTCACAACGCGTCGCGACGCGTTGTGAGCTTGTACTGTAGATTGTACTGTAGCTTGTACTGTAGATTGTGAGCTTGTAGATCGGCTATTTTCAAATAGCCTAAGTATAAAATAGGGTTAAAGTGGTTAATGTATGTTTTGTAATGTAATAATTTATATCTGCAAAGTAACTAGTAACTAAAGTTTTCAAATAATTGTAGTGGAGTAAAAGTACAATATTTGCCTCTGAGATGTAGTGGAGTAGAAGTATAAGTATAGACAACTCAAAATTGTACTTAAGTACAGTACTTGAGTAAATGTACTGCCTGCCTGCCACACTTCCTTGCCTCTTCTAGTTCCAGCTCACTGCCATCAGGCAAACACACCTCAGCGGCCCGGTGTCAAAACAGGAACTGGTCCATGTTCACTAGCATTTTGTTCAGGGGCACTCAGCTGAATAGAAGAGCTAATTACAGGAGCTGGAGTGAGCGCTTTGATTGTAAAGTAATGTCTCACAGGAAGGAATTCAATCACAACTTTTTGGCAATGAGAGAATCCTTGTCAGGAAGGGGGAAAATAAAATAAACAGCTTTTCCTGGACAAAGAAAAAAAGCACGACAGAGATGCATGCTGTATATTAAAAACTAAATTGAGTTTTGCTGTGTTAAACTTTCATCCGTAAAATGTTTTCCTTGTTTAATTAGAGAGTGCATTTTCAACTTTCATGGGGTTGCAGTTTTATATGCCTATGTATACATACACGCATGCACATACATACATACATACATACATACATACATACATACATACATACATACATACATACATACATACATACATACATACATGCATACATGCATGCATGCATGCATGCAGTGCGTGCATCTGCATATCTGCTATATACAGTGTGTGGGTGTATCCATACATTAGTAAAACTATTGTACCAAAACACTGTGAGCTGTTAACTGAATCTGCTGCTTTTATCTTACATATCCATCTTTGTCGGCTTCGGTATGAATTCCAACCCATCTCTTCCTCCAAACAAAACAAAACAAAGCTTGGTTTCAGAAAAAAAGGAGTCTCTACCTCCACTGCCTCCTATCTGCAGGAGCCACAGAATATCACAGTGGTGAGAGATCGAACGACATCTGCGCCTGGTGCGATGTCTTCGTCTCCCGCGTGTCAAGAGGACACACCATACGCGCGATAGCTTGATACCACTCGGCCAGCCATCGATTTGAGGCTCAGAGTCTTGGCCAAAGAGCTATCAACCTTTTCAAGAGTCACTTTCAGAGGGAAATGGATTGCCACGCTGGGAGGATCGAGAGGGTGGACAGAGAGAGTTGAAGGCTAAGATATCCTGGGACAAATGGCCAGTGTAATCAAATCAGTGTCATCAGAAGCTCATCATTCAGGCTGAATTGCCCTCTCTAGTATATTGGTGTTGTTGTGTGTGTGTGTGTGTGTGTGTGTGTGTGTGTGTGTGTGTGTGTGTGTGTGTGTGTGTGTGTGTGTGTGTGTGTGTGTGTGTGTGTGTGTGTGTGTGTGTGTGTGTGTGTGTGTGTGTGTGTGTGTGTGTAAATTGCAAATTACCAGCATGTTATACAGTACAACAGGTTGTAGCAGCAAAATCATAACGTTTGCACTCTTTGAAATCAAGGCGCACACACAAACACAGGAGGTTTTAGGGAGAATTGTCTATCCATCTGTAGCCTGGCGTAGACAGACTATATCACTGCGTGGATATGAGTCTGGTGCTTCTATGAGGACGTTTTTTTTTCCAAGGGGGCGGGATCAAAACAATGACTCTCGACGCAATTGGTTAGACCTACACACCAACTACCAATTACAGTCTCCCATATTCGAATACTGGGCCCTGATTGGTTACCCCGTCTTCTGGAGCAGGAAATGGATTCTCTATGGAGCGGTGCCAGACCCAAATCGCAGAGTGCAATTTTTTTTTGCAATCACAGATTGGTCTGGTCCCAGGCTAATCCATCTGAGCTCATCTCATTCTAACAACTCTCTCTCCCCTACTCCCTACTTGAAAACCCCAAGCATTATTTAGGCTAAAACAATGTGTGTATTCATATCGTTATGCATAATTACTGTAAGTGAAAAATGGTTTCCATCTGAGAGAGTGTAGTTTACAGTACACACCCCACCAGCACAAACAACAACATGCAGACCAGCTGGAGAGTTAAATCAAAAGTAAACTATATGCCGTGAAGCAATGACGACCACTACATCCATTAACTTTGTCATTAATTTAGGTGTGCCTGTAAGGCTTATTGGAGAGTGACTGCAGAGGGAATAGTTTTATGGTGCCATTTGCCAGAACTGAATGCTCAAGTTACTTGAAGGTGATCATAATTCTCTGAAAAGTTGCACTGAAAAGAGACCCAGCCTGATAACTTACCAACAGATGTCTGCGACCCCCATTCCATACAAACTAAGGTTTTCTATGTGGGCATTATACTAGTTTGACAGTCCCAAACAGATGGGACTTGCTGCAGCGCAGGTACTGTAGCTAGTCTGGAAGTGTTTGTTTCTGTCTGGTCCTTATCTTATGAGAATCTTACTTTGCATATCAAACCAAATCAATCTTGAAAAAGAAGATGCCTGTTTAATTTATTTTTATCCTATTTCGCAGTTCCATATTGTTTTTTAGCATTCCTTTATTCGTGCTTCTGTGTGAGCAAACACACACGCCTTCTCCAGTGCCACAAGTTTGTTAGGACTTATACCCGATAACCCACACACTGAAAGCCTGCATAATTTAAGCCAGCCTCTGCCAACGTTTATGCATATAAGATGATTAACTTCTCACTTAAACACATCTACATCCACCAACGTTTGACAAAAAAAAATAAACTGACTTTAAACTGTTTCTCTTTATGCAAAACACAAGCACAATTCCATGAAGACTTCTCACGTCTATGTAATCAAACAATTATTTCAGACAGATTTGTTGGGTGTTTTTCTCTCTTATCTTTTTTTTCCTCTCCAACAGGGGTCAAATATTAGAAACCAGCGGGCAAGAAATTGCAGCCAGCTCCACAAATAACTTGAGAGGCTGGCTACAGGAAAGGTTCTCTCAGTGTGGCATTGGCAATTATGGTGGAGGCGTGTGCAGGGCACAGAAAAAAGAACGACTCATTTACAGACCAGGAATGCACGTGAGTCAAGGTTACTCAACTGGCTTGGTTCTAAATGGAGGGGATATGAATGGGTCGGTGGGCGGTTGTGTGTGTGTGGGGGGGGGGGGGGGGGGGCAACTGCTTCTGTTGAGGCTTTTCAAATGAGCAGAGATGTGGCTTTGTGGTGGAAAGAAAAGACCCCAAGGCGGTTAAGGCGAGGGGGCACCAGTGAAAGACCTGACACACACCCACACACACACAGGCATTACACCATGCAGCAATCTCCGCAATTCTCTCTCTATCGCACGCATGCATGCATGCGCATGACAACCGGAATGCAGGCAAGCTACACACACCACGAGGATATCAATATGCGATGTGTGTAGCGGTGCACGCGCATTGACAAATGTGGCACGTACACAGGGTAAGTGGGGAAAACGCTAAAAGATTCAGAAGGCCAACTTGCAAAGAACTGTTAAAAATGACATCATTCCCATAACGCAGAGGCTTTTGAACTGCTAGGCCATAATTAAAGTGTAGTATTACTTTAGGATGTTTCTGCTACTTCAAGGGGTCAAATCATGCTCAGTATGCATTTAACTCTTTCACTGCCAGAATAAATAAATAAACTAGAAAATGTGCTCCTCAGAGCACAGCTCTCCGCCAGTACTGTTCCTGATTAATCCTGTCTTACCTATTTATATTACATATTGTCACGTGTCACTTGACCAAGATGGCTTCCATGGAATGATAAAATGTTAGCTTGGTTGATGGAAGCTCACTTCAAAAAATGTTTTGAAGTGACACACCTATTTATAGGTTTCTATTTCATCATGCGTCTCGCTAGCCAATCAAAAGCATTGGTGACAACATATTGTCACGTGTCACGTGAAGCTTGACCAATGTTAGCTTGGCTGAGACGGACGGACACACGGAAGGACGGAGACGAAAACATACTCTCCACCTCTGGCGGAGACAATGAATCACCCACTGCCAGCGATTTTCTTACCTTTTCAAGTAGTCACAGAATATTTATCTCCAGTATGATCGATCCCCTGATGGTTGCTAATCACGGGGGGTTTCACTGTGCTTCCGCTGGGGAAAAAAATGTCATCGCGACCCCCCGTTCGCTTGTTATAGAACGTTGAAAATAGCATGTCTCGTAAAAAATACATAGTAAAAAGGCGAGATACAGGCGATTTCCCAAATACGTTAACCAGGAAGTGAACGGAGCAGTAAATCTTGGGATCACGTGATCTCCTGTTTCTGCGTGCATCTGGGGATGAAATGGTCACTCATGTGTCACTCCATCTAGTGGAAATACCAAAATCGTCCATGGCAGTGTGGAACTTTGGGAAAGAAGTCGTAAAAGTCTTCCTTGGCAGTGAATGTGTTAAGCTCAAAGGTAAAAATAAAGTACTTGGACTCGGTCATGAAACAGTGGTACCGGTGCGCCCCACATATGTGTATTCTGTATAGCTACTATGATTAGGGGGCCCGTGAGCCGCTAGGTGTCAGGGGGTCCAAGATTTCCAGCCACGCCCCTGTGCACACTCATGCAAGCGCTGCGACCGGACACGCGCAAGCCGAGAACACGCGTGCACATGTACGTGCGAGGTTAGAGACAGACATCCACAGGCCTGACAAGACGAGTCAAAGTGATCCAACGCCCGAAGGCAGCATAGAGAGAGAGAGGGAGGGAGAGAGAGAGAGAGAAATGGAAAGAGGGGGGAGGAGTGGAGTCAGAAGATGAAGGTTGAAGAGAAAAGAAATATAAAGCAAGCGACACGAGATGAGATAGAGGGAGAGAAGTGCGTGTCAGTGTGTGTGTAGGAGGGGGGGGGGCTGAAGGAGGACAGACATGCCACAAGGAAAAGGGTGTGAGAAATAACAGGAACGACGGGAGAGGCAGGAGACAGGAGGATAGATAGAGGAGAAATGAAGGCTATGAGAGAGGAGAGGAGTGGTGGGAGGAGAGATTAGGATCACCAGTGAGAGTGGAGGTGCATTTAGAGGCACTTAGTAACTCCGTGGACACGGCCAGAGGGACAGAGAGAGCAAAGAATACATGTATGAATGCAGCCGAGATGAGGTCGAACGGAAAAGTGTGTCAAGAGAATCCGCAGACAGTGCCAGTGAGAGGACACGCGTGCATGGATGTGTGTGTGCGTGTGCGTGTGCGTGCGTGTGCGTGTGGTATGCTTGAGTGAGACTAAAATATCCAACCAGAGGTGGATGAAAGAAAGAGAGGAAAGGTGAGTGAGAGAGATGGAGGGAGGGAGGGAGAGAGAGAGAGAGAGAGAGAGATGGTGCTGGTGATTCGTTGATGCTATCTAGGGTTTCGGGGGAGACGTGTGTGACACAATCTCAAATTGGAAATCGCTGTTTCAATCTCGCCTCACTCTGTGCCTATACCCGCGCCACTGATAACACGAACAGCCCTAATTCTATTAAAAAATATCCCGTGAGTGCACTGTTTCCAGAGATGAGGAGAGAGAGAGAGAGGGAGAGAGGGAGAGGATGGGGGTTGGTGAAGAGTGAATCACAGATGAAGGGATGGAGTTAAACAATGACAGAACTAGATAGAGCGAACAACCGACTGATCAACTTAGTAAATTGACTGACTGACTGACCAACCGACCGACCGACTAACGCAATCACCGCACAACACACACCGAGATCAGATGTACACTCTCAACAGAGTGAACAAAAGTTTCCCCTCTCCTCTTCCTCCTTATCTCTTCATCCCATCTGCCCGTCTTCTACCTCCGACCCCCCCCCCTCCTTCCCTCGCTCTCGCCATCTTCCCAAATCGGCCCTTTCAATCTATCTAACAACCCATCTGTCTCTCTATCGGTCTATCCATCTGCCCAGCTCTTATCACTCCCTACAGGTTACTGTTCTCATTTAGGACAGCTCTCTCTCTCTCTCCCTGCCTCTTTCTTTTATCTTAATCCATTAAGACCGGGAGCGCATCTGTGTCATTTTAAGATTGATTTGGCTATTTTCGGAAAAATCTTGGACAATTTGTGCAAATCTTATATATGTTGTTTTAAAGCATACATTTTTTACTCCGATCTGTGCTTCTGGGGGTCCCTGGAACAACCTATTTTGAGATAGGGGGTCCGCGGCCAAATACATATCATTTTGGGGGTCCTTGACATGAAAAAGTTGGAGCACCACTGATATAGCAACATAATGTTAGGACTTAAAAAAAATGGATATGTATTTGGTCACGGACCCCCATCTCAAAATGTTTTGTTGCAGGGACCCCCAGCAGCAAAGATTTTAGTTAAAAATGTTTGCTTAAAAAATTCTAAGATTTTTCAAAAATAGCAGATCTACAACCTCAACCTCGCACTCGGTGCCGCACTATATGCTTGTAGATCTGCAATTTTTTAATGGCCAAAGAAATCTAAAATGACACATATAATGTTCCTGGATTAAATGGGTTAATCTCCACGCCATTTCTCCTTCCGCTCCCCACTCCACTCGCTCGCCCATTGTCTCCCTCAAAGGCGTCTACTCCTCTCATTACGTTCGCCAAGTTAGCTAACCTTGCGGTGCGAAGCCTAACTTGACAGCCAGCGCGCTTTCATCTCGCTACTCAACCCCCGACAGCCAACGGGAGAGCCGTAAAAAAAGAAGGGGCCTTTGTTGACAAGATTGGCCCGGTGACGAAAAAAATAAATATGTGACTCGCTAATAAACCAATCAACAAACAGATCAGAATCTGTCCCACCAGCCTGACAGTGGAATTGCAATTAAAGACACTGCGGAGAATTCATTGTCCCGTCCACAAAATTAAACTAAAATAAAGAGGTCACCGTGTCAAACCCTTATCTCCAGCTGCATGATAATGGCTTTTTTTATGGTTCTTCTTTTTCTTTTTTTCTTTTACAACCTGCGCCTGAGTCTTTGTCTATACGGAGCAGCGGGCCGGCAGAGACCGGCGATTGTCTGGAAGAGAAAGGGACTTGATAAAGATAAGAATAAACTACACACCAGGGACCCAGCCACGGAGCACACCAGGACACTCGTCTGGGACGCTCTTCCTCTCGTCGCCTCTCGCTATCGTATTCTTCAAAACACCACCCTTTCCTCCATTGTGTCTTGGCCTGTGGAGAGGAAGATGGAGAAGGTATGATGGGTAAACAGGGCTTGTCCATAATAAAAAAGGTAAACAGCATCTACAGTACTTCGCCCAGGGAAGAGTGTCAGGCTAATGCCTAATTTATACGTATAGTCGTTTGAGGGCGTCCTGCATGCGGCAAAAATAGCAGATCTTCAAGCTCACTGTGAGCTTGTAGATCTGATATTTTTGCCGCAGGACACCCCATACGACTAAGTATAAATCAGGCTTAATGAATTAGCCAGACAGTCATTAGTTCCTATCTGCTGCAAAAGCTACCTCTTTTTCCTCTCTCTCTCTCTCTCTCTCTCCCTCTCTGTGTGTGTGTCCCTCTCCCTCCTCTTCTCATGGCAGACAATGCGTACAGAGCACACAGGGAGAAGATGCTCATTCGACCATGAAAGTGGGACTCTTTGTGCATGTATGCATGTGTGAGTGTGTTCGTATTTGTGTGAGAGTGTACGTGCGTATGTGTGTCAGTTTGTATGTGTTCATGAGCGCACTGTGATACACACACATCCGTGTGTGTGTGTGTGTGTGTGTGTGTGTGTGTGTGTGTGTGTGTGTGTGTGTGTGTGTGTGTGTGTGTGTGTGTGTGTGTGTGTGTGTGTGTGTGTGTGTGTGTGTGTGTGTGTGTGTGTGTGTGTAGCCGTCCGTCATACAGTTTAGCATTTGCTGATCATTGCCTGTCATGCTAATAAAGTCAATCTGAAAACACAAATATGAATGGGACGAAAGATTGCAAGCACAACTGCAGCACAGTCTGCACAGAGTATAGGCAAGGGGGGAGGAGAGAGAGAGAGAGAGAGAGAGAGAGAGAGAGAGAGAGAGAGAGAAAGAGAGAAAGAGAGAGAGCGAGTGAGAACGAGAGAGAGAGGAGAGAGAGAAAGAGAAGGAGGGAGAAAGAGAAGGAGAGAGGAGAGATAGAGAGAAAGAGAAAGAGAAGGAAATAGAGAAAGAGGAGAGAGAGAGAGACAGAGAGAAGAGAGAGACAGTTGGGAGACAGTCAAGGGTCAAGGATAAGAGATGTGGCTTACAGAGAGAGAAACATAATCTGAGGGCTTTAAATCAGTATACTACTACTGTTTTAAGAGATGGAAGGCTCTTGGGTTGAGATTATGACAGAGATGAATATAGAGGGATGGATAATAGATGATGAAGATGATGCAGAAGGAGGCAGTGATGATGAAAAAGATAAGAGGGTTCGCATGCTGAAGAAAGTCGTTATTTATGAATCTGTCTGCCAGGTGCTACATAATCCACCTAGAATCAAATGACGGACTCAACTCAAGCAGTGTAAAAAAACATATACAAGATACACATGCTCTAACAGCACACTAACGGTTCTATAAGCAAATGTGACAGCCGGTTATACAGTACAATTATTGCCGGTATAGTACGGTAGCTTAATCAAAATAAAGAAACCATAACACTTTGACTTTGTTAATTTAGAGAGATACATCCAAAGTGATGCATATTTGAAAAAGGCAAAAAGGAGAACAGATACAGATCACAAAATGGCAAAACTCGCCAGATTCAGTAATGCTTTTAATCTGTTACAGTCCTCCTCAGGCAGAGAAGCAATTATTGAAACAAGCAAGTAGCTACTTAGGGCTGGCCATTTTGTTTTTGACCAATAATGGGCTGTTCTACCCGACGGGCTCTTGCAAACAAGCGAAAGACTAATAACCCAAATACTGTACACACACACACATCACAGGCACTACAGAGTTCAACATGAAGCGCAGAGCTAAAGACAAAAGGAGAAGGTCCGCAACCTCTTTGACCAGTAACTCTGAGCAAAGCCTTTTCTCCTACATGCCTGATCGATGGAGTGGGACCAGATGGGAAAGTGATTGGCATTTGTCAAGGAGCAGATCTATGTGGTCATCTCCACACCTGCCTCTCCTCTTCCCCACCTCCGTACGGTAAAAACGTGCCAATCAATAGCCCCAATCAATATCTCCAGAGATTTAGACTAAGCTCTGCTCCTCTCTCAATAGGCTGATATTCAACATAGGCTGTGCGGATGAATCTCTTTCCGACAGCAGACAGCTATTCAGTCCATCTCTCTGAGTTCGGTGCCAAAAGAAAACAAAAAACCCGCTCCGCATCGGCCATTTTGAAGAGGTCTTGACAGGAGTCGCTGCTGTATTTTCAGCTCTGAGCGCGCTTAATTGGAGCTCTTCATGGAGAATGAGTATAAAGTGAGAGGGCAGGGCAACACAGTGGCATTGCGGAGGGGCCTGCTGGCTTCCCGGTGAAAACACGGAGAGCAGTTGAGCTCAGGAAATGATCAAACGGCAGTTGGTTAAGGGTCTCTCTTGTTGCAGTCATATGGCGGACGCAGATGATGAGATGGCAAGCGGCGCTGATGAATGTGACTTTTGGCTGTGGTTATAGATAGCACTATTTTGCTCAATGCGGGATCCCTTTCTTCCCGAGGCTGTGATCTGAAGGGGGGGGAGGTTGTCATTTGAATGGAAGCCGAGAGATTCGCTGGCGGATTAATCCTTTCATTAGAGAAAGTGAGAAGCTAATTGCGCCGACAGCTGCATCTCTCCATGTTTACACGATTGGCGTTGTTAAAATGCCGTCCCTTTAAATCGCGCGTGTGTGTGTGTGTGGTGGAAGCAATTATCAATAAATGCAGGGCAATCTTGCTGCAATGAATTGAGCTCAAATTAGCTTTTCTTCAACCCACCAACACCTCCTCTTCTCCATGCATACAAGCGCTCCTCTCCAAGCGGGTGTCTTGGCTTGCAGCGAGCGTTTGGAGCAGGTCGACGCACACGGGTCGCAACAAAAATAAAACACTTGACTGCAGCTCCCAGTGAGACAGATCAAAGGAGAGCCAGAGCGGTGATGCTGAGAGAGGAGAGGAGAGGAGAGGAGAGGAGAGGAGAGGAGAGAAAGAGGTCCAACTCAGAGGGACAAAAAGAATTGGGGGAAAGAGATGTAAGGTGTGCAGCCGCAGTGTTGAAAGAGAACTCCAAGAGATGGGGTGTTTGATGAAGACATGAGAGGAACCAAATATGTTGGCATTCTATTATAATTCCCATGATGGAAGAAGTTCTATCAACAAACATGAAAAATCGAATCAAGTGGATCTCAGGACAAGATCCATATGGGAACGACGTGGATTCAATGTGGCCAGCCTAAATGTCACATATCAACATGAAAGTATTTATGAATACACATGAAATCAATCAAAAATCACTTGCTTCACTTGACCAAAAAGGTTGATACTGCATTGGTATAACAATGGACAGACTACAAAGACACATCGCAAGGAACTACTGGAGAGGATTAATTAACTATATCAAAACAAAAATAAACATTTCTCAATGCAGAAAGTACAATCACACATTAGACTCTACAACAGGAGCTTTTAACACTAAAGGGAGCAGCAAAGATACTGTAAGTGAAACACACTACAGGACACATTTGTGAGCAGCATTAATGGCTGCCATGAATCTGACTGCTTAGACCTATTCAACTACACACAACAAACTAATACAAAATCACGACATTTCTGGCATAAAACCAAGACAAGCTTTGTTTTACATTACAAAGTGCTCATATTGAACATGTTTAATGTTCTAATACTTCATTTACCTGAACAAACAGGGAAAAACGGGAGACAGTTTTATAGTTGTCTTTTCTCTCTTCCTTGCACATCTGAAGAAAGAAGTCACCTGACCAGCTACAGCTACCTGTCTCACAGACGAATTTGCCACCTTGTGGTGAAAAGTTGGATAGGTCTGTTCCTAAAATATAAGTTCCCTGCTCATTCCATTACTCAATAAGGCTCTTAAAAATACAAAGAAACCATACATAATAAAACAAAAATGTGACTATACATTTGTGTATGTCACACACAGACCGATTTAATACAGCTCAATGGCACAGACGGGAGTAAAACACTAAGGGCCTGTATGGTCGGATAACATCCGTGGCTTTAGGATAAGCAGTAGTCTATATTTGGAATTTGTACATTCATGGAGAATTACGGGCAATAAACACGTTATTCCAAACACTATTTGGGGAAGTGGCCAAGACACGAACATCAGCATCGATCAAAGAAATCTCTGACAGTCTTGGTCCAAGGCTAGGAGGAGGGGGGGTACAATGATAAACAAAGTGAAAAAGAGTTAATTGAGAACACAACGAGGAGAGGCTGACAAAAAGCAGAAGGACGAGGAAGAATTAAAGAGACATCCGACAAATGGAAAACACAGGGGGGGCAAACAAAATAAGGAAAAACCAATGGAGTCCAGCGGCGCGAGGGCAGCTATGGAGGACGAATGACAGAGGGAGGGACAGTGAGGATGAATGACGAAGGGAGAGACAGTGAGGACGAGAGTCAGAGGGAGGGACCGGGACAACGAATGTCAGAGGGAGGGACCGGGAGGACGAATGACAGAGGGAGGGACAGTGAGGATGAA
Organism: Gymnoscopelus microlampas; assembly: GCF_963454915.1. Taxonomy (NCBI): domain Eukaryota; kingdom Metazoa; phylum Chordata; class Actinopteri; order Myctophiformes; family Myctophidae; genus Gymnoscopelus; species Gymnoscopelus microlampas. Next base: position 41,329,162 of record NC_139942.1, on the reverse strand, counting down.
TGACGAAGGGAGAGACAGTGAGGACGAGAGTCAGAGGGAGGGACCGGGAGGACGAATGTCAGAGGGAGGGACAGGGGGAACGAATGTCAGAGGGAGACACAGGGAGGAGGGGAGGAGCCCAGCGGTGGTTGATGGAGACAGGGTAACAGGCACTGTTAGTGCCGATCAATTTCCCGTCCCCTCAATAATAGATGTGACGAGCATGGCGGGCTGTTATCTGACGGGCCTGAACGACCGAAATACAATCCCCATGGGGAGCCCTGTCTCTCTCTCTCTCACACGCACACACATACACACGCACACACATACACACGCACACACATGCATACACACGCACACACATACACATGCACACAGCCACAAACAAACACACATCAACACGTATAAAGGATGCGGGGTGCACATGGGGTGTACATCATGCAAAGCATACATTAACTCACAGTCAGAAAATGTTACTGACTGTACTGTACTGTACTGTACAGCACATATACTGTAAAGCACACGCACGCACGCACGCACGCACGCACGCACACGCACACACACACACACACACACACACACACACACACACACACACACACACACACACACACACAATCATAAACCATGATTAAAATTGTGTAAAAGCTGAATATAAATAGTGTTAAAAACAAAAAGGGAATTAATTCAGGGTACATGGAGTCCTTGAATACCATCTCCATGCTCATGGGTATGGAATGTGCACGCACGTGCACGCACACACACACACACACGCTCACAAAGTGTCAGTCAAGACTCATGCATTCATCGACTGCACTTTCTCTTCATCTCGTACACACAAGACATACTAAAAAGCCTTCAAGCTGTATCTGGCCACTATCCCACCCCCCTCCTCGGATGCCCACCCGCCCCGCATCCTTCCTCCGTCTCTTTTTAATCTCTCCCCTTCCATCTTCACATGGGAGCAGTGGTGCGCTGAGACTCCCCGCCCCCCCCCCCCCCCATCACCACCACTCCCCCCCCTTTTTTTTCTGTGGCGGTGACGGCTTTGGTCTGATGTTGCTGGCACTTTCAACAGTGCAGCTGTGAATGGAGTGGCTCCCACAAAAGGACGCCCCCTCCCCGCACACGCACACACACACACACACACACACACACACACACACACACACACACACACACACACACACACACACACACACACATAAAGGCAGCATAAGTTTTCACCCAGCTTTAATTGCAGTTAGATCCTGTAGGCAACTCAACATCCACAGAAAAGTGGTAGGCACGTCATTTCTTTCACTACGAACACTGCTAACCGTGTCAACTAATTAAAGCAAATACACATAATTAAAATAATCTCTGTAAGCAATTATTTAGGGCTAACTGCTCTTATCAGGCCACGCATAAATAACAAGACAAATAGCAGGAAAAGTATCATTATTTCAGTCTATTCATTATTAATTAAGGGAATAGTTTGAATTTGTTGTACGTTGATCTATCCATGGTACTGAAAGTGCACATAATGCATTTACAGTAAGTTGAGGTCTGAAAATATACGATTATGGATGCAAATCAACTTGGATACTCAATTTCTTTTCTCTTTTCTCTTTTATGCACATTAGCACTTGAAATAAAGAGGCTCCCGGATGCTTAAGGCTGCCAATGCACACACACACACACACACAAACCAACACATGCCAGGCAAGTACAAAAGCATCGACATGCAGTACACACACAGACGCACACTACAACACACTAACAGTCACATGCATACAGTAGACACATACATGCGAACAAACACTACAACACACGCACTTAAGCATACATTATAGCAGTGGATCTCAGAGTGGGGTCCAGGCTTACAATTATTTTTTACACAAATCTTCCGTTATGGAGGTCCCTGTCACAATTATTACATAATCACCTAATCGATTGAAAAATGTTCACAGCAGATCTACAAGCTTAACAACACTCCGCTATCTTTACATTTTCTTGAAACCCTATTATTAAATGTGTCAGTAATTCATTTGTACATTTAAATCATTTGTCATATCTGACCTGTGCCATTTGAGATTATGAAGCCTATAAAAAACAAACAAAATGTTTAAGTTGTATTCATATTGTATATGTTCCAATGTTCAATGCCAAAAACACAATTCAATTGTTAATCGCAAATATTTGTGTGACAATTCATCGTCAACTTAAATGTGTAATCGTGACAGCCCTACCACTGCATCATAGCATCAGGCTAGCTATGCAGCAACGTCTAGCAGGTGGAAGAAGCAGCGGTATGACAGAACACAACAGGAACAGGCTCTATCTCAGCCCATATCTGTCAGGAACACCTCCTGTCGCTTTACCAACATGTGTCATACCTACAGATGCACATGTGCTTGTGCGCATGCATGTGCACACACACACACACACACACACACACACACACACACACACACACACACACACAGACAGACAGACAGACAGACAGACAGACAGACAGACAGACAGACAGACAGACAGACAGACAGACAGACACACACACACACACACACACACACACACAGTATAAACGTGCAGTGAATATACGTATCTCCTCTATCTCCAGTTGTTTTCCCTGAAAGTACATTTGTGTGGGGGGGGATGGGAGGCTGGTTTTAAGGAATGTAAAATAGTTTGTGTGCGTGTGAGTGCGCACATATGCGTGCGTGCGTGTGCTTATGCATGCATAAACAAAGAAGGGATACTGTATCTGTCTCTGTGCATGCTTTTGTCTCCATGACATGTGCCATATTGCATGTGTCACGTTGTATTTGTGTGACTACTGTATTATGCAAAGACAATAAGACATGGTGACAAAAGTAGAAAAGTACAATATGTGACTGCAAGTAACAGTAATGAACAACCAGTTGGTAGAAGTTGGTGGGTCAGTGAGTGCGATCCGACCAATATATCTGAGCCATAGCGTTGGAGGGTTTGTCAGAGTACTTATTGTACCCATCTGTCTGTGTCCCCTTCTATGCCCATATATGGAGATCCCTGATGTCATCAGTATATGCCCATATATGGGAATGCCCATATATGGGCACATTGGTCGGTCCAATATACATGACCATATATGGGCATAGCGGTCGGATCTGTGGCTCTGGACAACCGGATCTCTGTATCTGTCAGTCCTTGGCCCTTTTATGTCCATATATGGAGATCGCTGATGTCATCAGTACATGCCCATATATGGGCATGCCTCTTTTTGTGGCAATGTATGGAGCTGACTGATTAGTTTTTCACATTTGTTTTCCACCGTGACGAGGACACCAGTAGCATACATGCCAGTTGTCAGTGTAAAAAGGGATCTTTTGTTCCAGGCTTTGGGCAGAGAATTTACAGATGAGGAGTTTGATGAGCTGTGCTTTGAGTTTGGCCTGGAACTGGATGAAATTACCTCTGAGAAGGAGTTAATAAGCCGCGAACAGGGCGGATCCAAGGCGTTGGGTGCATCTGATGTCATACTGTACAAGATTGATGTGCCGGCTAACCGCTATGACCTGCTGTGCATGGAGGGCCTCGTCCGCGGACTGCAGGTCTTCAAGGACAAGATCGAGGCCCCTCACTACAGGCGTGTAGGCCCAGCCAACGGAGAGCCCCCCCAGAGGCTGATCATCTCTCAGGAGACGGCAGCAGTGAGGCCCCACGCAGTGGCAGCTGTGTTGAGGAACATAACCTTCACCCAGGAGCGATATGACAGCTTCATTGAGCTGCAGGAAAAACTCCACCAGAACATCTGCAGAAAAAGGGTATTGGTTGCCATTGGAACGCACGACCTTGACACCATCTCAGGCCCCTTCACCTTCACAGCAAAACCCCCTGGGGACATCCACTTCAGACCTCTAAACCAGACCAAAGAGTACACTGCTACTAAACTCATGAGCCTCTATAAGACAGACAGCCACTTGAAGCACTATCTTCACATCATTGAAGACAAACCAGTGTACCCAGTCATCTACGACAGCAACGGTGTTGTCCTGTCCATGCCTCCCATTATCAACGGGGACCATTCCAAAATCTCCCTGAAGACCCAGAATGTCTTCATTGAGTGCACGGCCACAGATCTTGCCAAGGCAAAGATAGTTCTGGACATAATGGTAACCATGTTCAGCGAGTACTGTTCACTGCCTTTCACGGTAGAGGAGGCTGAGGTGTTGTACCCAGATGGCGTTGGTGTACCCAGACCCTGCAAGTACCCAGAACTGGCCTACAGGAAGCAGAGACTGTCTAGTGACTACATCAACCGCAAAGTTGGCATCAGTGAATCTACGGAGCGCATTGCCCAGCTTCTGACCAGGATGTGTCTGAGATCCCAGGTCACGGGGGTCGGGAATGAAATCGAGGTGGAGATTCCCCCAACGCGTCCTGATGTCATCCACGCCTGTGACATCATGGAGGACGCCGCCACAGCCTACGGCTTCAACAACATCACACGTACCACACCGCACACCTACACTGTAGCCAATCAGTTTCCTCTAAATAAGCTGACAGAGCTGTTGAGACAGGACCTGGCTGCCACTGGATACACAGAGACCCTCACCTTTGCCCTGTGTTCCCGAGAAGACATAGCAGACAAGCTCGGCAAGGCGATCTCCGAGACCATGGCTGTTCACATCGCCAACCCCAAGACTGCAGAGTTTCAGGTGGCACGCACCACCCTGCTCCCTGGAATACTGAAGACCGTGGCAGCCAACAGGCAGATGCCTCTACCACTCAAGTTGTTTGAGATCTCTGATGTGGTGCTCAAGGATGGGAGCAAAGACGTAGGGGCCAGAAACAGCCGGCGTCTGTGCGCCGTCTACTACAAGAGCCCGGCCTTCGAGCTGATTCTTGGCCTGCTGCACCGCGTCATGCAGCTGTTGGAGGTGGAGCGAGCGCGGGGAGAAGGCTACCACATCCAGGCCGCAGACAGTCCCACATTTTTTCCCGGCCGCTCTGCAGAGATCTTTGCGCGTGGGAAGAGCATAGGATGGCTCGGGGTCCTCCATCCAGACGTTATCACCCGATTTGAGCTGAACATGCCCTGCTCCGCCCTGGAGATAGATATTGAACCCTTCCTGTAATGTCACCTTCCATAAAACCCAACCGTTGCACAGTCATTTTGACGTAAATGACGTTATCTTTTAAAAAATATATTTCATGATTCATGATTTACTACGTGTAATAATAATTAAAACAAGACAGGGTCTAATAACAGTCATGTTGGAGACAAGTAGATCTTGGAAATGTCAGTCATCTATCTACATACACGCACACGCACACGCACACGCACACGCACACGCACACGCACATGAACATGCACACACACCCTCTTCTAGACGGCTAGCCTCCTACAGCATCAGGCTGTAAAAGCTGTAGGAGGCAAGCCATCTAGAAGCGGGTCCGTGTGTCTGTTTGTCCAGGGCTAATCTTACAACCCATCCATTAAAAGATGTGTATCATGGTTTGGTTTCTTTCAATATTGGCCTGAAAAAACATAATCCTTTTTATTTTCAACTGGAGGATAAGCACCTTGAGATGCAGCATCTCGTTTTCAAGGGGGTCCTCGAAAACTCGCCTTTATCCAATGCGCTTTTCATTCACCTATTCACACACATTCACACACCAACAGTGAAGTCATGCGCAGCACTAACCTCATAGGGAGCAGTTAGTGGTTCTGTTCTGTGTCTTGCTCAAGGACATTTTAACATGATGCCAGGAGGAGTCAGTCTAACCAGTTCCCAGGCGGCATGCGTGTGTGCGTGTGTGCGCGTGTGTGCGTGTGTGTGTGTGTGTGTGTGTGTGTGTGTGTGTGTGTGTGTGTGTGTGTGTGTGTGTGTGTGTGTGTGTGTGTGTGTGTGTGTGTGTTATGGGTCTGCGGCTAATCTCTCAAACTACAACACCGTTCAAGACCAAATTTCTTGTGCATGCTGGCAGTAGGCCAAATAATTCAATTCCTGAATATTATTCAAATCAGCCTCATGGTGACGCTATACCAGACCTCTTTACATTTTGGGCTTTACCTTGAACCATAGGTCATAGACTAAAATTAATTTCTGTTGTTTAGAGTTGTCTTCAAAACACACTTTTTAAAACTATAGATTTTGTCCAAAACTCACAAATGTCTACACATAAGCTCTGGTGTCATGTGATAAACTCATACTATACTGTAGCTGTTTGATATTCCTTACTGCTATGATAGGCTTCCAAATATTTGGAGAAGTGGGCATACTCTAATTTAAACACATTTTACCCAAAGATTTCAAGGTGGCCCATGCTGTAAAGAAAATATATATATATAAATAGTAATAGGAAATAAAAAAAGGAAATACAAATAAGAAACAGTGACATGAGCGCTGAATGCTGCCAAAACATTTTAGTTTCCAAGGTTGTTGCTCATATTGGCAGGCCAAATTATGGGCCATTACTGTTTGCAGAATCACTTGACTCCTGCTGCAGCTAATGTTTGCTTCATAATGGTCCCACACTGAAGGGACAGTGGGAATTGACTGAAGAAATGTATCGTTCTGAATGACCAACCAAGCAGAATAAAGTTCAGCCACTGTTCATGGGATCATCATTACTTCACTGGCTGTATTCAATGGAATATGTGTGTACAATTTATTCACACGTGATTGGATTAGCCCCACATTTCATATCTTTGATACAATATCTTTAATAACTTAGATATTCAATCCCATTTACATGGGGTAAAAACTCAAAATAGTTGTAGTTTAAGTCAAACATTTAATGCTTGTTTTTGTTGGTCGCCACATACAAGTGTGCATTGCATCTCTTTGAACATGGGGGAAATGAGAACCATATAAAGGCAACCAAAAAGACTGACACAGAGGGGTATAGAGGCATGCTAGAATGCATAATCTGAGTGGTATTTTCAGCAAACAACTTCAAAGACATGCTTTGGGGACATCAGAGACCTATATTAACTTCTTGAAAAGGAGTATAATATGTGACCTTCAATTTTTGACAGCCCTAATGTAAATATATTTGTTGATGCCAAGCTTATCCAAACGAGGGCAGGATAGAAGGCAGACAGAAGGCAGTAGGTAGGCCACACTGGGCAAGACCTAGGCGGTTGAGTGTCTAAGCGGAAGTACCGGAATTTGGCGGAAGTACCGCCCAAGGAAATGACGTTGACGCTTTACAAATCTGTTTGCATTCTCTGTGAATGAAACAAGTGTTGTGATTGGTTGAAAAATATTGTTTTCGGGCAAAATACGTACGACGGAAGCTCCTATAGACTCTCTCTGCATTAGGTCGTGACCAGGTTTTTCTCTTCACAGATGAGTAAGGCTGGGAACGAGGCTAGGTATAGGGAAACTCACATCCAGCTCCCTGACTATCAGCACTGGAGTGTCCCAGGGATGCGCAAGTGACCTTGTGGAGAAAGGAACTGAAAACTCGAAAACCCAGCCGCCAAACATGGTTGCTGCGGATGGTGTGGTAGAATTCATGCCTGAGGAGTTTATCTGGGTGCAAAGGAACAAAGACATGGAGCAGAAAAGAGCTATAGCAACCTTCAGTGATTCACAGAATGGGTTCATACCAACAGGGGCGATACCAGCAGCATCTGCCATGTTCTCAGCCAACCCCCTCCCCACACTGTCGGGAAAACTACTACCATTTAATTTGCCCGGGCAATTATGTTAAAGTATTTATTAAATGTATTACATTTGTATTGCTCAAATACTATCTTACAATTGCCCAGGTACAATCTGTTGGAATAAAATTTGAGCATGAACATTTTGAATACATTTCAATATAAATATAATAAAGCATACAACATTTTATGGGATTATAGAGGAAGATTGACAGCCGTAGACTATATACAGTATATACTGTATATTGAAATGTAAAGCAATAAAACATTAATATTTATGAAATCTCAAGAAGATGAATAAACCACAGGACACTCAATTCCTTCTTGAGGTTGTACGACAACACCCATTTAACATTCTTGACATAACATCATTATGTGGTGTTTCACTAATAGTCTTGTAATGTGAATTCAGCTAGCTGGTGTCAGAGAGTACTCATTCATTCAATACTCAAGCAGGGGTAAAGTATTGTCATATTAGCACACACACACACACACACACACACACACACACACACACACACACACACACACACACACACACACACACACACACACACACACATACACACACACACACACACACACACACACACACACACACACACACACACACACACACACACACACACACACACACACACACATGCATACACACTTGCACACACAGCCATGCATGTACTCAGTGTCACTAACCCTAAGTAGAACGCAGAGACATGATAAGGCATTTCTAGGTCAGGGCCGAGAGAAGCGAACAACTTCCCAGGAATAAAGTGTGACTATTCGATGTTTTACTAGCTCATCCCCCGCAAGCAGAAGCGCATTTTCCATGGAGACAGAGCACCGCAGGGACTTTTTCATCCTACGGAGCAGACGACCTTTCTGACTACGACACCGTAGCATCGTAGCTGGAGGAAAACGCATACGTCGTCCGAGTTAATGCTATGTCAAGTCCCCGGACATGATTCCAGGCTTTGTTTTGTCGCGAAGTCCCTGCCATGTAGGCCGGGCCAAAAAACAAATGTGATGTCAATGCAATAATAAACGAGCTTTGTGTTTGAGTGCGACCATGATAATTAGTCTCAAGACGGTGCGTTGGTAGAGCGAAGGCTCATAAAATATAGAGGCCATTTGGCCCGCACTCAAAAACAAATCTGTATTCTAAGTGCGTGGGCTGTTACACTAATGTTCGACACAGTTTAAATCTGGCAGTGGCACAGTTGAAAAACTTTGCTGGGAAGAAAGATGCTGACGGTTTCAGGCGGGCCGGCTGGTAAGATTACTGAGTCAGCTCACACACACGCATACAGTACACAAATAATCACACACACAAACGCACGCACGCACGCACGCACACACACACACACACACACACACACACACACACACACACACACACACACACACACACGACACACACACATACAACCAATCATACCACATAGATGCCACGGATTCGCACAAATATTCCTTTTTGTTGACTGGATTACCCCTGTGGCCACGAGGCTGTGCGTGCGTCACCATGCAAGACTCCCGACAAAATTGGGGTCACCACCAAACGGCGCAGTAACTCACCTGTCAGAGAGATGATAATGATGTTTATTAAGTCTATATCCACACAATAAGACTGTGTGTCTGTATCTCCCAAAGTGCCTACCCACAAAGCGAGCCTCCCCATTGTTGCCGTGTGCAAAAGGTCGGGTACACAATTTCAACTGGCGACCCCACAACGCTGCCTGGTGAGGCATGGGGAAGGAGGCAAAGGAAAACAGCACATAAAACTCAAGATGGAAACGTCTGATAAAGATAATTTGTACAAGCAGAAATTTAAGAACGCAGAAAACAGTGTTCTAAATCATCTCAAGACGTTTGATGGGTGTTATTCTTTAATGGCCACAACAACTCTACAACATCGCCAGCCGTTCCCATTGCCATTTTGACAACACCTATCACCTTATTACAGTATTAAGCTGTTTGCCCGTGGGGGTCCGGTCAGGTCGGTGGGGGGTTTTTGTGGGTCCTACGACCCACAAAAATGCCACAAGAAAACAAGAGCCATGGGGTGGCTCTTTAACACCGAAATAGGAATCCAGGAGTGGCGTTTAGGGGGTGGCATAGGGTAGCAGCTCTGTCCGCGATGGACGCAAACTTTTTTTCTTCTGTAACTAAAAGTGTCAAGCCAAGTTGGTGCTTAATTTCTGAGCTAGCAGCATGCTTAAGCATAGTCGAGGCAATACATTTTGTTTATTTTGTTTATCGTTTCCACAGATAAATATTGTAAAAAATTGATGATCTACATGTACACAACGCCTCACATGGCTATTTCCAAAAAGTGGGCCTCTTTCTTAGGTCATATTTCACAATTTGGCCAAAGTTTGTCCATTTGTATAGTATAGTTTGTTTATTCATTTCAGAAGTATTAAAACGGTCTTAAAAGTAAAAATTCCAGCACTTACGCAGGAAAGCGGGTTCAAATAAGGGGTAGGGGGTAGAAGAGGAAAGTTACAAGATTTGCTTAAGTTAAGCAAATCATTTGGGGACCGGGACCCCCCAAAATAATTTGGGGACCCCCCTGGGTCCCGACCCACAGTTTGAGAACCACTGTTCTAATGGATCCAATGTAGTTGTTTAGTTAATCATTTCATTGGAAGTATATCTATTTTGGCCATGTCATTAGGTGAAATGTTTCAAAACTTTTCAAAAACGTTTAATATAAAAAAGAAAAAACACACACACTTTCATACAGTATGTGGTTAAGGCTCAAATCTGCTGCTGAGCCAATCAAACAAAGATATGTAAAACTGACCCGAAACAGTAAACGGTTATTCCACCTTCTGGAAACCAGCTATTCCACCTTTTTTTGATGATCTCCAACAGGCCATGGCGGAGAATCGTCTGATCGCCTGTGTGTGTGTGTGTGTGTGTGTGTGTGTGTGTGTGTGTGTGTGTGTGTGTGTGGTGGAGTGTTTCTGTTTGCGTTTGTGCTTGTCTGTCCGCAGAAGTCATATTTCTTTTGCACGCTGCCAGTAGGCCAAGGAACTGTATCGGTCACCAAACAATGTTATTTTTGTGAATAGTCCTTCCAGGCTATGGGAAACATGTCCACAGGGCTATATGGCATGGAGTGCAACTGGCCAATCAGGCGCAAGCTGTCCATCCATCATAGGGGGTCTGCTGTTAACCAATTACAACACTCCTGTCTCCGACACTGAAATCGCAACACGGCAAACTTGATAATCCATGCACGTAAAAAATATATTTTCCAGCACATCTTTGTTATGCCAGCATTGTGGTGGGGAAGTAATGTCGGTGTCATTGGTGCAGTTTATAAAGACTAATGAAGACTCTTCCACACAGCTCCTACATTCACGCACACTCATAGACAGAGAGATGGAAAGAGAGAGAGGGAGTGACAGCAACAGAGGGACAGAGAGATGGAGTGTGTGTAACCCGACATCACACAATCCACCCCTCGTTCCCTATGATGCCCGTGCACGCCAACCAGACAGACAGAGAGAAAGACATACACACATGCCATTCATATGCCGAGATGCCAATCAGAGAGAAAAGACACATGTGCACACACAGGACAGAGATGTCCTTCAGTTAAAGCCCATGTCTGATTAACAGCAACATACTAAACATGACAACATATTCCACGCATCTATCGCGCTCTGTACACAAACAGAAATGAGACACATTCAGAGACAGACAGTACGCTTATGACACGTGTGCATGTGCACGGCACAAAGATGCTCCACATCTGATTAACACCAACATGTGATAAAAAGCCTGCGCACCTGTGACGTGCATGGCAGCATGTGTGCACTAGACACAGAGAGAGAGACAGAGAGGGAGACAGAGAGAGGAAGAGAGACATTTTGACGTTACTCTGTCAGATAACGTAAGCATTATAATTTGGGCGTGCCTCCCTGTGGAGATGCGCTCCAGTGAGCGCACCTTTCTAGTTGAATGCTCTTAATTATCAAAACATAAAGTGTAGCTTCGGTAGCTTCTGTCTTATATGCTAATTATTATTTGCAACAATATCTTAAATACCTTTTATTTTCCAGACATTAATAGCCCTAGGCCTAGGGTATTATTGACATGCTCCATCATCCAATTAATCACCAGAATGCAGGAAATTAAGTTTCTGAAACCCAATTATTCCAGACCCCTAACTTAACCCCATGCCACCCTGCCAAAACTTCCTGCATTTATCTTCAGTAGACTCAACTACTTTAACGGCATCTTTACAGGTCTCCCTAAATAAATAAATCAGACAACTGAAGTTGATTAAGAACACTGAAGTCCTCACAAGAAAGAGAATCATCATATCCCCCCAGTTCTCAGATATTTACACTCGACTAGCTCTGTGTCTGTCAGAGAATTGACAGTTTGTTTATAAAGCACTCATATCAATGGTTTAGGAACAAAACACATATCTGGTCTTGTGCAACATCATGAACCATCCTGACCTCTCAGGTCATCTGGGACTGGTTTGCTTTTTGAACCCAGAGTCAGAACTAAATGTGGAGAAGCAGAGTTCAGTTTTAATCCACTGTCCATGAAACAAGCTCTCAGTTCATTTAAAGCTATAGACATTGTGTTTGCTGCTGCCTTTTACAGAGGTTTTTGATTCATTTGTTGCATTGTAATCTTATTCTATTATTTTTCTGTTTTATCTTAACTTAATAATACTTATTTTCTGTTCTCTTAACTCTCGCATAACTATTTTGATGCTTAATCTTCTTAATGCTACTAATGTTTTGTGTGAAACAATGTGCTGAAATGTGCTATACAAATAAACTTGCCTTGTCACCCCTTTCCCACCCCATGGAAAACTTACTAGAACCACCACTGCACTCCAGTATAGCTCCTACTTGTTTTCTCAAGGTTCTAGCATAATTTCTTCTGTTGTTAATACTGTTTGTTCCGTTGTTTCAATGCAAGCGCTTCTCTCATCCAGTCTATACCCCAGCCTCCGCTGCCAAGTCGGTACTAGGGTGTGAAAATGTGTTTATTTGATTGTTCTTATATTTTGTATATAAAAAGATATGCACATATTAACTGGTCAGTACAGTTATATCTCATAGCTTACAATAGCTTACAAAATAATCGGTCAATAGTCAGTTAAACCAAATATGCTGGCGTTGTCGAGTCTTTCTGTATTCACGTCAGACAGATACAAATAATCATGTCACTTGAATCACTGAGAACGTGTCAGTGTCTTTTGGTCCTGTTATGAACGTGTTTTGGTTGTTTAGATGGACGAGAGACTTGTATCCATGCACGCACATACTGAACATGGATAGACACAGTGGTGTATCAAACACCACCAGCATGCACTTCTTTGGTTGAATACAGAGTCGCAGCCACAGCTACCAATCAGATTGACGATCGATTGTGCATTATTTCCCCAAAGTCAACCATTATTCGAGGTGTGATTGACAGCCCTACAAACCACACAACTCCAATTCCCTCCTTCACAGAACAGGGAGTACATCTCATTGCCTCTCGCCCGCCTCACCCCAAAACCCGAAATTGAAAGCAGGAAGAAACAAGATAACAGCTTCCCTTCTTCTGCTTCTTCTTTTGAACGTGCAGCGCTGTTTTTGTTGCACTTCTGTTCTTTCCATTTCCGTAACAATTAATTATGTATGTAGGATCAGGACTTTCTGATTAAAGTATCTAAAACGCAGCAGAATGAGATTGGAGCGCGCATTGCTGGAAATGAGGCCTGCTGAGCCTAATTGAAGTGCGCCTCAGTAAGAATCAGACAAAGAAATTGACTGATGATGAGAGATGGAATTTTTATTTTCTCTCCAGATTCAAACTGTGAGCCCATTCACTTACACATTCACAGAACAGGAACCATGCTACCATCCTGCACCATACCGCATTTGTGAATTCTAATAGGGCACTGGTTCACAACGTGGGGTCCAGGGACACCCAGGGGTCGGGTCTCCAGCTGAATGATTGATAGTTACAGTAGGAACCAAAGGGACACTTACGGGTCTGTAGGCTAACTCTGTATAAGTGTTCTAATGGAACCATTTGCACACTCTCAGAGTAACACGGAGGATTTTACTGAGTAGATAGGGGTCCCAGAGATTAAAAAGAAACTTTGTATCAAATGGCATCGTCTAATAATGCATCAAACTGAGCGTCCTTGAAATTAAAAAGGTTGAGGATCACTGTTCGAGATCAATGTGGCTGGAGGAATGATGGGAAAATAAAGAGCCAGTGAGTTATGTAATGCTTTACTAAATCAACCATGTGCATCAGAGGGTCTGACCGCAATAACCACAAAATATCTCTCAGAGACAGATACACACACACACACACACACACACACACACACACACACACACACACACACACACACACACACACACACGCACGCACACGCACGCACACACACACACGCACACACACACACACGCAAACAGATGCTCAGATAGGCGCATGCATAACGAAACACACACACACACACACACACACACGTCACACACACACACACACACACACACACACATATATTTTGCACACATCAACAGATGCTCACGTATATGTACCCGCCACAGTCAACCCTGCCGTATAGTTACACACCCAATTACAATCAAAATGTGTGCTCTGCGCTCCTCAGGGCCCGAGTATCGATGATTCATTTTGCGTTTTATCAAAGAAACAGGAGCGCCATTAAAAAGAGATCAGTCAGCCACCGGGCATGAGGAGGCTGCTTCTAATTGGCCATTCATCAAAAGGCCTCCTCAAGTAGATTGCGGCTCTGCAATATCACGAATGACAACTGAACCACAGTACATTAATTACACCACTGATGAACCCGTGCACTCGTCGCGAGCGAGCCGCCCCCCTCGAGCTGACAAACGCACAGACGCACGCGCGTCGCGTGCTCATTCAGACGCGATACACGGAAACAAGCCAACGAGACACAAACACACGCTCCCTCGAATAGACAATGAGTGAAGTAAGCAAACGTCACAATGTCAGACACAAACAAATGCCAGCTGTCTTGCTAATACTTAACAGGAAAACGCGATGATTCTTTGCATCGCATGTGGAGCCAGAATCAGAATAATGCTGATCATGATCAAAGTGATTTGATGACATAATTAACTAACATATTGTTGCTTTCTATGTGAGTGTGTGTTTGTGGGCAGGTGGGGTTGGTGGGGGCTAAGAAATTCAATGTAATGTCACTCCACCATTAGTCCATTAAGACCGGGAACACATCTGTGTCATTTTAGATTTTAGCTATAGCCATTATTTTATACTTTGGCTATTCAAAAATAGCAGATCTACAAGCTCATAGCACGGGCACTGACGCGCTATGAGCTTGTATACTGTATGTGCTATTTTTTTTAAATCATGTAAATTTGTGCAAATATTTGAATTTATACTTTTAAAGCAAACATTTGTAACTCAAATCTTTGCTTCTGGGGGATCCCTGGAACAAAATATTTTCAGATGGGGGTCCGCGACCAAATACATATAATTTTGGGGGTCCTTGACATGAAAAAGTTTGAGAACCACAGCAATAACATAAGTTATTTAAACAAAAACTTTTAGGATTTAGAAGACATTTGTAGAATTCCCAGAAGCAAAGTTAAAATGTTCACTTTAAAAAATATAAATTCAAAAAATGTCACGATTTTTTTTTTTGACTAGCCAAAGAAATCTTAAAATGACATAGATGCGTTCCCGGATTGAATAGGTTAAGGATATGCTTTCGACCATTTTCTCCACGCAAGTCTTCCACTCCACACAGAGAAGGAATGTTGGTTTGAGCAGATATCACAGTTGGTCTCCTCACTCCCGCTCTATAATCTCTCACTGCTGTGCTTTCTTCCAGCTCTCTTTTCTGTTCTCCCACATGCAGAGTTCTTCCTCTCCACTGCATGCACTCTTAACCACTAAAGCTCCCTATATACTTCTTTGAACTATTTGTACTTCACCTATTTTCACTGTAATGTTATGACATGCCCAAGGGCTGCTAGGATTCATGTGGTTAACCAGACACGTTTTGGGTCACATCCCAGAATTATGCGTGCACAATCAGGGACGTGCACAGATAGACTCTTGGTGGTGCTAGAGCACCTGCCCTTTGCCCTCTTGACCAGAAGTGCCCTTTTTTTTTCTTCAGTTTACAGCAGGGGTCTTCAACAGGGGGTCCGGGACCCCTAGGGGGTCCTCAGAGTTACTACAGGGGGTCCGCCAAATCTTTATGTGATATGATTTTTCTTTTTACCATAACCACTCGAAACCTAGCATCCCTTTTCTGAGGAGAACTTTAGCCAAAAATAGCCGATCTACAAGCCCACAACGCCTCGCAGCAAGAGGTATAGGTGTAGAGGGAAAAAAGAGCAGACCAAGTAAACACAAAAAAGTAAAATTTACTTGAGCACCTGCCCCTCAAAATGTCTGTGCACGCCACTGATTCATGTGGTTAACCAGACACGTTTCGGGTCACATCCCAGAATTATGCGTGCACAATATATACTGTATTTGCACAGCATCCACTAAAAGTTCAACCTTCTCTGAAACGTTCAAATCAATTTTCTGGTTGTGAGGACCTTTTTGAGTTTCTTATCCCCCGCCCCCAGCCCCTCCACACACACAATGTGCTGCAGGATCAGCTGGGGCTGAGTTCATCACTACACAATCACCCGGGGGCCAAAAAACAACAGGGGGGAATATCGCAGCTACTAAGCAATTAAGGGGTTAAAACGGATGTAAAAGGAGCTACATATATGCCTGGTGATACTAATATGCACAGGCACACCCGCTCACTTAATCTACAGTGTTTCCTTGCGGCACAAGCCTGATGAAGAAGGATTCTTCAAAGTAGCAGAGTGAGGCCCGGATGGTGTTTGATGTGCGGATAATGACTTAGGTAAGGCGATGCAGACATGCTTTCTGCATAACCCAGTTCAATGGAGGCACGGAACCCTCATTTAGTTATATGAGCATGAAACGCAGAAATTTAGAGCTCCGTAAAGAATGCGAAATTACTTTTTGAAGTCTTTTGAACCGGGGAGATTGTTCAAAAGGCCGTGTCAATCTGCGGAGCCATTCAGCGAGCAGCTAGCAACACATGCATAGACCCATTAGGAGACAGGCTCCTCGTGGGAATCGAACCCGTGACCTTGTGTCTGCATGTGACAGCCCCTGTAACATGGGGCCAGGCGTAGCAAGCAGCTCTGCGGCTATCAGTTCATCATTGTCATACACTAATTCAATGTGTAATACCCCTCTAAGTCTCCAAGAAGCAGAGGAACAGACACAATGTGCACACGGAGCTTGCTAAGCCCACTCAATGTCCTGCACGGCAGACCAATTTAACACAGGAATAAGCCAATTATCTTCGTGGAGAAGGCAAATTTACAATAGGATTTGTTCAATTCCTCGTGGACTCCAATGTCAGGGGTGGGAGCTAGTGTTCTGGACGTGGGTCTGTTTCTCTCATGGCCACACACAGACCAACATGAGACACACACACAGGCGAGGTCAACATGATTATTTCTGCGGTATGTGCATTCACACTCACATCACCCACTTACAGTAAGCCTGATACTTCTTCATACAATGGTGTCGAATACTAAAAGGATGACACAAAGGGCCCTGAGGGCTTGTTTCCATTGTGGTCCTGTGTTCACAATGCAATGCATCGCAATGTGTTTTGTGTTGTGTCGCTATTTTTAGAAACATTTTGAAGGTTTTCGCAGGACGCTAGTTGTTAAAAAATAGCTCACATTAAAAACTGTCCATATTAACAACAACCATACCACAGCACACAGACGATACACATCGTAAACACAACCTGTCCTATACACGTCGACATGGGCAAAATACAGCACCACGTGAAGAACAACGCACACTTTGAGTCCCACTTGTTGGAGTGGTCCAAAGAAGCTCATAAAGTGTTACCCTTGTCTCCGTTCTCTGTTCCAAAGTATTGAATATCCAGATACGCATCAAGGATGCCCGTATCGTGGCCTGGACCGCCGGTCCAGACACTAGGCTCAGTGTAGCCTGACAGTGTGTCGCGGGTTCGAGTCCCGATCCCGATGGCCTTTGCTGCATGTCACTCCCCATCTCTCTCTCACCATGTCCTGTCAGCCTACTGTCCTGTCAATAAAGGCATAAAAGCCCCCCCCCCCCCCCCCCAAAAAAAAAGGATGTCCGTATCATATCGATAGTTGTTGTTTCTGTTATTATACCTCTCAAGCCAGGAACACCTCTTTGTGTAGTTGTTGCTATATCTACTTATATAATCGAGGATTGACTTCCGCCCCACCGCTGACGCCATACCCACAGCTCTGTTGTCAACTAAACACAACACCGACACACCACATCTCGCCACCACAGTAGCCACGGCGTGCGCGCTGAATTTACGGGTGGCGTAGGCCACCTATCATTGCTCACTACATATTTTCCATAACATAATTGATTCTACTCACCACATTACGACCCCAACGGAAGGGGAAACAGTTCCGCACCGTTTACCGTGCGCACCACCGACACCGAACGCCGACGGCTTTAGCCGAAACAACACGAAGCGGCCGCCATTGAAACTCCGCAGCTCTCTGCATCGCCAGCACAACAACACAAGCGCGTCCTTCGTTTCATCCCCCCCCCCTCTAGCTTACCTTTTTGATGACCCAGGCCGTTGCTTTCACTTCAGTCATGTCTGTATCACAATATGTCCGTCATTCACGTGCCATGTACATCCCAAACACAAAACAAAACACGCAGCCAACTTTGTCATCTCCCCACTTCCCACAACAACAACTGAGCCATCTGCGTTGCCACGTTGCCAGAAGACAAGCACAAAAGACAAGAAAATATCAGTGTTGCCACATTTGCGGCAGAAACAAGCAACCACCTTCATGAAATAAAAAAAAACAGCCGAAGGGCTCCGCCATGTTCCACAGGGGTCCGCGGGGGTCCGAACACTCCCAGGGGGTATTTTTTACATTTTTTTTTTTTTTTTTACTTTTGGAATTTTTTATCCCACGATTTTGGTACCCCGTGCGCGTCAACATGTCACCTCCGTGACGCATAGCGTGTCGCAGAAGCCCCAAATAGGCCCCCGCCAATCACATTTCACAACCCGGAAGGAGGGGTGATTTAGGACTATGCGCTGGGTGAGCAACTCAATGCAAGTGGATGGGCGGGGATTTCTGGTGCCCTCTCTATTATTTTTAACTCTATGGTTAAACCCTATAATTCAGTGGTTCTCAAACTTTTTCGTGCCAAGGACCCCCAAATAGACACTTATTAGACCGCAGACCCCCATTTGAAAAGATAAGCCAGGCAGGGACCACCATAATAGAAGATTTTTACGTCTCTCTAGCAGTGATTTCAACCATTTTAATTTCAAGTACCCCCAGTTTGACATGCATTAGGCTACAGACCCCCATTTAATGGCATGTATGTCTCTGGGACCCCAATTCATATTGTAAAATCAATGTTAATTTTACTCTGAGAGGTTCCATTTGTACACTCTCAGAGTTACAGACCCATGAGGGTCCATTTGGTTCCTATCCATCATTTAGCTGGGGACCCCCTGGAACTCCCTCAAGGACCCCTGGGAGTCCCCGGACCCCACTTTGAGAACCAATGCTATAATTCATTGACCGGTGTAATCCAGGGGTCTATCCTTAGCCTTCAGATTTTTTCCCTTCTACACCAAATAGCCAATCTACAAACTCAGAATGTGCCACAATAGAAAGAGTTGAGCTTGTAGATATGCTGTTTTTGCCAAATGTTCGACTATTATGACCAGAATAGGGACACAAGGGTTCGTGTGGTTAATAAAGGGTCTTTGTATTGAGCTGAGCCCTACATACTGGTAAATCCCCCTGCAGTGTAGCCGGAGAAATAAATGGTAGGTGAGAGGAGAGGCCATGGAAAATGACACTCTCAAAGCCTACATTTCGAAGATTTCTTTTTTTCTTTTTTCTTTTCTTTATCTTGTGGCATTTTGTCTATGTCTATGATAGTGGTTCCCAAACTTTTTAGCACAAGCCCAAAAAAAGAAAGTTTATGACTGGTGAGAATAGCCGATCTACAAGCTCACAGCGCGTCATGATGCAACACGGTGTGAGCTTGTCGAGCTCCCATTTTCACTACGTGTTAAAAGATTTTTAAAATGTATGGAATTTCTTTGATTATGTTGAATTACTCCTGTATCGGGGTACATGATGTTGTACAATGTCTCATATGTTTCCATGGTAACTATATCGAGGAAGTTGCATACTGGGACACAGAATCCCATGCTTTTGTGCTGAACAATCTTAATAGCTCTCTTTTTCTAATGGCCACATTTTTGAGGCCAGAAATATGAATGTTTTCCAGCGTACCACTGAATAATTTTTTTGCCTATTCTGTACAAACTAACAGTAAACTATCTCAAGTTATATCTAGTTATCATCTAGTTGTCCAATCCTTGTAAAATACCCTCCAGCGATTGGCAACTTGGGACCCTTGGTATAGTAGACATGAGCTGTAGAGGGAAGAAGATCAACAGTGAGACTAATGAGCTATACCATAGCTATCTAAAAATGGAACAAATGTAATTCATCTGTTCAAAAGCAATCGTGCAGGAAAATGGGTCTAATAGTGATCAAGTGTATTCCAAACCGGCTGGTGCAATTATCGTCGGCGTCGCCCCTTTGTTGCAGAGATGATTAAAGTCCTCTTTAGTCACATTAGAATTATGTGAGCAATCAAAGTCATCACAAAACATTTTAAAACTTGTTTGTGGACGAAGCAGTGCTAAAAAGTGTGAGTTGTATTTAAGGTAAAGATAACTAGACGCGTCGCAATTCCGGGGAAATTGCAAAGTGTGGTTGCGCCGACGCCGGTCGGACTATCATAATGTCGTTTGGACAGGTTTATCGCAGGGGTCCATAGATCACGTGTACCGATTTGTGTGAGATTTGGGAAAAAATTGTAGGAAAAGGAGCAAAAAGTGTGTTTTGAAGAAAATTAAAAATGGCGGAAAATCTATCCTGACGCAAATGGGCGTGGCCTATATGGGGAGCTGCGTAATGACCCAAGGAATCTAGGGAAAAATACATTTTGATTTTACGACCTACGGTTCAAGAGTTATAGGCCAAAAGGTAAAGTGGGCTGTTATAGCGCCACCATGTGGCCGACTGGTGTGATTCTTTTCATAATAATTTTGCAAAAAACTATTAACCTCCCCTCCAAATCTTGTAACTGTAGCCCTTACGGTTTCCGAGAAAAAAGTACTTGAATGGGAGTTTTTGCAATTCCCATTAAAGTGGATGGGGAAATTTAATGCAGAAATAAATCAATATCAAAAAATCTATCCTGACGCAAATGGGCGTGGCCTATATGGGGAGATGCGTAGTGACCCAAGGAATCCAGGTGAAAAGAAATTTTGATTTTCGGACCTACGGTTTAAGAGTTACAGGCCAAAACGTAAAGGGGGCTGTTATAGCGCCACCATGAGGCCGAATGGTGTGATATTTTTTTCAATAATTTCGGACAATATTATGAATTATCCCTCCAAATCTGATAACTCTAGCTCTTACGGTTTCTGAGAAAAAAATACTTGAATTTGAGTTTTTTCACTTTTCCATTAAAGCGGATGGGGACATTTAATGGCACTAATAAATTAATATCAATTAAACTATTGAACCAATCTCTTAGCCCTATACACGCGCACGATTCCCGATTTAGACGGTCATTTTGACATATGGCACAACATTGTGGGATAAAAACTGTGGGAGAAATAGCGGTTTGAAGTATTGTTTATCTCAGTTTATCAATAACAATAGTCTGGTTGCCCTGTTGGGCAACCACACTAACAAGACGCGTCGCAATTCCGGGGAAATTGCAGAGTGTGGTTGCGCCGACGCCGGTCGCGGGTCGCGGCCGCCGGGACTCGAGGAATACGCCGGGAGGAATAACGTCGGAGGCTGCGCCAATTACATCGTGTCGTCACTCCTGAGATGGCTTGCGTTTCATTTTGAGAGGATTGATCCCCCCAAAATAAGGTTTTTGCATCAAACGGTTACATTTCGAGCATTCGTGGCGCCCCCTATGGATCAAAGTAGAAATGCTTTTGGGGATTGGTTTAGTATACCACCCTCGACATGTGATTCAAATTTTGGATTGACCGGACGTTTCGTTCGTGATTTATGGCATTTTTGGTCAAACGGGCCCCTCCCGCTAACTTTGGAAGCCATTTACGGACGGACGGTACGGACTATCAAAATTCCGCTTGGATAAGTTTATCGCATGGGTCCATAGATCACGTGTACCGATTTGTGTGAGATTTGGAAAAAAATTGTAGGAAAAGGAGCAAAAAGTGTGTTTTGAAGAAAATTAAAAATGGCGGAAAATCTATCCTGACGCAAATGGGCGTGGCCTATATGGGGAGCTGCGTAATGACCCAAGGAATCTAGGGAAAAATACATTTTGATTTTACGACCTACGGTTCAAGAGTTATAGGCCAAAAGGTAAAGTGGGCTGTTATAGCGCCACCATGTGGCCGACTGGTGTGATTCTTTTCATAATAATTTTGCAAAAAACTATTAACCTCCCCTCCAAATCTTGTAACTGTAGCCCTTACGGTTTCCGAGAAAAAAGTACTTGAATGGGAGTTTTTGCAATTCCCATTAAAGTGGATGGGGAAATTTAATGCAGAAATAAATCAATATCAAAAAATCTATCCTGACGCAAATGGGCGTGGCCTATATGGGGAGATGCGTAGTGACCCAAGGAATCCAGGTGAAAAGAAATTTTGATTTTCGGACCTACGGTTTAAGAGTTACAGGCCAAAACGTAAAGGGGGCTGTTATAGCGCCACCATGAGGCCGAATGGTGTGATATTTTTTTCAATAATTTCGGACAATATTATGAATTATCCCTCCAAATCTGATAACTCTAGCTCTTACGGTTTCTGAGAAAAAAATACTTGAATTTGAGTTTTTTCACTTTTCCATTAAAGCGGATGGGGACATTTAATGGCACTAATAAATTAATATCAATTAAACTATTGAACCAATCTCTTAGCCCTATACACGCGCACGATTCCCGATTTAGACGGTCATTTTGACATATGGCACAACATTGTGGGATAAAAACTGTGGGAGAAATAGCGGTTTGAAGTATTGTTTATCTCAGTTTATCAATAACAATAGTCTGGTTGCCCTGTTGGGCAACCACACTAATTAAATATTTATACTTGCAGACACCAAGCAGCAGTCATCGATGCCTCACCTATCTCAACACATCTACAATATATGGAGTAGATTCTCTCCTGTTGTAGAGTGTGCAATACAGAGATTGATTTTGTGACTGACATGGCCATGATGCCCCTGCTTTGATACAGTCTAGTGATTCTCAGCCTCTTGAATTTCAAGGACCCTTGGTTTGATATGCATTTGATACAATTTGCTATCTCTGGGACCCCAATTCTACACTGTATAATCTTCAGTGCTTATTTAACTCTGAGAGTGGGCAAATCTGGTTCCATTTGCACACTCTCTGAGTTACAGACCCATTGCGGTCCATTTGGAACCCTGGTTGTCGCCAGAACCCGACGTTGAGAAACAGCGATCTAGTCAACCTGCAAATTAAAAATAAAAGATAAACTTCACAGCCCTAACTTTGCACACCTCAAGTTATAAAATACATCACTTGTGCATGGTCATTTTCTTTACTAATTCCCTTATAGATCTCTACATTTAACCACGTAAGCCCTATTTTATACTAGCCCACTACTTTTTCTTTTTTTCTTTTCTTTTTTTCCCTCTTTTTTTTTAAATGTTTGCCCACAGTGACAGGCCTAAAATAGGGATGTCGGGTTGAAAGTGGTTAAATGGGAGGATTTGAATCCCCTCCCTTGGCTATGGGGCCAGACAGCCAAGTCAATCAATAAAGCAGAGTTGTATTCCACGATGTACCAGAAACCTGGAGGATGGAGACATCTAATTTTAGTCGCACTCAGACGCAAAAAGGGTAACATTAAGTACCAGACAGACTGCATTGCTGAAATGTCTAAATGCTACGGATATTAATGGCTTTCAATGCATCTATTGCCATTTTGTGGCCAAATATTAACTTCAGGGGACATGTGTTTACTCAATTTGAGATCATTGGTATTATTTATGCAACTGACATTTGGGACCAGTGACATTTTTCCAACAAGGCAAATGCCTAGACTCAAAATCTCTCTGTCTCTGTCTCTGTCTCTGTCTCTGTCTCTGTCTCTGTCTCTGTCTCTGTCTCTCTATCATCTCTATCTGTCTATCACTCACTTCCAACCTCCCATACTAAATACATAATAATGTCCCCAATTAAGTGTGCCACTGCACGTTTTCTCCGGAGACTCGGAGAGGCTTCCTCCTTAATCCTGCCATCTCATCTCATCAACCATCCATCAGCTGGCTATTCATTGCCTACACCAGTCTGATATCAGCACAGTGTTCCAGACTCCAGCCCACTCTGGCAGTAACAGAGACTCCCTGCTGGCTGCAGGAAGCTACAGGTGCTTCTGTCCACCTTGTTCACCAAAAAATAAGAACCGGCATCGGTGCATGTGTGTCTCCTAAAGAGAGATGTTTAATCTCTGGTAGATACTTTTTAAACTGTGCATGTGTGTGCGTGTGTGCGTGTGTGCGTGTGTGCGTGTGTGTGTGTGTGTGTGTGTGTGTGTGTGTGTGTGTGAGAGAGAGAGAGAGAGCAGGACTA
The DNA here is from genome assembly GCF_963454915.1 of Gymnoscopelus microlampas. NCBI lineage: Eukaryota > Metazoa > Chordata > Actinopteri > Myctophiformes > Myctophidae > Gymnoscopelus > Gymnoscopelus microlampas. The sequence continues at coordinate 41,304,789 of NC_139942.1, read as the reverse complement.
ATTGTGCAATGTGCATGGTTTCAGGTGAATGAGTGTGTCCCCTTCAGCGCACGCACACCTCTTCAATGGAAATGCACGTGCGCATACAGCCCTCCCGCCCGTCTTCATTGATGTCTGCGGCCTGGCAGTTAGAACTGTTTCTATTTCCTTGCAAGTACAATCAGACCATGACAGCCGCTGCAGCACCATCTCACAAGGCCCTTGCAGGCGGAAAACAACAACAACAAAATCACCACTCCTCTTCCTCCAGACGCAGCCATTTCTTCTAAATGGACCCCTGTCTCCTGCACCCGCCCGAGGGGAGCATGGCTCAACAGCAGCACTGCTCAGACAAGGGTCGGGGCATGAGGTGTTACACTGCGTGTGCCTTTCCTGCACTGGGGGATGCATAGCAGGCCATGGGGAAGGTGTGAAGGGCATGCCTTGGCTAAAAGCAGCCATGGTCCTGTGGTGATGTGGGATTCCAGTGAGTCTGCAGTAGATGTATCTCTGCCTGCCTTGTTGTTGATGTTGATGTTGATGTTGATGTTGATGTTGATGTTGATGTTGATGTTGATGTTGATGTTGATGTTGATGTTGTTGTTGTTGCTCTGTAACTTGTATTGCATTCTCTGTATTTGACTAACTATTAGGAGCAATGGGTTGCTACCTGGGTGTGCTCATTGAGAAGTTAGGGGTTCAGTCTCTTCCTCAAGGCCACTTCGACACAAAGCCAGGAGGAGTCACGGAACAAAACAGGGACCAGTTAAAACAGTTAAACCTCATATACTTCGTTGACCAGTCTCCAAGGAATACTAGCCCCACCGACCCCCCTTTTTCCCTACACAAAATATATAAGCCTAAAATAGCAAATCTATAAGCTCACAATGTGTCACAACGATTTTCACTGAATGTTCAATGTCCAGAATAGGGACGCTATAGGTTCAAGTGGTTAACACTCCGACCATTTAAACACAGACCAGAGAAACTGTGTTTGGAGCTGATTGTTTGCTGACCAAGCACAGTAGCAAAGAAGTGGTCTTGCAGACAGTACACAGAAGTGCAGGCAAACAACACCAGGCCCACAAATTCCCAAGTACAAACACAACACATAAAACATTTGTTGCGGCTCCACAAAGGCAACCACTGCTGGTCGTGTGGAATTCAAACACGTGGCTGAGGCCAGGTCGAATGCAACATGAAAACACAGAATGGCTGATTTGTAGGGTAACGTATGTGCTGGATTTATTGTGCCGTCTGATTCAAAGTCAACAGCAATGTCTCTTTTTCTCCCTCGCCTCATGTTGTATTCCTTACATCTATTAGGTCTCTCAAGCGGCACCAGGGACAGAACGGTACATCATCATCCACTTGAATCGGGAGTCATGGGGGATTGGAACATCACGTATGGATGAAATATATCTATTCAGTTCAGCCACTTCCCTTAAACAGGCTTTTGGGGGTGGTATAGTCGCACCCCACCCTTCCCTTGAGAAACCACTGCAGACTCATAGGTTTTTCTCTGTCCCTTCAAAACACTGAGACCAGAGGTGGACCACTCAACAGAATGTTTTAAAAAAAGACAGAAAGACCATTACACTTGCCCTTGCCTGGAGACTACGCAGAGATAGTACAATGTACAACAAATGGTCTGCATTAGGTAAATTGTCTCCGCCCATGTGTATAGTCCCTGTCACTGCCAACCCCTGCTTGTTTGTCTCCTACGATAAAAATGGAGTCGCCATCCACATCCGAGATTTTTTTTTGCAGCCACTTTTCGATTGAGTTGAAATCTCTATTTGGAGGTAATAGAGGGGGGGGCTCTATTACCCCCAAAAAAGAAACCGTCGAAAGTGGCCGTTTTCAAGATGTTTTGGCCATTATCTCTGGAACGGATCGTCCAATCTGCTCAGTTCAAAGCTTGTTGGATGCGTGACTTTGAGGACATTAAGCACGCAATTAAGCTCATTTTTGGGTTATTTGGGTTTTCTAGGGGAGGCGAGATCTTAGTTGGGCAGCCTGTCCTGCCTCTACAGTGGGTACGCCTCTGCCTGACAGTGATGAATTTAACCAGGAGGGCGTAACACATGCAGAGGAACACGCTATCCCTCCCGGTTTCACTCCCTGATGAAAATGCGCCCTGACCAACCTGTAGGAGTTTCTAGTGCAGCAACAGAGATCGCCCTGCTTTCTTCTCAACTGCAAACACGTGGAGGAATTGAACCCCAATGGTCTGCATTTCTATAGAGCCTTTTCTCCAAAGCTCTTCACGATGTGTGTTACATGGACCCATTCACATACACATTCATACACCAACAGTGGAGGCAACTAAGCGAGACAGAGGTAGAGGTTGAGTCTTGCTCAAGGACACTTCAATACAAAGCCAGTATAGGTGCCGGGGATCAAACAGGAGACCTTCCAGCTCCCAAACGCCGGCTTTTCCTTCTGAGCCACTGTCACTGCCCTAACGATCTTGTGATGCAACATTTCAGAAGCTCCCATGAAGTATTTACATGAAAAATAAATGGGGAAATGGTAAAAGGAACGTTTCGTTCCTTTTGCTCCACACAGTGTTAGGAAAAGGGAATTCTGCCATTAGATTATCTCTCTCTCTCTGTGCACAAGGAGCCCCTGGGGGAATGTTCACCGTCTCAAATGCTCGTCTTTCTTTTAGTAGCACAGCCCCAAATACCCCCCCTAACTCTCCATGAAGATCCCTGGGAGGCCTTGTTGTCTGATTCATTCTGCTCAACAGTGTAGTAATGAATGCTTGGGTGTCCATCACCTGCCATGCGCTCGAGTCAGAATAGAGAGGACCCTGGTGGGTGTCCTGTTCTCATTAGTTGGGGGTTTGGGGGGGGGGGCTGTTGAAAGCAAAACAAGGTACACTTATTGTTTCTGCGTTCCCACGCGGCACGTGTGTGTATAAGAGATGAGGGGGCCCCTACGTATCTAAAGTCATCATTTCTTTCCATACAAGCCAGGGGGTGGAGGCATGCGCGCATGTGTTCAATAGGAGTGCCTCAGACAGTGGTCGGGGAGCAGGGATGTGTGGGATGCATGTCATTAACAAGCAGCAGAGCCCTTTAAAGAGAACGTGGCCATCGGAAGCCTCTCTTTAGCAGGGTACGTGAGTCATCCATCTTTGTGGCAAAACACTTACACAGCACTCCAACTCAAGAGTATAGTAACATGTTTACATAAGTGAGTTGGGGGAATAATAGTTGAGCGGTGTCTCTATTCGAAAGCCTGTGCAAATTCTACCGCCTGTAACATTCCTCTCTGTCTCTTTCTATCATTCATATGGAACTTTATAATGTCTTGGGTGGAGCTGTTGCACCCTCTTCTCTCTGTTAATGTCTCTCCCCCCTTGTTTTTCTACTGTCTGCTATAATAAACAGTAATGTCCGCTAAATGGTAATCGCTGTGTCCCCTTGTGTCACGACAGCAGCATCTCTCTTTCCGTTCCCATTCTACGGGTGATTTTTATTGCAAGGCATAAGTCACTGAGTCAGTGTTCCTTGTCTCTGTCTCCAAGCAGCAGGCCCTGCACTCTTCCTATCCTCCTTCTCTCTCTCTCTCCTGCCCACTGCCAGTCAATTCCTTGCTCTCTCGTAAACTTGATATCTTCGGTGCCATCTCTCCCACTGTCCGGGAGCATCCCTTCTTTTGTTTCTTCCTTTTTCATTCCCAAGGGTTTTTCCCTCGGGTGTTTTTTGCTCATCCGATTGAGGCTTTTAAGGACAGGAAGGGTCATTTTGTTTTCCTTGTTGAAAGTGGGCCCGTAAAGCCCCTCTGAGACTGTAACAGTGATTAAGTGTGAAAAATAAATGTCACTTGATTTGGCTTCTGTCCGGCTCCCACCTTCTCCTCTCTTCAACATGCTCTCAGCCTGGCCTTCTATTTCTCCTTTTATCATCTAGCTCTCGTTATGTGCTCTCTATATCCCTCTTTCCCTCTCGCTCTCCATCTCCCTCTCTGTAAATCACCCTCTTTTATTTCTCTCACTTGCCCATTTCTTCTCCTCCGCGCCTCCCCCTCCTCCTTCCTCCTCACCCTTTGATCCCCATCGGGGAAATACAAGAGGTCTTTGGTGTAAACGCTTTACTATCTTAATGCTGACACACAAATTGCTGCGCTCCGTTTTAACCAAATTAGCGGCGGAGTGAGCATGCATCTCCTCTGTCCTATTTTTTTCCTGGGAAAAAAAATGCCTTTGCCAAGGCTGGCTCTGAGAAAAAAGTGCTCGCGCAATCAAAGACAACACACACATATACACTCACACACACACAACAACGCAGATGCAGACACGCATAAGCTCACAAACACATATAAAGGCATCATGTCCACATGCAAAATTGATTGTTCCAATGTAGTCTGTTGCCAATGAATCACAGTGATGTATTATACATGAGCCTTCCACATACATAAACATGATGTTCCACAGTCATCAGATGTGATTATGGCTCCTAAGGACCACTGACTGTGTCGATGTGTGTGTGTGTGTGTGTGTGTGTGTGTGTGTGTGTGTGTGTGTGTGTGTGTGTGTGTGTGTGTGTGTGTGTGTGTGTGTGTGTGTGTGTGTGTGTGTGTGTGTGTGTGTGTGTGTGTGTGTCAACACATCAGTATTTAATTTGTTTTGATGAATTATGTCCAACAAGGGTTTTCTGTTCACAGAATATATTGTGAGATTGTATCTATCATGTAAAGCCTCAACCACATTATGTCAAATACTGAATCTCATGATAACATTTTTTTTTTAAAGAATTACCCACTCTGCATGGCAACATCCATATTCTGGGGGGAACATTAGCCAAAAATAGCAGATCTACAAGCTCACAATGCAGCTTGTATATTGGTAGGGGGGCTACTGAGACAGCTGTATCAAAAGCAGACAGACACTCTGACTACCACAACAATACCACATCCAAAATAGTGATGGCATGACCCACCTTCCTGCCCATATAATATAATATCGGAGAGAATCAAACACTGTAGTGTGTGGGATGCATTAATCGATATACCAAGAGAAGGCAGGCTTACGATTCGAAGCAAATATATTTCCCACAACAAGGGCATGTGCGTGTGCAGCACTGACGCGCGCACACAAAATATTACATTAAACGCACCCACCAAATATAGCAGGACCTCCATATAAAAGGAGGTAGCCTACCAACACGAAACTCTCAATATTTAGCCAAATACATTGTATTATCATTTATTATATCGACTTATATGTCTAATAATAAATGGATGCAATTAAGCGCAGCTTATGTTGCCAAGACGCCGAGACGATCAACTTCATTAAGGACGCTCTGAAGCAGATTGCGCATGCGGCAGGTAAAATATTTGCCTCTCACAGCGGGGGGCGGGGGGGGGGGGGGGGGGGTGCGCGCCACGCGCACGTGTGTGTGTGTGTGTGTGTGTGTGTGTGTGTGTGTGTGTGTGTGTGTGTGTGTGTGTGTGTGTGTGTGTGTGTGTACGTGCGTGCGTGCGCACACACCCGTTGACGGCGACAGACAACCGTACGCGCGCCATCTGTTCGGACTCCTCGGCTCAGTCGCGGTGAAATGTGCACCGGCTCACCTCTTCCTCCAGTTCCCATGCAGTGATTTGTTTTGGTCGGACCGACCGACGTCGTGCGCGTTTAGACTATATAGATTATCGATTATAGGCCGGTTGAAACACATCAGGAGGCTAATATTCCCCACAGGATGATGGGTTATGTGTCGCTGTCACCGCGCCAAGGTCCCCCATCTCTCCTCACATGCTTCCCAATTATTAGGGCTATTCTGTTGCTACATGTGCAGTCAGTTCTTGACATTGCTCCATACCATGGATACATACTGTATCTACCGGCAATAATCAGTTAATGAGCAGAATATAGGCTATATTGATGTATGTCAACGAGGATTTTTTAGTATAAAGGATCTCTAAAATCCGGTTATTAATCCCGCGCTGGGGTCTGGTCTGGCAAAATACGCACGGACCGTAAGAAATCACCATGCCTTTCCTTTAGGAAACACATTTTTGTGTAACCTCACAAATCGATGCAAGATCATTGTGTATATTTGAAATTCAAATATATAAGGTCAAAATGCAACACCATGAAAGGAGGGGGGCTGCACTGTCTGAAATGTGGTCTCATTTACCCACTGTAGCCTGATGATAGCCCGCGCAAACATCATCAAACCCATTAGCTCTGCGGTGTAATGAGGCTAGAATATTTTCATACATTTCATCAGGTTACGGATAGATGAACAATTTACCTTGAAACGCCGTTGTTCTGCTCTGTCAGATTGTCAGAAGTTTCTGTGCCTCGTCTCGGATCTGATGCCCGTCTGTCTCCCGTGGAAAGAACTGAACCAGTGTGAACGGGGTGAATGCTGTTATCGCATCTCTCTCTCTCTCTCTCTCTCTCTCTCTCTCTCTCTCTCTCTCTCTCTCTCTCTCTCTCTCTCTCTCTCTCTCTCTCTCTCTCTCTCTCTCTCTCTCTCTCTCTCTCTCTCTCTCTCTCTCTCTCTCTCTCTCTCTCTCTCTTTCTCTCTTTCTCTCTTTCTCTCTCTCTCTCTCTCTCTCTCTCTCTCTCTCTCTCTCTCTCTCTCTCTCTTCTCTTTCTCTTTCTCTCCCTCTCTCTCTCTCTCTCTCTCTCTCTCTCTCTCTCTCTCTCTCTCTCTCTCTCTCTCTCCCTCTCTCCCTCTCATTAATAACGTGACTCTTTAAATCTCATCACGTAGGCTGCCTACAACACTCGTTTTTTTACGGCATGCCTCCTGTTCTTTTCCCCCCCTCCACTGATTTTGTCCGAGGTTATTGTCAGAAGCTGTAGCCTACTCTGTCAGTCTCATCACTCACTGTCCATCATCATAAACATCATCATCATCATCATCATCATCCTCATTTTCATAATCATCATCAGCTCTAAAAAAAAAAGAAAAACCTCCCAGTAATCGTGATAATACACATATTAGGTAATACTCATAGGAACTTAATTGAATTCATGTTAATCAGACCATCATCATCGTATCGTGTCCTATTTCAAAACCAATTACCGCTACCCCTATCACTTAGAAATGAATTACCTCGTCATCTTTAGCCACACATACATTTATTATCCTGCCTGAAATATTCTCCCAAATCATTACACATGTGGTAATTCCTCCCATCTTCAGCAGTCTACTGTGTTTTTTTGTAGATTCATTCTTTGAAGAATAGACAGTGGAAGAGGGGAAGAGGGAGATGTATGTGTGTCCATTAGAATAGTAAGAGAGAGGGACTGCTCCTCCTCTGTTATAGGAACACAGTAGAACAGGGCCAGCCAGAAGACAGAGCATGAAAGGACTGATTTATCCACTGTGAGAGACTTGCTCTGTGTGTGTGTGTGTGTGTGTGTGTGTGTGTGTGTGTGTGTGTGTGTGTGTGTGTGTGTGTGTGTGCGTGTGCGTGTGCGTGTGCATGTGCATGTGCGAGTGCGAGTGTGCGTGTGCGTGTGTGTGTGTGTGTGCGCGCGCACGTGTGTGTGCGTGCATGTGCATGAGTGCATGCATGCGTGCGTCAGAGGGAGAGAGAGAGAGGGGAGAGAGTGCAATCTGCTCCTGCTACCTTTTGCTCTCCTTAGCAGTGTGTGCGTGCGTGCGTGCGTGTGTGTGGCACTGTGGGTGTTCAGTAGTGTGTGTGTGTGTGTGTGTGTGTGTGTGTGTGTGTGTGTGTGTGTGTGTGTGTGTGTGTGTGTGTGTGTGTGTGTGTGTGTGTGTGTGTGTGTGTGTGTGTGTGTGTGTGTGTGTGTCTGTCTGATGTACACGCCGCACGTGTGTGCTTGTCCCTCAGGTCTCGACGGGCAGAGCGTGGCTTTGAACGTTTCTCTCGTGTCCTCTCTCACACTAGCCAGGGTGCATGTAGGCTCTTCTGTAGCCTACAGCAGTGGTTCTCCACCCGTTTCATTTGAAGGACCCCTGGTATGCAGCAGGCCATTTGATTTGATGCTTTTTGTTTGTTTGTTTGTTATGTTCTTTCTTTTTTTTAATCTTTGAGGTACCGATATACACTGTGAAACAGTGTTATTTAACTCTAAGAGTGTGTTCCATTTGTACACACTAGGAGTTACAGACCCGTAAAGGGTCCATTTGGTTTCTAACTATAAATCACTTAGCTGGGGGGGCCCTGGAAGCCCATCAAGGAGACCCCATGCCACATTTAGAACCAGTAGCCTAAAGAGACTCCGTTTTGACATACGTTGTGTATGTTTGGCAGTCAGCATCAGTTGGGCAGGGAGCACAGCCAGGCAGGATTTACTATACATAGGGATTAAAAAGCACATCATGTATGCATATACTGTAGCTTTGTATGGGTATGTGTGATGTATTTGGGTATTTTTGCAGGAAACAGTGGGTGTGGAATTAGTTAAAGGCCTGTTTTTCAAACTATTTTTCTGTACATTTGAGTTGCAATCTGGAATTTATTTTAATTGATAAAACGTTATTTTAATACAATAATATTGTATTATTAGTAATATTATATAATATTATAGAAATATCTATAGGCTACATATGCAGTGATTAAAGGTGGTCACCCTGCTCTTTAGAAATGTAGACAAGTAGCCCTGCCTGAAGCTCATGATGCCAATACATACCCTGGCCAAATAGGGACTCCTAACATAACATGTACGGATTGTAGCTTTAAGGACCCCTTGAAAATGACATGGTTTATGCTTTCTTTTTACCTTGTGTGGTGATGTCCTGTAGAAACTAAATGCCATGGCTATACCACTGGTTCTCAATGAGGGGCTGGGGACCCCCAGGTGTCCTTGAGGGGGTTACAGCGGGTCCCCAGCTAAATCACTGATTGGAGCCAAATCGACCCTGGGGTCTGTAACTCTGGGAGACTCCATTTGTACTCTCAGAGTAAAATTAACAATGAGAATTTTACAGTGTAGATTGGTGTCCCAGAGATAAAGAAACAAGAAAAAGACCAGGAGACCTGGTTGTGCCAGACCTAAGCCGGTGTTATGTGAAGTCGTGTGAAGTCTAATTCTGAAATCTTTGTGTCTTACGTTATATACCAACCGTATTTATACTTGTGACATAATAGTGATGTCACGACTAGTCTGTGCCTATTAGAAACTTAACCACAACCAGACATACCATGTATGGACAAATTGGTGACAAAGGCTCGTGTAGGCCATACCTTTCAGGTCTGGCAATAATATCAATTCATTATGACTATACCTACAAGCCAGTCAGGTTCAGAAATTGATGGCATGGATTTCTCATTGTACTAGTGTACAGTACTTTACTGATAGACAGGAGGCATAGATGCCTTAATTGATACTCTCTCGTACAACAGTGTCACTCGTGGAAAATAGCCGGTCTACATTAAGCTCAAAACGCATCACGGATAATAATAATAATACCAATGGGGGTCCCAATGCATATCAAACTGGGGGTCCTTGAAATGAAAAAGGTTGAGAACCAGTGGGCTACATGTGCAATATGCACAACTGAAGGCTTGAATTTAGCTCACAACCTTTTTTGGTCCCTACTTCATACACCCTCTCTCGTTTATCTTTCCTGTCTTTTGCCACGGCATGCCATCTGAAAGAATGCCTTGACAAATTGGCAACAATCTCTTAACCTTGTGCCATTCAATCGTAGTCTTGTTTTCAGTAAGTTACACAGAGAAAGAACGAAACCTTGATTTTGGAAATCGGAGTTGCTTCAAGGAGAATGGAGTACCCGTGCTTTCAGGAACATGAACAGGGGATTCAGTACCTTCAATGATATCAATGCACAAGACATTTGAAACATAGAAAGATACACACGCAAGTGTGCACGCACAAGCGTGCACACACACACACACACACACACACACACACACACACACACACACACACACACACACACACACACACACACACACACACAGACAGACAGACAGGTACGCACGCACGCACGCACGCACGCACGCACGCACGCACGCACGCACGCACGCACGCACACACACACACACACAGTACACTTGAAAAGATATTTCTATCCCTCCCCTCCTTTTGAGGTGTATTTATGTGTATAGGCTTTGCCAGTGTGCATGTGTGTGTGCGCGAGCGTGCGCGCGCTCGTATGAGTGTGTATGTGTGTGTGTGTGTGTGTGTGTGTGTGTGTGTGTGTGTGTGTGTGTGTCTGTCTGTTTGTTTGTGTGCAGGTATAGCGTACGTGTGCTGCGTGGGTATGAGCACGTTGACAGCGTGTGTGTTTTGAAGGACACTGTCAGTAGCTGGAATGAAGGGAGGGGCGGTGCTCTCCCCCACAGTGACTGAGCCGTGATCCCACCATATCATCCATCGGTTCTATATACCAGCCATAAGGAACGGGGACAGATAGAGAGGAAACCAGAAATAGAAATACATAAACAACAAAGGTAATACAGACACGTGTCATAAACGGACGGTGAGATTGACAGGTAAAGGATTCAGAGATATAAGACTGGAGGTAGACGGGGAACGCAGAGAATGCAAGATGTTTTTTTTGCACCTTTCATGGGGAGATGGAAGGAAGTTAAACTGATGATCATGCACAACTTCACAAGCTGCAATCTGTCAGAGATTTATCGTCACAAAGATGTACAAGTAGGCTACATGCACTGTGGAAAAACTCATTGGGGAGCTCCATAATACACAATAAAAACAATACATGTCTTACCCAGGATTGTTAACCCCCTGGCCCCCTGTCTAAGGGAGATATTGCACATATGAGCTTCATGCAGTACTTGTCAACCAGCAGTGATGGAAGAAGTACTACATTTTTTTTTACTTAAGTACAAGTATCAATACCCTATTGTAGAAATGGTATGGTAAGTCCGGTATTCAAAATTTACTTGAGTAAACGTACAAAAGTATTGGCATGAAAAGATACTTAAAGTACCAAAAGTCAAAGTACCGGTATACTCATTATGCAGAAGGTCCCGTTTCACAATTTTTCAAATGTAAAAAAAATCCTTTGAAGATAGCTGATCTACAAGCTCATAATGTGTCGCTTTGCAACGTCTTGTGAGCTTGTAGATGGTCTATTTTCAAATTGCCAAAGTATATATAAAGTAACTAAACCTAGAAACCTAAACCTAAACTAAACAACTAAAGTTTTCAAATAATTATAGTTGAGTAAAAGCACAATATTTGCCTTCGAGATTGAAAGTTGGAAATACTCCAGTAAAGTACAGTACTTGAGTAAATGTACTTAGTTACTTTTCACCACTGTCAACAGTAGGTGTCCTACCCGGTACCAGGGTCTACATTCTTCAATGGAAGAGTAGAGAGACCACCTCCAACCACTGGAGACGTGTGGTACGGTAGCTATAGTGTGTAACATACTCTACCATACAGATTGGTTCATCACTATTTACTTTGTTGACAGGAGTCCCCCAGGAGTCCCCCAGGTCTATACATGGTCTTGATCCATTCCTTTTTTCCCTCTACACCAAATCCTTTAGCCGAAAATAGCCGCTCTAGAAGCTCACAACGCGTCCCAGTGTGACGTGTGAGCTTGTAGATGTATTTTCGCCCGAATGTTTGCCTGTTTTCGCAGGATGATCATGCACCCTTTATGACAGTTCTCAACCTTTTCAGCCTGTGACCCCCCAAAATAATGTCTCGCGTTGCGAGGCGTTGTGAGCTTGTAGATCGGCTAATTTCAAATGTTTGCCTCTTTCTTATATTATTTGACAATTTGGCCAATGTTTGACCAGTCGTTATTGTATAGTTTGTTGATTGCTTTTGATGGTGTAATGGAAATTATTTTTAAGGTATTAAAAAGGTCCTAAAAGTCCTTAAATTGTCACTTCACTGTCATCTGGGGACCCCCCAAAAATCATGTGGGGACCCCCCCCCCCTGGGGGTCCCGACCCACAGGTTGAGAACCACTGCTTTATGACATGCCCAGAATAGGGATGCTAGAGTTCATGTGGTTAAAATGTACGTTACAATGTCACAGTAATCAATAGAGGGGCGGCGTGGGGAGACAGATAGACACAGAGTGTTCCTTTAAGTTGGAGAGTGTAACAATGGACCCTAACGGGTCTCAGAGTTAAGGTATAACACTCTGGATTGTGCAGTGTATTACACTTTGATACCGTAGGCTATCATCTGACAGAAAGGTACACAGCTACTCACACAGTTGGGAAATACATGGTGAGAAAGACAGATGTGTTTTATATAGAAAAAATTATAATAACAGAAAAGAAAAGAAAACGATTCAATGCAAATGTTTTTTTTTCTGTGGAGAAACATAAAAGGACGTGACAGACAGCACGTGGATAACAGACTGTGTGTGTGTGTGTGTGTGTGTGTGTGTGTGTGTGTGTGTGTGTGTGTGTGTGTGTGTGTGTGTGTGTGTGTGTGTGTGTGTGTGTGTGTGTGTGTGTGTGTGTGCGCGTGTGTGCGCGTGCGTGTGCGCGTGTGTGCGTGTTATGGCAGATCCACAGTGGGACGTGGCCAGCAGGTATAACGTCTAATAGTGTGAAACCCAGACGCAGATGCAGACAGCTGTTATACGCTAGCTCGCTAGAGAGTCAGAGGAAGATGGACAGATGCCCCCCCCCCTTGCCCCCCCCTCGCCTCACCACCCCTCGCCCCACGCCTCTCTCCACCTGTCTGCTCCTGGCAGTCAGGGAGCCAGACGGGTGGTTGCTGTTTGTTGTTTGTCCGCCCCCCCCCCCCCCCCCCCTGGCCCCCGCGTTCTCCTCTGCTCTCCTCACTTCGCCTTTCCTCCACGCTTCCTTTATTCTAGCCTTCCTTCTTCCCTTCATCTCACCATGACATTTAGCATTTGATGTCACCCTCCTACGCCGCACGCTCCTCTCCACAATAATCCCACGGAGTGATGGGCTCGAGAACACTAGGTGGACGTTCATAGGGCGCTCGCGCTTGCGTGTGTGTGTGTGTGTGCATGTGTGATTATCTGAGAGATGCGTGTCTATATATCTGAGTGACGATGGCTCTTTTTATGTAACGGTGTGCGTTTGTGCGTGTGTGCGTGTGTGCGTGTGTGCGTGTGTGCGTGTGTGCGTGTGTGCGCGTGTGTGCGTGCGTGCGTGCGTGCGTGTGTGCGTGTGCGTGTGTATGTGTGTGTACGTGCATGTGTGATTATCTGAGAGATGAGTGTATTATCTGAGTGACGGTAGTGGCACCTTTTATTTAACTGTGTGTGTGTGTGTGTGTGTGTGTGTGTGTGTGTGTGTGTGTGTGTGTGTGTGTGTGTGTGTGTGTGTGTGTGTGTGTGTGTGTGTGTGTGTGTGTGTGTGTGTGTGTGTGTGTGTGTGTGTGTGTGTGTGTCCGCACGCGGTCCACATTATTTGTGTGAATGTGCGTCAGTGGCCAGACTCCAGGTGTAAATATGACAAGTGCTTTGAGTGCCCATGAGAGTGAGTGCATGAGCATGAGGGACTGTCTGAATGCAAATGAGGCAGCGTGCTCTGTTCCTTTCAGGCTCCATATCCTCTGACAGCCATCTCCCAATGGCAAAGGATCTTTTTAGGCATTTGTTTCAGCATCGCGCTCTCGGGTTGGTCAGCAAAAGAAAGAAACAGACGGATTGAGGAAGATGAGGAGGAGTGCGTGTGTGCGGGGTGGCAACGGGGTGCGGGCTGTTTCCTTCAGGCTAAATCTGGACCCCTTCCTTCACACCAGCAGCCCTGTGGTGGAATACAATCCAAACATTTCATTACAATGTGCCTGATTTAGCTGCCTTTAGCAGCCAGCTGGTCACAGTTCTGTATAGTATGCTAGCTGGTGCCACTTGGCAATTCCACTCTTCCACAAGCCAAATCTTCACCTGGGATTTTCTTTACACCCAGCATTTAATGATGCTTTGAGGCCCCAAAAAGTCAATTTAATGCGTCTTAATCCCACAGGGGTAATTGAGTTTCAGCCTCACCCAGCTGATGGCTGCTCAGGTGGTTAAGGGACTTGCTCATGGATACCGGGACACATAGCTGGGGGCCGGTAATTGAACCTGGGACCTTCTATTTCGCCGAATCAGGTTTTCCGCAAGCGGCCTCTCTACCCATTCAGCTGTGCCTGCATGCCTTAATTTATAGGGCTAAAGACTTTTTGTAGCCTTTTCCTTACCTTTATATGATGTTATGACCTAGGACGAGTGGTACAGTAGAAAATGTTCATAACTCCAGAGTCCACCGCAGCTAAAAACCCGAGCGGACGGTCCATGCGCTAGATCACTATTTTTATCGCTCGAACTTTATCTGCCGTACATAATGACAGAAACCTCGCCACAGTATTTTTGTCCCGCCGTAGTGTTTACAAGCGGCTTGGATGAAATCACGGATGAAATCTTGTCTTGAGAGACTTCCGGAGGGGCGCATCTAACACAAACAACGTGGACAGTTTTAGGAAAGTCAGATATCACAACAAAAAAAAGCTGCGGTGGACTCGGATGGAGTTATGAAACGTTTCTACTGTACCACTCGTCCTAGGACATAATAACATCATATAAAGGCAAGGAAAAGGCTAGCCCGAAATTCTCCTTTAACACTATCACTACTATCATTTTGCATTCAAGTAAATTGTCGTTAGTTACCATAGTCTAGATTCTAGACTCTATATGGTAATGGTAAATGGACTGCATTTATATAGCGCCTTTCTAGTCTTTCCGACCCTTCAAAGCGCTGTAAACGATGTACTTCACTGTTCACCAATTCACGTGCCGACAGCGGATGAAACCATGCAAGGCACCAAGATGCTCATCTGGAGCAATTAGGGGTTCAGTGTCTTGCTCAATGACATGTGGGGCAGTGGCTCCTCCTGCCACTGCCGCCCTAATCTGAGTTCCCAGAAGTCTTCGCCAGCTCTCGCATACAAACGGGAGGGGCGAGGAACTTCTGGGCCAAAACCCCTGTATTTGTGGGCCGAATGTAACTTACGCTCAGAATCTGGGCGGACACGCCTCTTACCGGTCTGAGAGCTGTGCAACTCGTCTAAACTGTCCGACGAGAGGCAAACAGCAGTACACAACAATGGCGGCCGCAATTTCTCAAGGAGAAATTGCTTCCCGTCGCTCCTATTTCCATGCAACACCCACTGCATGTGGATCCCGCACCCTTTTCTTCATTGGCTATTGATTTGAATCAGAACGCAGTGGCCGCGCCCCTGCTGTCCAGGCTGTGAGCCGAAGTCTCCCAGATACTGCCGCCCCTATAGACCACCAGTCCTGACGTCACTCGTTCATCCCCAGGTTCGTAAAGTAATTTTGTTATGGAGAATAACATTGGGTCATCATAGAATCGTCTCATATAAGAATTGTGGTCCAAAAATAAACAAACTGTCTCGGCGTCATTGTTAGGGAGGAGGTTCTGTATAGTTTATGATAGTCACTTATATTTGAAACAGTCTGTTTCTGGCGAAAATTTAACTAATTCGGCGGAAGTAACATTATTTTTTTCTCACCGTCAGTTGATGCTTCATATCCATAAGAGTCAAACCGCCGTGGTCATTTCTTTATTTTTGGAACACAGTTCTTATTTGACGCGATATTAAATACATCTATGGGATTCAGAATGGGGGTGGAAAACTGCGAACCAGGTAGACAAACAAAGGATGTGTAAATTACGTCAGACTTCGGTTGTCTATAGACGAAACAACCCTTCAGGCTGCTGCTGTATGTTGTCTCACTGGAAAGACCGCTACACTAAATGGAATGGAACCTTAACCCATTAAGGCCCAGGAACGCATCTGTGTAATTTTAAGATTTCTTTGGCTAATCAAAAATAGCAGATGTACAAGCTCATGAGCTTGTATATCTGCTATTTTTGAATAGCCAAAGTATAAAATAATGATTATAGCTCTAATCTAAAATGACAGATGCGTTCCCGGATTGAATGGGTTAATTAGAATCATTGCTCAACATGGCTGTCATGAAGAAGGTCTATGGAACTGTCAACAAGACCAATTGCAGCTTTCATCTTCTAACAGGCTTGGCTTGAATGCTCGAATAGCCACTTTGTGGCTATTTCTTATTTCTGTCCTTGGTATTGCGTAATTTTGTGCTACAAAGAAGGTGTCTGTTCACCACTTTGTTCCCAAACATCATATCTCAAAAGCTACTGGCTCTATATTGCCATGGGATTTTCTGTGAACCTTTATGAACCACAGAGGATGCTGTATACTGACTTTGGTGACTCTATGGCCTTTCTAACATGAGAGGAAAGGCACACAAGATATCTCAAAATGTAATGGGCAGTGTGCCATTACACTCACTGAGCCCAGGCATGCTCTGCAGAGAATGACCCCTAGTGCTAGTGCTAGTGCTTAGGTCAAAATGGCCATTTGCATACATAATATCTCAAAATCTAATGGGTAGATTGCCATAAAACTGCATTCCGAAAGGACAAACTCATATTGCTAATGGTGACCCCATGGCCTGTCCTCTAGTTACTTACACACAAGTTATCTCAAATGGACAGATTGCCATTATATTCCCTTGAAGATGAACCCCCATGCCCTATCCTCTAACGCCATCCTCGGGTCAAAATATCAACTTTTCACCCAAGTTATCTCATAATCTAATAGGCACATTAGGCAAATTCCAAGATTTGCAGTTCTATGCCTCCGTCAACCAGTTGCCGGTTACATCCGTGTCTGTCCAGAGCTCTGTATATATAGTATGTATCAGGTGAAAGAAACACTTTGTTTACTGATTAACACAGTCCATCCTTGAGTCCAAGTGGACATTTGTGCCAAAAGTCCCTCAAGGCGACCCTGAGATGTGCATGTTCACAAGTTGGGACAGAAGGACAGGCGGACTGTCCACCGATGGACGCATTAAAAAAACATTATAGTGAGCTGTCCATGGTGCTGGGTGTAAACTGTTACATACAAAGTGCCTCGGGGGGTACATGAATGTAAAAAAAATATTGGGAACGACAGCTCTAGCAGCACCATTTAGCCAATTTCCAGTTCGGTGTACAGAGCAGTGGCCTCTAGGGGCTGCTTGCAGGGTGTTAGACTATTTGGGCCATATCTTACACACAGTGCAAGACAGCAGCACAGCGCACGTATCATTGCAATTTTACTACCAACACAGCTGCCATTTTTACACCCAGCATCCATGTTTTATAAATACCAAATGTTCTTGCACCAATCGTGCGCCCCATGGGTGTGTTGGTCTTAACATTACAGTTGTTGTCAGGCTCATAATTGGTGCACTGCAATCTTAGATGGAGCGATAAAAAGTCAGTCCGAAAGCGATTGTGCCATAGACCAGCTCTGACCTGGTCTAACACAGTACCTATTTCCCTGATATTTAAAGAGTGCATTTAGATAGTTGACTGACCTATGTACAGTATATGGGTTTGAAATGCGCGCATACTGCTTGCAATCAAACTCCATCCTATAACGGCAGTTATATCATTTTCAAGCAGTGAGGTACATTGTGTATTTATTTAAATAGTATTTATTGTTTACAGATACTTATTTATGATATTAAATTATTTGTTAATACATTGTGCTACATGTACCTATCCTATGGCATAAACAGCATAGGCCTATTAGAAGTGATCAGGCGCAACCAATTACCTGTGATTATGTGGGTGTTGGGACAGATCAATTTGGCCTGGTCAATAGAAAGCTCATTCATTGCTCCTCACATGTACGTAGGGGTACCTGAAGATGATCTTTGACCTAAATGTTATTATTCAATTATGTTCAGCAAGTATATGGCAGCTGGGTAAATTCAAAAGGTCAAAGTTTTCAACGTTCTCCATATAATATTCTCATTCTCATTATTTGAATTTCCAGCATTTAAAATGATCTGTTGCCCTCTCGCTAACATTGAGTTTGTCTCTACACACAGCCTTTGATTTTGGAGAAGAAACAATCAAGAGTGTAATACACTTGCCTATGTTCCCCGCTTTCCTAGGGAGAGCGGGGAACATAGGACCTAACGTAAACCTAACCCTAACCCTAACCTTAGTGGGGGAACATAGAACCCGGGGAACATAGGGATGACCCCAATAAAATGTGCCAATATTGGCAATATGACTAAAAAGGAAAACCTTAAATGATGTTAAATGTGGTGGATGTTAAAATGTTTTACAGCTAACCTGGCCATATTTGACTTGATGCTTAATTTTTCCACTTATTGTAACTTGACCATTGTTGTTTGACGTGGCACCAAGGGGTAAACCGCCTAGAAGAGGGTCTGTCAGTCTGCTAATGTTGTCTCACTGGAAAGACCGCTACACTAAATGGAATGGAAGCTTAACCCATTAAGGCCCAGGAACGCATCTGTGTAATTTTAAGATTTCTTTGGCTAATCAAAAATAGCAGATGTACAAGCTCATAGCGCGGCACTGAGTGCTAATCTCGCAAACCACTGGGCCCGATTAGCGCCAAATCTCTTGTGCACGTAGTAGACTAGTAGGCCAAGGAAGTGATATTGATTACATACAGTAATTGTGAATATTTGTGTGGATACTTTTCACATTTTATGAATTCATAATCTCAGATCCACCATTCCTCCATATTTGGGCAAGAGTGATGTCATCAACATGACGTCAGAGATCCACAAGACCCCATCTTGTTTGAAGCCATCCCTCCAAAAATATACATGAACGCATGATATAGGCACCAAATCTTATACTATACCAAAAAGGCTTATAAGATATCCCAATACTTTTATATACTATTTATTTGACTGCTATGTTTGTTTGTTGATTGGATTATTAGATTTGCTGTATTACCTTGTCGTCTAGCTTGTTGCCATGTTTTAAATTATCTGGTTCTGGCATGCTCTGACCTATCCAATCAATAAGATTAACAGTTCATGCAGAAACACCTTAACATTTTGTAAAATCATGCCGTTCCAGATAGGTCATGAATATGTGCACAGTAAAATCCTCTTAATTTAAGAGAGTTTGTACACTCTCAGTGTGAGATTAACACCAAGGATTTGAAGGTGTAAAAAATGATTCAAAGTGTAGTAAATCATGTGTTTTGGTCCAAATGTAGACCATTTTGCTACTGGATTTGCTACTGGCAAACAGTTTACAGGAGCCCAGGAGACCCATCGCTGTTCAAAACTGGAATCCTTGCATATCCTCATGGGCCAGGGAAATGTGATATTGTGTCAATTAAGCAAGACCTTGTGGGAAATTACACAACCTCATTACCTATAGATCAAGGCCTTATATTGCACAGCATATTTACAGATACACCCAGTTGGTTTACTCAGGGTTATTTTTGTTGTGTGAAAGGCCACTTATTTCTCTGGAATAGGGGAAATAACTTTTTTTTGTCTAGGTTGCAAGAGGCACATACTACATAAAGTAAGTTTGTGTTATTTTTGTCTACAAACCTACACAATACATAAAGTTACCATTTCCTTAAAGTATTTTTTACGAAAACGTCTAAAATGTCCACAATCCGTCACAGGGAAGCTACTTTTTATGTTTTCAAATACTGAGTGATGAATAAATATGTTATATTCCAAACATTTATTGCAAACATATTGGATGTAAAATGGATGTATAGCATTTTTGATTGAAGCACATCACGGACAAATGTGTTTGGTAGAGGTAAATTCTTCCTATGATCTTTGCAAGTGGCAGATGCCAAAAGATCTGCAGGTCAAGGTTTGGCTTATATAAAATCAGAGAGATGCAGAAGTCCTTATACATGCGGGAAATTACCTTAACGTCTAGTCTAAACTGATGATCTTCACAAGAAGAACAGCCATCGTGTGTGTGTGTGTGTGTGTGTGTGTGTGTGTGTGTGTGTGTGTGTGTGTGTGTGTGTGTGTGTGTGTGTGTGTGTGTGTGTGTGTGTGTGTGTGTGTGTGTGTGTGTGTGTGTGTGTGTGTGTGTGTGTGTGTGTGTGTCTGTCATCATATTACAGTAGGCTACATGATGCCTCACTATAATAGACTAAATGCATTGCTCTGCAGATCATTATCATTATACTGTTAATCAAACTAAAGTGTGTGTGCACTCACGCACACGCACACACACACACACACACACACACACACACACACACACACACACACACACACACACACACACACACACACACACACACACAACACAAAGTCCATAACCACAACTCAAGGACATAAAAATAATGATACCTGCATGTCTCATCGGAGATATTTAGCAAGTGCCAAACTTGATTATGTGTTTGGTCACAATGTACCACGGCAAACAACAACTCCATGTTAATGAAGGCAGGACATCTGTCAAAGCGCTCAGTAAATAAATTACATGTATAATTGCATGAGGAGCAATATCAGTGTCAGTGGCCATATTAAATTGCAACACTCACACTGGAAAACAAATAGGCATTCAAGGTACTGTGCTTCCAGATGCTTCCTCTGAACATAAGCTATCCGCCAACTGGATCTAATATGCAAAAACACCCAAAGGAAAGCTGAAACGGGCCTGCGAGCACAACACACACACACGCACGCACGCACGCACGCACGCACGCACGCACGCACGCACGCACGCACGCACGCACGCACGCACGCACGCACGCACGCACGCACGCACGCACGCACGCACACACACACACACACACACACACACACACACACACACACACACACACACACACACACACACACACACACACACACACACACAGCACAAAGGCCTGGATTCAAATCAGCCTTATTTTTTATTGATTTGCTGAGCACTTTATTGCTCCATCTCAGTCATCGCCAGCTTTCACATTCTTACAGCTACACACACACTGCTGTGCTATCACTGTTTCTACTGTTGGCCATTGGCCACTGCAGCAGCACTACTGGAGAACATGGGGGGGGGGGGGGGGGTGTCAATGCCCTGCTGACAAATAATTCAGCTGTGGTTGTTGGAGAGGAGGGGAGAGGAGGGCCGTAACTATCGATGTTCTTTGAAAGTGATTATTCTGTTGATTACTTTTTCGATTAACTCTTTAAGACCTGAGAACGCATCTGTGTGTCATTTTTAGATTTATTTGGGCTATTCAAAAATAGCAGATCTGCTATTTTTGAAAAATCGTGAACAATTTTGTGCAAATCTTTGAATATATATGTATTTAAAGCAAGCATTTCTAGCTAAAATGTTATTGCTTCTGGGGATTCTACAAATGTCTTCTAAATCAGTTTAAAACAGTTTTCTGAAACACTTATGTTGCTATAATATTAATGTCAGTGTCAAGGAGCCCCACAACGATATGTATTTGGCTGCGGACCCCCATCTCAAAAAATTGTTCCAGGGACCAGAAGCAAAGATTTGAGTAAAAAACAATTGCTTTATATATATTCAAAGATTTGAAAAAAAAAACACAATTTAAAAAAAAAAAGCAGATCTACAAGCTCATAGTGCGGCACTCGGTGCCGCGCTATGAGCTTGTTTATCTGCTATTTTTGAATAGCCAAAAGTATAAAATATGGATAAAGTGGTTACACAGATGCGTCCCCCGGTCTTAAAGGGTTAATCTAATAATTGAGAAGCTTTTTTCATACATAAACGAATCGACACCAATTATTTTTTTTTGATTTTTAGACTGAGTAAATTAGTCTGATTAACCACTTATTTTACATTATCATGCAACAATTGCCGATCTACAAGCTCACGACGCATTGTGATACGTGATCGTGAGCTTTGTTGTAGACATTCTTATTTTTATTTTTTATAGTTGCGGATAAACTTTTGCATCCCCAGGGGAGAGTGTTTCTTTTTCACCGACCCCATCCTGCTTTTCCACAGCTATAGAGTCAAACCAGTGATCATGTACTCGAAAGAGTGCTCCTCTAATGCCCACTTTATGCTCTGTCGTACGATGGTGAGCTTGTGGCGGCTGTCTTCGGTGAGTGACACCGTGGTACAACCAACCATAACGAGTAGAGCAGCCTATTGCTCATGATGCAAGGCATCACACGGCGAGTGCAACGTCGTACCATTACCAGCTCTCGCTCAATTCACCTTACACAGTCATTCTCTGGTTGGTTAAATGCCTCTTTTATCAATCATGTGTGGAATTAACTACATTTTTCAAAATCATTCTTGAAGCAAAAGCTGGCAAATGTGGACATCCATCAATTATTATGCATTGGCATCGTGGGCTAAATTCATAAAAAGAGGATCACTTATTATAAAGTTATATCAAAAATCCTCACATTCAGGGGGGCCAAGCCTGTAGTGCGTAGTTACCCAATTGTATTTGTTAGTTTTATTCTTCTTCAGACGTATTTTGCAGTTGTGGCCTAACGGTGCAGTTACTTTTTACACACAATCTATGGACCATCTAAAAACCCAGTGGAAGAGAATTTTGTATGTGAAAAGGGACAACAGAGCAACGGCTTGAATTAAATTTACAGTACATATACACAGCATACAACACAAGCAGCAGCTCAGCAAAGAAATAGAAAACAAGGTTCCTATCCTGAGTGTAAGGTAGAGTTCTGGTTCAAAGGTCATTTAACATCGCCACGGCACATCGGCAAGAATGTTGGACAACTTATTTCCATTTAAGCCATTTATTTCCGTTGCACACACATGAGTTATTGAGCAAGGAGGTGCTGCGGCTTCATGGTTATGGTTTTTTTACTATAAGAGAAAGAAAGACATAATTATTATACAATTCAACAACACAAACAACAAACAACAATTAGGACAATGATGAGTAGCACTCATGCAACTCAGGAGTGGGTAGGCCAACACGAATACACCAGAGCACTAAACACCAAACATGAGTGGGTAGGCCAACCACAAATACACCAAACATATATTCACAATATTCTCTAAGTTCATTGACTGCATTTCCTTGATTACTGCAAAGTACATTATGTCCACTGCACATTACACACAATCCCCTCTTAAGTTTCAAGGCAAGCAGTTGAACTAACATTAATTACATTTATCATAAAGTAATATAATGCAACATAGGATTCAAAGGGTTTCCACAGAACTCACTTCAATCACGCATAACCGAAGCCTGCTGACTCCACGACAGAGGGGTTGTTGCTGCTGCTGCTGCTGACAAACAATAAAGGAGGGACAGGTATTCAAGCAGTATTTATAGCAGGCCTCTAATGAGTTGGTGAGTGAAGACAGGTGTGATTGGTAATGAGTGAGAGCAGTTGAGGGGTGGATCCAATCCATGGGACTAGAGGGAGGGGAAGGTTGCTGACTAGTTGACTCTTTTCTACAGCCGCCCCCAAATACTGTAGGGATTTGCCACTCCCAAGAGTCATACTAGGAAGAATCGTGTGGGGGGTCCTCAGGGATTTCAGGCAGTTTAATGAGTCGAGAAACTGGGCGGACATAACACTTGTTCTGTACCTTCACTTCCGCCGTCCTGACATGGCCATCCTTACTTGGTAACACCTTTGTAATGCGACCAACAGGCCATAGAGTCCTTGGGAGTTGCGGATCCATGATCATGACAACCGTATTGACTTGCAGATCCTCCTTGTGGGTTCGCCACTTCTGTCTGCCTTGCAGATGGGGAAGGTAACGCTTAATAAAGTGAGACCAAAAGTGATCAGCCAATACTTGGCTATGACGCCACTGCCGGCGACTAAGGAGTTCAGAGCTCGGATAAGAGGCCAGTGGCAAAGAGGAGTCTCGCCGCCCCATAAGGAGCATATTTGGGGTCACAGGGTCAGGGTCGGCAATATCTGAGGAAACATAGCCCAAAGGCTTAGAATTCAATATATTTTCAACCTCTATCAACAGAGTATGTAAGACTTCAGCAGTGACCAGCTGGGCGCCGAGGGAGCCCTGCAAAGCCTGTTTAACCGAGCGAATTTCCCGCTCCCAGACTCCTCCGAAATGGGGGGCATATGGGGGGTTGAAATGAAATCTGATCCTTTGTTTCTCAAGTAGAACTTGAAGAGATGGGTTAAGTGCTCTCAAGGCCTCCCTAAGTTCCTTCTCTCCTCCCTTGAAATTGGTACCCTGGTCCGACCAAAGTTCTAAGGGTGTGCCCCTACGGGCCGTGAAACGGCGGAGAGCCATGAGAAAGGAATCTGTGTCAAGGCTACAGAGAAGATCCAGGTGTACACAGCGAGTTGTCAAACACTTGAAAATAATACCCCAACACTTCTCCGTCCGACGTCCCTGCTTGACCTTGTATGGTCCGAAACAATCCATTCCAGTAGAATAAAAGGCAGGCTTGTGCAGCTGGAGACGAGCTATTGGTAGATCTGCCATCCTAGGGACAACTGGCCTCGCACGCCACTGTTGGCAGGGAACACATCTAAGTTGGTACTTCCGCACTGCCTCCCTCCCTCTCAAAATCCAGAACCGCCTACGGAGCTCAGCAAGTACTCTTTCAGGACCCGGGTGTTTCAACCTTTCATCATACTGCTGAATGAGCAGCTTAGACACTGGATGTTTGGGGTCAAGGACAATGGGGTGAGTGGCATCAGGTTCCTGTTCGCCATGCCGCAGCCTGCCTCCAACACGAATAAGGCCTGTGTCTGGACAAACCTCCGGGGCAAGGGTCAATAAACGACTGGTCGATGGCAGAGGTCTCTGAGCCTTGAGATTAGCAAGATCTTCTCCAAAACTATCCATCTGTGCCTGGGCCAGAGTTTCTATTTCTGCCTGGAGATAATCGGCTGCTGTGGGGGTTAGATCAGCCTCTGGAGACTTCAGCCGGACTGAGGCATTAAGAAGATCCTGGTAGGAATTGTAATGGCTGAAATCTGGGACAGACCTGGTTGCCACTCCTCCACAAAAGGAGGGCTTGATTTCGAGCTGATGGCTATCCGTGCCTTGGTTAGGGCCATCCGGGGCTTGGGGCCAGGTGTCAGAGTGGTGGTGAAGGAATTGAGGGCCTTGGCTCCACCGGTTTGGCCGCTGGATCTCTGTAAGGGTTTTACCCCTCGTTAGGTCATCAGCTGGGTTGTTTACTGTGTCGACATACCTCCAGTCTTGGCAATTTGTAAGTTCTTGTATCTCTGACACTCTGGTCCCGACAAAGACTTTAAAGCGGCAGGAGTCTGCCTGCAACCAAGCAAGCACAGTGGTTGAATCTGACCAAAGGATGGTACGTCCGATAGGAAGCGTCAGTTCTGTGTGTAGGAGGGCACAAAGACGGGAACCAATTAGTGCTGCACAGAGCTCTAGTCTTGGAATGGACTGCTGCCTCTTTGGTGCTACGCGAGATCGGGCAAGCAAGAAGGACACCTGAACTTGCCCCCTTTCAGCCTCTGACCGAAGGTACGCCACTGCTCCATAAGCTACTTCTGATGCATCACAGAATATGTGGAGGTCTTGTTTGGAAGGGGAGGAGAGGCTGATGGACGTATAGCAGCGAGGCATAGTTACGGTAGGTAGAATTGACAGTTCATCCTTCCATGCATTCCATCCAGAGAGTAAATCAGAGGGCAAGAGTGGGTCATCCCATTCCCGTCGCTTGTCCCATAGCCGCTGAATCAGCACCTTTGCTCTGGTGGTGTAAGGGATAAGGTACCCTACAGGGTCGTAGAGGCTGGCCAGGACATGGTAAATGTACCGCATTGTCGTGGTAGATGATTCGGTCGCCTGACCTCTGTAGCCAAGACAATCTGTTTGACAGTTCCACTGCAGGCCTAGGGTACATTCGGTAGGGGACAAGGTATCTTTAGAGAGCCAGAACTCACTGTTCTCAGATCTTGCTTCAGGTGGTAAGTGACTGATGACCAGGGGGTTATTACTGGCCCATTGCCGAATGTTAAATCCTGCAGAGGACAGAATCGACCTCAGCTGATTAAGAGTCTGTCGGGCCATGGTGACTGTGGGGAAGCTTTGAAGGCAGTTGTCAACGTAGAATCCCCTTTCCACTGAATGGCGCACTGGGTCATTTGGCTGCGTATGAAGTTCAATGTGCCTTTGAAGGGCAAATGTAGCACAACAGGGGCTGCAGGTTGTCCCGAATGGCAAGACCTGCCATTCGTAGACAGATGGAGGAGCATCTTTCTTCATATCCCGCCAGAGGAAACGTAAGAGGGGCCTATCTTTGGGCAAGAGCCGCACCTGATGGAACATACTCTTTATGTCGCCACTAATGGCAATAGCATTTTCTCGAAAGCGGAGTAAAACCCCAAGGAGGGAAGATCCCAAAGTAGGTCCAGGTAATAACATCTTATTTAAGCTTTGGCCACGGTATTCGAATGAACAGTCAAAGACGAGGCGATTCTTTGCATTATGGGTCACCATGTGATGAGGTATATACCATGCTTCTGGAGAGCCCTGAACTTCCTCTCCTGTAAGCCCTTTCACGTGACCTGCCTGTTCAAGCTTGGAGACCTCAGCTGCGTAAGCTGCTGCCTTCTTTGGATCCTTAGCCAATTTGGATTCAGTGGCACGCAGTCTAGCCATCGCGGCCTGTGGGGGAGCATTTAAGGCAGGTGTCTCTGGCATCCTTAAGAGGGGGGTGGCATAGCGATAAACCCCATCCACTAGGACTCTCTCTGTGGCTGCCTCCAGCATGTTCACTGCCCGGTTATCCAACTTGGACCGGGTGGCTGCTCTCTCATTTCGATAGGGAATCACATCCAATTGCCAGAGCCTTTCCACATTTTGATACAGCTCAGTCGATTGAGGGACATTAGAGATGTGGAAGCACTTGGCAACTGAAGAGGAACGTTCCATGTCCCTGGTTGGGCCTTGCAGTGTCCAGCCAAGGCAAGTCCTCACTGCTGCTGGTGCACCTGATGGGCCAAGTCGAACCGGGGCGGTAGGTGAGATCAAATGGTTATGGTCTGAGCCAATGAGAAGTAGGGGGGTGACTTTATGCATTGGTGTTAGGGGAAGTCCAGATAGGTGTCTGTATTTCTTCTGAAGTGAGAGGACAGGGTGTGTATGCTCAGACAAGGCAAGTCGGTCTGCAGTAAAGGCATGGTTGATGTAGAATTCACCCGAACTGGTGGCTGACCTCACTTTGAAGGAGACACTGGCCCCCTGAAGCATCTCCACTCCTTGCCTTAGGGTTCTGAGTGCCAGACGTTCTGGTTCCCCATCGAGCTGAAGTTTACAAGCTGCTGACTGCAAAAGGATAGTTCGCTCTGACCCGTCATCCAGCAGTGCAAAGGTCTCCAGGGTGTGACTGCCATTCTGTAGGGTGACTTTGACCAGTTTCAAGAGGACTTGACCGGCATGGCTTGGACGATCAAGGTACAGAGTGTGAGCGGTGGAATTTACAAGGTAAGAACTTGCATCGTAGGTATTGTTAATCTCACAAAGGATCTGTAGGTGTCTCCCTTTGCAGGTGTTACAGTTTCTCTTCAGTGTGCACCTAGCTGCAAGATGTGGTCGGGCACAGCGCCAGCACCTCCTATTTCCCTTGATCCAGTCGGTGACTTGCTGCTTGTTCAAGACTTTGAAATCTTCACACTGGCTTATGTGGTGGCTTGTGGAGCTACAGTAGGCACAGGGGGACACAGGGGGCATTTGAGGTTCAAAGTGCTCACCACTGCTGTCAGCTCCATGGAATATGGTCGTGGAATGGGTAGTTGCTTGTGGTCTGTGGGATCGAGGGGGGTTTGGGCCTGGGCAGTCACTTCTCGGTTGGCAACGGGACTCCATCTGCAGCCACTCAGAAAGGTGGGTAAGGTTGTATGAGGCATCTACCTTGAGTCTGTGCATGTTACGCTTGAAGCGGCTAATCTGTTCGTGGGGGAGTTTCTCCAGTAGCCGATCCACATGGGAGCCACAGAGGAGTTCAGCATCGCCTTCGTCAGCCATAGTTTTCAACAGCCCAACCAGGGCTTGAACGCGTAGGGCAAAGTCATCAAGGGCATGACCATCTCCAGAACGTACAGGGGGGAGAGCCATTATGGTTTTTAGCTCTTTGAGTGCCAACTGACGTGGCCGGCCATAACGATCATCAAGGGCTCTCAAGGCTTCAGTGAATGGCTGGCGGGCATAAGAGTGTGCTAAGGCCAGGCGTCTGGCCTGGTCCACCATAAGGTGGTCAAGAAGAACATGGAACTTGAATTCTTCGGTTTCTTCCGGGTCCAGCAAGTTGTTCAGTGCCATTCGCAACATCCGGTATTGCACCTCATCCTCTTTGGTAAAGTCGGGGAATTTGGGAGCCTCAACTGACCTGAAGTGCCTGGATCGACCAGTGGGAGGGGCTGTAGACGCAGGCTGATGGACTGGAGAATGGGATTGCGTTAGAGGATGGGAAGATGAAGGATTGGGCGACACTGGCTGATGGTGAAGAACTGGACGATGTGGAGGCATGGCGGAAAGAAGGAATGAAGGATGAGGGGGTACAGGCTGGTAAGGCGCTGGATCATGTGAGGGGACTAGTTGGTTATGGGCTGAAGGAAGAAGGGGTGGATGGGGTGGAGGTAACCTGGTTAAATGGCGGGAGCTGCCCTCTGGTCTGGAGCCTTCCTGTTGCTCCATGAGGCGCTGCAAGATTATTCCTTGCTGCTTCACTGTCTCGAGGAGGTGTTTGATGATGTCCGCTTGACTTGGCTCTGGATTGCCTTCTGATGGTATGGTGACATCAGCTGCGGGGGGTGACTGGGCTCTGCTTTGAATTGTGAGGGTGCGGCCATCGTCCTGGTGTTCACCATCTTCCTCTTCACAGTCCTCAGGAATCTCTTGCTCCTCCTCCTCCTCCTCCTCCTCCTGCTCTGGCTCCTCCTCCTCCTGCTCTTCCTCTGGCTCATGTGTGCGTGATGTATTTGTAGCTCGGTTCTCATAGCCAACTTCGAAGCCCTCCAGGTGCTGAGGTAGGCGGACCAGGCGACGAGAGGGTAAAGCTCCTTCTGTTGGCTCCTCTTCAGCCATGGCAATGTTCGGATCCGGTTCTCGAAGGACCACTTGTAAGGTAGAGTTCTGGTTCAAAGGTCATTTAACATCGCCACGGCACATCGGCAAGAATGTTGGACAACTTATTTCCATTTAAGCCATTTATTTCCGTTGCACACACATGAGTTATTGAGCAAGGAGGTGCTGCGGCTTCATGGTTATGGTTTTTTTACTATAAGAGAAAGAAAGACATAATTATTATACAATTCAACAACACAAACAACAAACAACAATTAGGACAATGATGAGTAGCACTCATGCAACTCAGGAGTGGGTAGGCCAACACGAATACACCCGAGCACTAAACACCAAACATGAGTGGGTAGGCCAACCACGAATACACCAAACATATATTCACAATATTCTCTAAGTTCATTGACTGCATTTCCTTGATTACTGCAAAGTACATTATGTCCACTGCACATTACACACAATCCCCTCTTAAGTTTCAAGGCAAGCAGTTGAACTAACATTAATTACATTTATCATAAAGTAATATAATGCAACATAGGATTCAAAGGGTTTCCACAGAACTCACTTCAATCACGCATAACCGAAGCCTGCTGACTCCACGACAGAGGGGTTGTTGCTGCTGCTGCTGCTGACAAACAATAAAGGAGGGACAGGTATTCAAGCAGTATTTATAGCAGGCCTCTAATGAGTTGGTGAGTGAAGACAGGTGTGATTGGTAATGAGTGAGAGCAGTTGAGGGGTGGATCCAATCCATGGGACTAGAGGGAGGGGAAGGTTGCTGACTAGTTGACTCTTTTCTACACTGAGAGAAAGAAAGAATGAATGAATAATGGCCATGAGGAATAGATGTTATCAAGTGAGCTTGATATGGTGGGGAGGTTGGATTTCCAGACATAGACATGCCCTTGAGCCCTCCATGCAAATGATTTCCTCACTTGACCCATGAGCTCATTTATTCAAAGTCAATTACTTCTTTCAGGGCATTGCCTCCTGTTGTCATTAGAGGTGGTTGGTCTGTGAGGTTGTTATAGGTGATAACCTAAACCTCAGTTTGTTGTCATTAGAGGTGGATGCAAGGGTGTTAATAGTTGATAACTTTGTTTTTCTTGGCATTTATCACAAGACCAACCTTGGCACACTCTGACAAAACTCTGGTCAGGAGCACCTGTGCCTTCTCTACATGGTCAGGCAGATGTCATCTAGTCTAGGTCTGTTAAGAGTAAGCCAAGTTCTTGCTCACCTCCACTGATAGCCGGCATAAGTGCATGCAGAGTCCAGGACCATGAAAGGGGACGAGGGTGAGGGCCTGCAATACCCCTGCCAGGATGTCAAACTCTGCAATGTCTGGGGTCATCGCCTTGGCTCTTGTACCCATGTACATGGCTCCTATAGCCCAGAGTAGGTTGGGAGGGACACCACATAAGCCTTAAGAAAAAGAGAAAGAAAGAAAGAAATATATAAAGTAAATTCAACCACAAAGCCACTCAGGGGCCGTCAACAATGTACACGCCATTGTGTTTATTGAAATGAGAATTAGGATTTAGTAACTAGAATTTTAAAAATACTGACTGATCTATCAACAAACTCTACATTGTGCAGGGGGATGTATGTGTGCACACATACCGTTAGATTTCTCAAAATAATTTAAATATATTACATAATACATTAATATTGTATTTTTACATTTTATGTTTTTATTAATTGCAACATGTTGTGAGCTTGTAGATCTTCTATTTTCAACAACAAAACATCTTTAAAAAAAAAACATTCTTGAATATTTCTTTTAACATTTTAACAACACAAATCTTATATGAAGTTCCATGGTACTAAATATTTTCAGATGGGGATCTGTGGCTAAATACATAAAATTTGGGGGTCCTTGACATGAAAAAGTTTGAGAACCACTGGATTAACAAACCCAACTGGAGAAATGGTTGTTGATTGCTTGCTGATTGCTTGGCACCCATTATTGCTGCTTGCAGCTATATTATTGTAATCCTTTTAATATCTAATTGTTACTTCTAATCTAGTTTAAAATGGACTTGGTTGAATTTGAATTAAGCTAATATGCTTCTTGTCCAGACGGTGTATAGCTACACAAATAGCAGAGAGTTCTGCCCAGTGAATAGCTGGGCCTCAGGTATATAAGGCTTTCTTTTTTTGTGATTAATTAAATAAATAATTGCAATCCTCTGTTGTGAGCCTATAAAAGCTTTCCTCTATTAACTAATTCATTGCCAGTGTCACGATGAGGTTCTGGAGGTGTAGGACTCAAATGCAGAACGACAGATACAGGCTGAGCAGTGAATATTCAGGAGTTTTTTTTAACAAAAACTCCACAGTGGGAAAACAACAGGAATCATGGACTTACACTAGAATACTAGGACTTAGTATATACTAGAAATAACAAAGACTTGGAAAACACACAAGGACAGAACTAACCACATCAAATACGACGACGAACTGACAAGGGACCAATAGACAAGGACTAACTAGACACAGGTGAACACAACAGACAATCAACATTGGGATAGGCTAGGGGCCTAAGGGGACACAGGTGGAAACACTGGGAATCACAGACTGGTTAGACAAGACAGGTACAGATAACTAAGCAGACAGGAAACACAAGGAACAATACTACTCCCCACAATAAAACACCAGGGTAACAAACTACACAGAACTAAAAGACCAAAACAGAACAGGAATACAAAGTAAAAGTCCAAAAGTAATAAACACAGACAATGTCCAAGGGCTGAGGAGCGGACCGTGACAGCCAGGAATTCATTCATTCATTCATCCGTCTCCGGCCCCCTTGCCAGCGAAAACGGTGATTTTACTGTACCTGAAAAATCATGGAATATTCTCTGTGACCTCCGTCCTCACAGAGATCAGCTCATTACACACACGGGGATCTGGTAGAATACTTTTTTTTTTTTATTTGGCCGGCTGCGATCCTCCATTCCAGGATCTTCCATTCCAGAGCTATGGCCGTTTGAATGTGGCTTGTTTTTGAAAAACAACAACAACACACTATTATAAATCCTTTAACATGGAAGGAGGCAAGTTTTTTGTTGTTGTGATGACGTGATTTCTGGGTGTACTGGGTGGTGCTTGGATCATTCACAGGCAGCAGCACCCCCACCAAAAGAACCACGTCAGTTACGTCCTTGGCAGGGAATGAGTTAAATATTCATTCAGTTGAATTACTCATATAGGCAGACATGAGCTCAGAGAACAAGATGACATGGCAGTGTCAAACAACATGTTCTAAACTTTATCAAGCACACAGAGAGAACGTATTCATTTGCAAAAGCCATATTAATATGTGGACAGAAGTTACAAG
Source organism: Gymnoscopelus microlampas (assembly GCF_963454915.1). Lineage (NCBI taxonomy): Eukaryota > Metazoa > Chordata > Actinopteri > Myctophiformes > Myctophidae > Gymnoscopelus > Gymnoscopelus microlampas. The sequence continues at coordinate 41,272,697 of NC_139942.1, read as the reverse complement.
TGATTCATGACTGATTCAGAAACAAGCACGATACGCGAGTCATGACTAATAAAAGTAGGCAAGAAAGGATATGAATAGGAATAGACAGATGGGGTACAAATGCTGGACATACAGGTTTGTGATGAAGAGAAAAGAACAACTTAACCAACTGGCATCCCTATTTTGGGCATGTAATTCTAGCTGAACATCGAATTTATTTTTTAATAGCAAAAATAGCATATCTATATCAGAATCAGAATCACCTTTATTGTCTCATTTCAGGTTTACAGAAGTTTAAAAAAAGGGGGTGACATTTGTTTTTGCTTAAGTTCTATCGTTTTGTTATTTACACAGAAAAAAGGAAAGGGAAGAAAAAGAAGGGGGGGCAAGGGGGAAGAGTGATCAATCAAAGAAACAAACAAATGATCTACATAATTACACATAGTGCCCGAGGTACGATATAAAGGTGTGCGAGCATAGCAGCAGATGTATACTGTACGTGATATACCATGCACGTTAGTTAAGGTGCGAAAAAATAAAATAATCAGTGTGTTGTACATGGGATTAAGGTGCAAAATGTCACCGTGTGTCGACCGCATAATCCACATAAAGTAAACTGACACTGGTATAATCCACAGGTAGGTCCAAGGAAGAGCAAAAGTCTAAGAACAGCCTGACGACAAGCGTTGCTCATGCCTTGTTCAGCAGTCTGACGGTAGCCGGGTGGAAGCTGTTCATGAACCTGGTGGTGTTGCTCTTGTTACTGCGGTAGGCCTCCTTGCCCGACCGCAGTCGTAGTAGGGGTTTGAACAGTTTGTGGCTGGGGTGGTGCTTGTCCTTGATGATGTGCTTGGCTTCGACTACACACCGCTTTTTGTACAGTTCCTCACGGGGAGCTCACAGGGAGTTGGCCTCCCATTATGCGCTCTGACGATCGCACCACTCACTGAAGGTTTTTATTTTCTCGGGCAGTACAGTTTCCATACCAGGCTGTAACACAGCCTGATAGAATGCCTTCAACTGAGCTGTTGTAGTACAGCCTGAGGGTGCGGTGTCCTACTTCGAACTTCTTCAGGCGGCGGAGCCAGTACAGTCTCTGCCAAGCCGTGTGTGTCTCCCATTTGAGCTCCTCGTCGATGTGTACTCCGAATAACTTGAACTCGCTGACCCTTTCCACTGCAGCTCCATCGATTAAGATGGGTGCATGATCTCTCCGAGGCCTCCTGAAGTCCACGATCAGCTCCTTGGTCTTGTCGATGTTAAGGGCGAGGTTGTTCTCCCGGCACCAGAGTGCCAGTGAGTTGATCTCATCTCTATAGGCAGACTCGTCATTGTTGACAATCCCACTTTTAACTGTGGTGTCGTCCGCGTACTTTATGATGGTGTTGGAGTCATGTGTGGCTGTGCAGTCATGCATGTACAGGGAGTAGAGGAGAGGGGTCAGCACGCATCCCTGGGGTGCTCCAGTGTTGAGTGTCAGGGGGTCAGATGTGATGCCGCCCATTCTCACCACCTGATGTTGATTTGACAGGAAGTCTTCTATCCAGTCGCACATGCTTGGGTGCAACCCTAGGTCTCGGAGCTTTGTGTCAAGCTTTGCTGGGACAATGGTGTTAAATGCTGAGCTGTAGTTCACGAACAGCATATGTACATATTTGTCCTTCAGCCGCTGGTTATCACGTACGTTCCTCTCGTAGATCTGTTTTGACGGTATGCGAACTGCCATGGGTCCAGCGAGGCATGTAACGTGGAGCAGATGTATTCCCTCACAACGCGTCACCTCGCGACACGTGAGCTTGTGGATTGGCTATTTTCACTATTTCCGTACATACGTACTTAAGCCCTATACACTTCATACAACAAATGATATAGGGCTTAAGTGGTTAAACGTGATCAAGTACAGTTATAAGATTATGTACATGTATGGATGATACTATACATACATGTATGAAACTGGGATGTGGGTCAAGCATCGTGCATAATACAACAGCCTGTTAATTAGTTAATTCATCTTCCCAGTGTTATCAACTGGTTAGTGAATAAATTATAGCTCTGCCAACACTGCAGTTAGAAAGAATGACGATCTGAAGGTCAGGGGTGGAAGGTAACTAATTACAAGTAATTCGACTTTAGGTCATTACACACCAGCGATTATGTGAATATACGCAAAATTCGGACTCGTTCCGAATAATAAAAGCTTTTTCGCTTCGCTTTTTCGCTCCATGGAAGCTTGCATTGACTTTATAAGGTTTTTTAAAAAAACATATTATTCGCATGAAAAAAATCGCCCCCGGTGTGTAAGGAGCTTTACACTTAAGTAGCTTTTTGATTAAATGTTGTACTCAACTACTATTGGAATGGTAAAAAAAAATACAGAGTAGTCTATTCTGTTATGGTGTAATCAGGAGGATATTGCATTTAAGTTTGTGTGAGCATCTTTACCATCATAAGGCAATCTTAGAGAAAGGCATATTCATTTACCGTGAAGGTCTTTCTACACTGAGTCCGATGCGATTTTGTATTGGTCAATCAGTTTTTAATGCATCAGAAAAAACACAGGAATTGAACTGTGTTTGAAAAACTATGCACCATCACGTGCACTCATCAGACGGCAATTATGAGGTAGCCGTGCAAGTATAGTCTTGCATAGTCAGACATCTGGAAACCTATACTGTAAATTAATTGGATGGGCTTGGACGGCATGGCGAAGGCACCCAGTGTCAAGGGTTTCCCCCCAGGTACTTTTTGGGATAGATTAGGTTTAGATTAGGAAGGACCGCCCTCCGTCCTTCGCATTGGTTCTGCAATACGGTTATTCTTTTAATCTCAGAATTGTTACCACCCACCTGTAGTTCAAACAGAATTAACACATAACCACCAGACTTATCAGTATGCAGAGATCTCTGAAAGTCTGGCAACGTAAGACTAGTGTACAAGAGGTCATAAAGAAACGTACAGTAGGTTTGTTTTAAATGTTCGTTGTGTGTTTTTCATGTGAATAAACGGACGCTGTGGGCTTAAAGGTTACGGTATGTGTAACTACTGTTACTTAGTCTTCAAAATCTTCTTTTGTACTTTAACTTAAAAGACAATAGCCAATCTACAAGCTCAAAACACGTCACGATGTGTCGTGTGCTTGCACGTACATCTGTGATTTCCGCCAAATGTTCGGCTTTTGTTGCCGAAAGTACTTATATTTTAGCCTTATGTTCTATTTTTCCTGAATGTTTACCTCATGCTCAAAACAGGGAAGCTAGGGTTCATTTGGTTGAGGTGTCTTTCCATTGGTGCCAAGGTTATTGTGATGCATTTTACAAATTACATCATTGTTCATTCATTCATTCAACCTTTATTTAAGATTCTCGACCCTTACCATGAGACCCTTACCACAATGCAGAGAAAACACACATATAAATAACATAAGAACAACAAAGAAAAATTATAATGTTGACAACAAACAGTTGCATGTTGATAGCAATCAGTTAAAACAGTTGCATACCGGTAATGCACGGTTCAATTCCTAAAATGGCCAATAGATGCTAGGTTAGTCAGTTTAAGATCTTATTGCAAGAGGTTCCAAGAATCAATCTTTCCCAGTTCCAAACTGGCAAAATGAACCAGAAGAGCTAGCCAATCGCTGAGCGAGTTAGAATGTGACTAGGTTTGTTGTAAAATGTGCTGTGTGCTGTAAAATGCCTGCAAATACATGATATTTGGATGACACTCGTCATCACACAGGGCCACACATTACAGGTATGTGGAATTCAACGTCTTGCTCGAGGCTCCATGATGGGATGGCCAGAAAACCTGATGGACTGCCTGCCCTCTTGGTTCATTCCAAAGCTTGGAGGAGTGTGTCGTTATCTTCTGAGCGCTCCCGAATAAGACCTGGGAGCCCTACCACCCTGGAGCATGGCCCACGGTTTGAGCCTCTTGGCCAGCTACAGGGCAGTTTCCATAAAAAGGACAACTTCACAGACCAGTCCCCTAGATTACGGCCCCCAAAAACCACGAGGTGTTCCTCATCAGATGAATGTATTATGTACCATGGAGACAGAACTGGCAGGAGAGATTGGGGCTTTGTGGAGCAGGATGAAGGAGGTGAAGCAGAGAAGATAGCTGGGTGCGAACTACAGGGGAGCCAGAGGGAACTTGGCTACTCTAAATAAGAAATGACTTCCCCTGAAAACTTTATTTGTGAAATATGGACGGGGGGGGCTCTAAAATATTGGCTATTTTTACCATGTATTTCTATTTTTCTGTATCTTCATCATCATGGATCATATGTAAAGTTAGGCTGTTATTGATGTATATGATTCGTGCATGGGGTTGGTTGACCAGAGTCCCTCAGGACTAGCGACCTTTCTGTTTTTACTCTACATTAAATATCTTTGAAGAAAATAGCCGATCTACAAGCTTACAATGCGTTACAATGCATCGCAATGCAACGCGTTTTGAGTTTGTAGATCTGATATTTTTAGCAAACGTTCCCACCAGAATAGGGATGCTGGGGTTCAAGTGGTTGATAAAGATACTTGCATGCTTGCTATTCTTGCCATCACCATGGAAATGTGGCGACAAAATTTCATGAACTTTAACTCATTATCACTCACTTTAATGCTTGTTACGTATATGTGTTGTTAAGGCTGGTACGTGTTGATACATGACTCTCGCATTTTAGTTGTTGATGACGACTGTAGGCAGCCTAGCATGCTCTGTTTTTTTATATAAATGGGTTGCTTTTTTATAGCACCTTTTATCCAAAGCGCTTTGCAATGTGCATGTTCACCCATTCACACACCAATGGTGGATATGCAAGACACCAACCTGCTGATCGGGAGAAGTTAGGTCACAGTTCAGCGTTGGCACCTCAATTCGAACAGGGGACCTTCCAGCTCCCAAACGCCGGATCTACCTTCTGAGCCACTGCCGCCCAATGATCTTGTGATGCAAAATTCCAGAAGCCTCCATAAAGTATTTACATAAAAAGGAAATGTAACTGGTAAGATGGAAAAAGGAACATTTCCGTTCCTTTTGCTCCACACACAGTGATCAGAAAAGGGAATTCTGCCCTTAGATCTCTTCTGTCTGCACAAGGGGTCCCTGGGGGAATGTTCACTGTCTCGAACGCTCGTCTTTCTTTTAGTAGCACCCCCCCCTCCCTTAACTCTCCATGAAAATCCCTGGGAGGCCTCATTGCCTGATTCACTCTAGCTCAACAGTGTACTAATGAATACTTTGGCGTCCATCTCCTGCGACGCACTCAGTCAGAATAGAGAGGACCCTGGTGGGTCTTCATCTAGGGGGTGTCCTATTCTCATTAGTGGGGGTGCGTGGGAGCAAAACAAGGTACACTGATTGCTTCCACGTCCCCACGTGGCGTTTGTGGCAGATTTGCTATTCTTTGAGACACACAACCGGGTATTTGACCAATAAGCACCTTTGTTTGCACCTTCAACACACTTGATTCCCTTCCCCAATTCGCACATACTACTAGGACATGATGTCACTGTAGCTAAAACAATTTGACCTATCCTTGCTGATAAACTATATATATTTATATATAGTATATATAGTTTTAGGGTGGCCATTGCTGAATGGGTAGAAAGCCGCCTTGGAAAAAGAAGGTTCCAGGTTTTATTCCCAGCCCCAGCTATGTGTCAAGGTGTCCGCGAGCAAGACAATTAAACCTAACTGCTACCCCCCCCGAGTGCTCAATATGACCACCTGACCAGCCATTAGCTGGGTGAAGCTGAAACTGAATTTCCCCGCAGGATTAATAAGGTCTACATCTCCCTGGCACTGCCAGGGTTATTGCGCGACACCCTATCACACCATATATGGTCATATTTGTCCAGATACATACCGATACTGACATTGAGGATCTCCATAATGGTCATAATCTGGGCACACATAGACACACACCCACCCACAGACAGACAGACAAACAGACAAGACAAGACAGACAACTTGAACTTTATGTATTTGCCATGTCAGCTTTTTGAAGTTCAGTTATTGCCTGGCCTAGGTTATTGCGTGGTTTAAATAGGCTCTCTCTCTCTCTCTTTCTCTCTCTCTCTCTCTCTCTCTCTCTCTCTCTCTCTCTCTCTCTCTCTCTCTCTCTCTCTCTCTCATCCCTAATCTTTTTTGCAATGTTTTTATACTTTGAAAAACATCTTAAAATAGTGAAAATAGCCGATCTACAAGCTCACAACGAGTAGATATAGATCGGTTATTTTCACAAATTTTATGTTTATGTTTTTCAAAGTATAAACAATGTCTAAGAAGATTAGGGATACACTTTATATAATGTAGTATAGTAAATCAGTTCAGAGTATATGCCCTGCTTTAGTTAATTAACTGATAATTATTATATATCATATGTACTGACATAAAACAAGTAGATCTAAAGTACATGCTCGCAAGCACAAAAAGTGAGCTCCATAAAGGCTTGATTCAGCCTCCATTTTTATGCCTTGCTGAATGAAGGAAAATTTATTCAACAGTTTAGATATGGGACTTCATCCCAAGTTGCATTTAAAAGGTTTAGAACAATATTGAACAATATTCTTTTCAAAACCACTCTAATTATGCCTTGGATATAAATCTGATATCAGATTCCTGGCAGTATGTATTCCAACAGGATTTGCGTAGCAGAATCTACTTTGGAAAACACCAGTGCAGCATAAAATGCTCATTTCACTTGCTAATGAAAAAAAGAAAAAAGAACAAACAAAACAACACAAAAAACTTCTGAATTGTGATATAAAGTCACATCTGCAAGAACAAACAAAATTGTGAGTTATAAACATGGAATTGTGAGGTGGAAAAACTCACAATTCAGGCCTTTTTATTTTTACTCAGTGGCAGAAATGGGCTTCCATATATTATCCTAAATCAATATACTTGAGCAGAACAAGGGAGCAGAAAAGAGTACTATGAGAAAGGCTTTGTGTGACTATAAATAAATGAACACTTCAAACTGAGTTTTGTATGTACTATCCTGGGGCAATGTACTATATTGAAAGTGCACAGTAAAATCCTCAGTGTTAATTTATCCATTTGTAACTGAGAGTTTACAAATGAAACTAAGGACGAGGAAGGGTCCAATTAGTTCCATTTATTCACTCTCTATGTTCACTTTCACTTCAAATGCGCGCGCGCGCGTGTGTGTGTGTGCGTGTGCGTGTGCGTGTGCGTGTGCGTGTGCGTGTGTGTGTGATAGGTATGATTTTGTACCATTTTCTTATGGTTCTAAAGTGTACCATTTTCCATTTGTATGTGTTAATATGGTTAAAAGTGTCAGTGGCTCTCTGGCAGCCTGCAACAGTGTTTTGGTCTTCTGGTATGTCAACAATATTAGATAGCAGGTTAACCTCGATACCCCAACCTTGGTTGCCCAGGAGACTGAGCCATTCAAGCCATAACTTACGGCTAACGTGATGACGAAAGGCGTAACACCTCGTTATGTGTATAATTACTCTGTATCTCTGTTTTAACGTCAGAAGAATATATCTGGAACCATGCATGTCCAACGCTTGTAAGATCTCTTCTCTGGAATAAACCCAAATACTATTATAACACGTTTCCTTCCTCCGTTTATTGATGTAATTAATTCTTATCTGACCGATAGATATGGACCGGTATTTAGTAGAAAAAATAAAGCTATCAGTGTGTGTGTACAAAATGTACATTTTCCAAAATAACAGAAGATCTACAATCTAACGTAGATGTGCTATTTCTGCTATGTCATACAACAGCATATAATATAATATATAATAATATATAGAGCTTAAAGTTATACAGTGCAGATCCACAAATAACGATTTTTAGCAGCCTCTGCTGGTCATTACCGTCACTGCAGGCCGTTCGTTTATTCCTCTGTTACCCAGAATTCCATTTGTTTTCACCGGAAGACGGAAGCGTTTCAAAAAGCGTTCTTTTAATTGTTTTATACGATCTGTGGATCGTTTCTCTTAGCCAGTGGAGCTTTAGTTACCGTGAGCTGTGTTTTCTCTTTCTTTTGCTTTTCGATCTTCAAATCATACAATCTCTTAAAATCAGCGTGAGTTTCCCTTTTGTTATTAGTGTGGTAGTTCCTGGCCAAACAGGAAACCGGTGCGGTAGTTCCTGGCCAAACAGGAAACCGGTGCATTTCCACTTCCGTTTTCCGGCTACATGACGTCATTTTCGCGGGAAAGACACCCCTATCACCGTTCAATAGAAAATATATGTATAAAAGGCTTTCGGGGGTGAAATTCATGGAGTGGGTGTTGTGAAACTTTTGCCACTCACAAAAGATATACAATTTAACTTTAGTTTTGTTGAAAAAGTTACCTAGTATTACTTTAAGTGGATAACTTAACTTTCTTGTCCCATTATGGTCCCTATGTGGTTCCACATTGATGTAATCCCTATGGGATTCTGGGATATCTCAACAACACACACCTACATACACCGGCAGGAATACTATTCTTTGCAAAGACAAATACTCCAGGTTGAAAAGGAAAGGCACAATTAAAAGTAAAAATAAACATTCACACAATCACTTGGGAGAAAGAAAGACGTGCCACCGACAGTAACACCAAACGCAAAAGCAACAGCAACAGCCAAGTGAATGATAATCACAGTAATGACATTAATTATCATCCACCATCCAAGCGGGGAGAGAATATAAATACAAATTATACACCAACGTTATTGGCTAATGTTTTTTTCACTCCTACCGTCACGCACAGCACAGGGAGGATTGTGTTGGCAGGTTTAGCTAACAATGATAAAGTGCTTATACCTGTGACTACATTAACAATAATTATAGCATTAGTAGTATGTTGCGTGTGATGTCGGAAAGTGGAATGTATGTATGACTCTGTTATTCCTCCCAATGTAAAGCCACCATTCATCATGTTAAGCCGGATTTATACTTCATACTTTACGCCAAAAGTAGCAGATCTACAAGCTCACCACCCGTTACGCTTCAATGCGTTGCATGGAAGCTTGGTAGATCGGCTATTTACAGTGCACAACACCCAGGTGCAACTAAGAGTATACATCTAGCATCACTGCTCCCTGTCATCAGTGCCAATATTATTTCAGCATGGTTCTGGCTGCTGAGGTGCAAATTACAGGTGGATCTGGGCTTGCTGCCATCCAGAATAAAATTGGTCTCGAATTTTCTGACATCTGGGCTCATGGAAGCATCATTTCTTTGATCTTCTCCAGCTTCACCACTTTTCATCTGTTCCGCTTTCCTCTCACGTTCCCCCTTCGCCGTCTCTCTCAACTGTCTGCTCTGCTCAGCCATGTTTTCTTTTTTTTTGTTGTTGGTTCTTTTTTTTTCAATCCCACATTTCTCCCTTTTAACGCCTGTCTTCCTTATCTGTCAGCTTCAATCTCTCACAGTTGCATTTCTCTTTATCTCTCTTTCTCTCTCTCTCTATCTGTCTTTCTCTCTCTCTCTTGTGGTGTCTCGTTAAATCAGCTGTGTGTGGCATAAAACACACCATGTCACGCCTAGGGCTATACTACATCTCACTCTTTGTAGCCGATTCTATGACAGTATGCCATATGAGCATGTGAGTCTATGACTATTCCTGTATTTCACATAGTGGTGTGAACTTCACCATGTCTTGTAGTTTGGACTTATTTGTATATCTGTGTTGTGTCGCACTGAGTGACTCATCTGTGCATTCCACTTTTTGTCTCAGCTGACTTTACAAACTCAGACGCTTGTACCGACACGTTTGCCCCCCCTCCCCCACCCATTATGATTTGTCAATAGCAGATCTACAAGCTCACAATGTGTCGTCGTGCAACCTCTTGTAAGCTTGTGGGTCTGCTATTTCTGGTGCGTGACACCATCATGCAAGGAAGTATATATCAGTCTTTATCTCTCCCTGTCTCCAGTACATTCTCCTCCCTCTTCTTTTCATCTCCTTCGCTTTTCCTTCATCCACCAGATGGCTGACC
>NC_139942.1:41117773-41262549 GCF_963454915.1 Gymnoscopelus microlampas | reverse complement strand
TGTGCATGCATGTGGGTCCATGCATAGTGCATGCACGGAGGCATCCATCCCCTGGTTTCACCTCCAGGCACTTTCCTCCATCACTGCCCTGTGCTTTGTGAAGGGAGGCAGGAGGCAGAGGTAGTGTAATCACTAACATCCATGGTCGTTCAGTCTGCTTTCTGTGTCTGTGAGTCACCGTGACCTTGCCTTTCACAGATAGCTAAAGCCCTGCCCAGAGAGACATTGACTGACAGGTGAGCTGAGGGCAGCCTCACACAACACAAACACACACACACACACACACACACACACACACACACACACACACACACACACACACACACACACACACACACACACACACACACACACACACACACACACACACACACACACACACACACACACACACACACACACACACGACCAATAGGGAAATGCACACACATAAGCTCACATGAGGGTGAGCGAGCTAGCGCGCGCACACACACACACACACACACACACACACACACACACACACACACACACACACACACACACACACACACACACACACACACACACACACACACACACACACACAGCACAGCACAGCACAGCACAGCACAGCACAGCATATTCACGCGGCTGTGGATGTATAGGGGCACACACAGATGCATCATTTGGATTTGTGTGTGTAGCCTTTAGTGTGCACATGAAGGGGGCACGGTGGCGCAGTCAGTAGCTGTTGCCTCACAGCTAGAAGGTCCTGGGTTCGATTTCCGCAGGGGACGCTGTGGGCGCTGGGGGGGTGTTCTGTCCTCCGCGTCATCAGTGCCCATACCCTAGGTGGGGTTGGCGAAAGGGCCTTTCTGTGTGGAGCATGTTTGCATGTTCTCCCTGTGTCTCCTAGGGTAGGTACCCTCACAAAAACATGCAGTAATCCTGGTCACTATACTGCCTCCCCCTGGAATAACATGTTCCTTCCACGCGCTACGTCCTACCAGGAAAACTCTCCCCTGTCAGGTGATAGGTCAGTTGGCTCTCATGCATTGAAGGAGGCATGAGCTCGGCCCTGGCCTCCCTAGGTTGGCAGAGGGAAGGTAGTGCCCAGGATTACATAGAAAATTGGCACTGGGTGTAAAAACTAGGGGTTACAAAATTGTGGGATAAAAAAAAAAGTGTGCACATGAAGCTATCCTAGGCTAAAGACATGTGAAAATTCATGCATGGAGGGCCCACGCACGTGCACACAAACACACACATAAAAAAGGACATTGAAGAACGAATATTTGCAGATGTTGATGGTTCCAGCCACATGTAGCAAGAGTCCACTGGGGGAATAACAGACAGTCTGACAGGCTTTACTCTTTGACCTGACAAACACAAATGGACACAATGACTGACAGACAGACAGACTGGGGCAAATACTGTCAAACGTCTCGTTACGCGTGGCAGTACTGCCTAAACCGTGTTATGAATACCCAAGCATGAGCACGCAACGGCATTACACAAAACACACACACAATTCAAATGTTGACAAGGCAAACGGCACATTCGCCCACACACACACACACACCCCCACACACACACACACACACAGCCTTCGTCAGCATGCAGAGGACAGGGAGACAGGAGGAGAGAGAGACATTTGGTTCAGAGACAGAGGCATGGTGTCAGAAGACGCTCCCTGTCTTCAGAGGGAAGTGACGGGTGATGGGGAGGCGCGTTGATGGCATGTTTTCTCTGACACTCTGTTTCTTCAAATATTGAATAAAGCAAAGAATGGCATGCAAAACACGCAGACAATGGGAACGATCCACTCTGTGTCTAACTGTGTGCGTGTGTGTGTGTGTGTGTGTGTGTGTGTGTGTGTGTGTGTGTGTGTGTGTGTGTGTGTGTGTGTGTGTGTGTGTGTGTGTGTGTGTGTGTGTGTGTGTGTGTGTGTGTGTGTGTGTGTGTGTGTGTGTGTGTGTGTGTGTGTGAGTGTGTGTGTGTGTGTGTGTGTGTGTGTGTGTGTGTGTGTGTGTGTGTGTGTGTGTGTGTGTGTGTGTTGTATGCATGCAGGGGGGAAGGGGGTGTGTCGGAATATGTCTACACCGGTGCATTACTCATACAGTACAGCACAGTATATGTGCGTGTACATTGCGTGCGTGCATGTGTGTTTGTTTGTCTCAGTTGGAATCAAGGACACACCTGGCTGAAAGTGCATGCGCTTTCATTCCACATGGTGTGGGACTGTACGTATGGAGCTCTACTTCTAGTGACGAATGGGACGATGGCAGATGAATGGATGAAGGGATGGGGGGGGGGGTTCATGTGGAGAGAATAAAGGGGGTCAGAGGGCTCACTGTGGGCACCATGCCAGCTGTAGTCATGTGGAATGGGCAACAGAGTGACAAACCTGGGTCCCCTTGCTGGACTCCAGGAAACCACATGGAGAATAATTAAGAGTGGCCTTGATGTCCGCCACTCACATGAACAAGAGCGTCTGCACAGATGCGGCCCGACATTATTCACAGTTTCACACTGAGTGCACATGGCACATGGTTACATGTGTACACCTGTGCAACACACACACAACACACACACACATTGTCTGCGAGACACACACAAGAAAACACTTCAGACGCTACAGTAGCTCGCAGTAAATGAGTACATTTGCACGCACAGACACACACACACACACATACTGTATATGCACTCACAATCCCGGTGGAAACAGCTTACAGCTCTCTGCCGTTCAACTCAGAACCCCCACCTGACATCAATACCAACACGACCAGGGCTGAGAGACCCCTCCCCTCTGCCATTCCTCTCAGCTATAGGACCTATGGTCTCAGTAGCAGACGGTTGAGGAGGAGGAAGCGGGGCAATGCTGCTCCTCGACATTCGTTAGCCCTCCTGCCCCCTCCTCTCATCTCCCACTTTAACCCTTCATTAAGCCCACTCAGCGGGCTTTAACTCTCTCACTGCCTGTGCCTGGCGAGAGCCGCGGCATCGCTCTGCCCAATTCCAATTCCCCACTGGGACGCTCAGAGTCAATTAGCCAAGATGAAAGCCCACGCTGAAAGCGGCCTGCCGCATCACAGCCGAGGAGAGATTAACAAGACTCAGGTGAGAGCAGGAAAACAAACAAACGAATGAATTAAATTAAGCCTGCAAATCATCTTGACACCACGTGCACTGGGAGAGAAAGAGAAGGAGCAGGATGGAGGCAGGGGATTGTCAAGGGAAGGTGAGCGCACTTGTTTTCTCACAAATGCGCACGCGATTGTCAGCGATGACAGAGGGCTCGTGAGTGTTCTGCTGAGAACAATGCTGGGAGCGATAGCAAAAAGCTGCAGAAGGAAAGAAATGAGAGCAGAGCACAAGCATCTCAGATAGGGATGCTTCTCTGGTCTCATAGGGTCCTGCTTTTCTTTCACTGTGGCATCAATAAATACATGCTTATCAGTCATAAAATTGAAAGGAAACCGGTAAAAGTAACAAAGGGTATGAGAACAGGGGGAGTCATTGCCAGCAGTATGCAAACTGTATGTACCAGTGTACCAAGTGTGCCATGGCTTTTGGGGGAGATCACTTTTCTTTTCCTTTCTGAAGAGGACTGACTATGACTCTTGTTGCAGAGAAACTGCTGCAAGCAGGGTGCAAACTCCTGGGGACTCCAGGGGGAGCTTGGTTGCTCTTAATAAGACATGAGCCACCCTGAATACATGATTTTATTAACATTTGGGAGCGGGGGGGGGGGTCTATAAAATATTGACAATATGCTATTTTTGCCATGCATTTCTATCTGTGAGTTCATCATTGTGGACCATGCATAACATTAGGCTATTATTGATGCATGATTCATGCATGAGGGGTGATTCATCACTAAGTCACTTTAACCCATTAAGACCTGAGGCCGATTCTACAAATGTCTTCTAAATCCTAACAGCTTTCTGAAAAACTTATGTTGCTATATCAGTGGTTCTGAAACTTTATCATGTCAAGGACCCCCAAAATGATGTGTATTTGGCTGCAGACCCCCATCTCAAAATATTTTGTTCCAGGGACCCCAAGAAGCAAAGATTTGAGGTAAAAATGTTTGCTTTAAAAATATATATTTATTCAAAGATTTGCACACATTTTCAGGGTCTTTCAAAAATAGCAGATCTACAAGCTCATAGATCTTGAGATCTGCCACTTTTGAATAGCCAAAGTATAAAATATGGCTAAAATCTGAAATGACACAGATTCTTTACCGGTTTTAATGGGTTTTAATGGGTTAATAATTAATAAAGATACCAGCATTCCATCATTTGCCAGTATCATCATATCATCCAATAAACTTCACACTCACTTTAACTCAAGGGAGGTTCAGTTGTCATAGCAGCACCACAGTAAAAAACATACCTACTGGTAAATGGGTACGGAATATCTATAGGGTAACACTAATTAAAATTACATAACAATATAATAATGATTATAAAAGAAGACTCAACATCTGACCTGGTCATCAGCACTGGGGCTGGTCGGGTTTGCATAATGTATGAATCATTATTAGATAGAGATAGAGGCATACGTGTCATGCCATTCTATGACCAGTAAAAAGGGTAAAAATAGACTCAAGACTTTACAGATAAATTATAGGCACATGTCCAATCTCTCTCACCAGTAAAATGGCCATATACGTACGTATACATATGTGTTGAAAACTGTTTAAATGAATGGCAAAAATAGCATTATTGTCATTTGTCAATAGTATGGAGACCCCTCAAAATTTCAAAAATGTTGTATTCTGGGGAGTTCACAAGACATGTAGTTCGCACCCTGATTGCCACGCTTGGAGGTGAAACAAACATTGTTTATGTTCAGGGACAGCATGGGGGGCAACACACCCTTCAGGAGGTGCTGTATAAACACACTGGAACAGCTTCGCAAGGCCGTGTTGAAGAACAATAGTAACGGACAATGGTGTGATGCTGTTGTGAATATATCCACAATGAGCCTCAGTGCTAGCAGACACCCCCAAAGCACGAGAACTAAGAAGCCATGGTACTGAATAGTTAGATGACGGTTGAGCTGTAACAAGCACTACAGGGGATTACAGGCAACAGCACAGCAAAGACTAGGCTTTCTCTGTTATGTCTAAAGGTAGGATAACAGATAATAGACATCTTCAGATATTTACGTACTAACCCATATGTATGTAGACAACAGTAGTTTATGATTTTTAAATAATTATATTGAAATTACTTAAAATGAGAAACGTTCTCCATAACTGTTGAAAAAAACAGCTGTCTGCAAAAGATTATGCCGTCATGAGTGGATTACTTACTAAAACCAGCTCTACTTGCAATACTCTGGGAGCCTCTCTACGGATAACTGTGAAATTAAATGTATATCTTTTGTATTTGTTGGCGCCAGTGTGAGTTTCCCAGGGTGGACTTCTTCCACGCCTGACTACACAAAACCAAACATCACAGATCTCCAAGACATCTAAAAGTTTCAAAAGTAACTGCATCGCAGATGTTTTTCTCTGCCGTTCAAGCCCATACATTACATTTTGATTTCCCCAGACGTATCAGCAGATGGAGATCTCTGAGGCTAGATGTTCTCTGAATGGCAGTTGAGGTTGGGAAGATTTAGCTGTTCAAACACCAATTTTCAAAATGCAAATAACATATTTAGCATTTATAAGAATTACCAAATGATATCATAGGTACTGTTTTTCCATATTATTTGAATTTCCAGCATTAAAAAATGATGTTGCCCTGTCTTTAATAAGAGAGGGAGGAGAATCTCACAGCTGGAAGAGTGACAAGCAAAAGGTGCCAAGTGAAAGAAGCACAAAGACCGAGCAAGCTAGACTTTGAATGCTGAGTATCGACAAAAAAGGAGTGCGTGATGATGCTTATTTGTAATGTGTTGGATTGAGTATTGAGCCGGCAGTTGTGGTGGTACAATGCAGTAATGATAAGCATGGCTACTTACTGTAGCATCAAGCATAAGTCAATAGCAGAGCAGATCATTTTGAGTGTGAAAAATACAGGAAATGGAAGAGGTAATGATCAAAGCAGCACCTAATATCAAAATGGGGTAATAGAGGGACGTGGAGAGCTGCTGATGTTAAGTGAGCCAATCCAAACATTATTGCTTTCATATCTAAATACATTTGTCAGCTACATTTACTCCCACATACTTAACTCCCACATACAGTATGTACATGGTGACACACAGTGTACGCACGCACGCACGCACGCACGCACGCACGCACGCACGCACGCACGCACGCACGCACGCACGCACGCACGCATAATATAATGATAAGACATCTGTGCTAATCTAAGCTGTATAAGTGCAGATGTAAAGTACATAACTCTCCCAAGGACCTATAGGCACACCTATACGAAGATTGGGGTGGGGGGGGCTGCAGTTTCTTTCTGGCGAACATTGTCGCATGATCAGACTGCTGAGAAAAGCCTTGGAGAGGTACTGGAGAGAGAGAGAGAGAGAGAGAGAGAGAGAGAGAGAGAGAGAGAGAGAGAGAGAGAGAGAGAGAGAGACTGAGATCCACTCAACTGAAACATCAGTGCCATCACTGTAATGAGAGGAGATCATTCTGTCCTGAGCAGAGAGAGGACATGCAGGGACGAGTCGAAAACGACAGAGGGGAAGCGACAGGGGAGAGAGACAGAGGAAGACAGACTGAGAGACAGAGAGAGAGAGAGAGCGAGAGAGAGAGAGAGAGAGATAGAGAGAGAGAGAGAGAGAGAGAGAGAGAGAGAGAGAGAGAGAGAAAGAGAGAGAGAGAGAGAGTGAGGAGGAGGTGATGAAAGTGGATGTTAGAAACTGCTAGAGGACAGAAAGAGAAAGGGGATGCTAGGATGGAGGGATTGTTCTAGATAAAATGTGGTGGTGGGAGGAGATAGAGAAAATGTTGCTGAGATAGAGATAGAGGGAAATGAGGACAGTGACCAAAAGAAATGGCAATGGACCGAAAGCAGCGGTCACTGGGCGAACAATAACTTTTTTCCCCTTCTTCTTCTTTTTTTGGGCAGCAGTACAGAACATAGAACCAGATACTGGATAATACTGAAGAGAGTAGACAACCACTGGGTACTCGAGACAGTTAGTCCTCAAACTGTCAAAGAGGCAAAGACAGACACTAAAGGTCAGAGAGAAGAAAGGATGGACTGAGACAGGCAGAGATACAGTGACTTCATCTGAAATCCTCGGCCAGTAACACTGAACCATTGGAAAACCTTATATAACAATACAGTTGTCAGTGGCAGGGTCCAGGTGTAGTAATTACGCTGTCATTTCCATCGCTCATGTTAGTATGCAAGTTTCTCATTCCGCAACGTGCTCAAATCCTGTCATTTACATGGCACTCATATCCATGGTGTCTGACAGAGCACTGTCCCATGACTATCATTTGCGATCACAATTTTTCCAGAGGTCATTAGTCACTGTCGCGGTGGGTCGTCCAACTCGGCTCCATGATGGAAAAAAAAAGAGAATCATACATTATTTCCCCTCGCACATAATTCCTGGTGTCAGCCAGGGCTATCTGTCAATCACGTCAAAGTCAGTTCCGGTACGCCTGGATGCGAGGCGGATCATCTGTCAGCCAGGGGCCATCCGTTCGGACGGGCTGCCTCTGTCATTACCCTCACGTCACAGGCCCATGCGGAATCACAATTGCAGAGTCAGTGAAGATCCAGGAAGACCAGATTGGGGCTGAGCCTGAGTAACGAGCACTGGGGTGTTTTAATTAATGCCTCCTTCCCTTTCAGTGGTAAGACTGGGTTTCGATCGAAACGGGAGATCAGACCAGAGGGAGGTGGGCGACAGGCCGAGGTCACCACAGGGGAGATTAAGTGCAAAACCAGTGGAAGGAGAAAGAGAGAGAGGGAGAGAAAGGGCGGGGGGGGTGTGGATCTGGCAGAGTCTGGTGTCAAGAGGGACAGACTCTTCCACTGAAGCCTAACACAGACTGTCAGACAAAGAAAGTCTACAGTTTTGAGTAAGGCTGCAACTATTGATTATCTTCTTAGTGAGTATTCTATTGAAAACTTTTTTGATAAATCGAATAATTGGAGAAGCATGATTTTTGGATAATTAAAAAGGTATACTAATCAAAAAGATTTTTTATAATGAGTTAAATCTATTATAAACCACTTAAGCCCTAATTTATACTTTGACGTATAACAATGTCATGCAAAAACAGCACAAAATAGCCTCTCTACAAGATCAACTTGTAGATCTGCAGTCATTTTGATTAAAGTTGATAACCTTTTTACAATCGATCCAGCTGTTGTCGCCATGCGCTATAGTTTTGAGTTACTTGGAAGTTGAGACCAACAAAAAACACCACTATTCGATGCCACTTCAATTCCAAATGGAAGAGAAACAGCCAAAAAAGAAATGTAACAGTCAAAAATTAAGTTCCATAAATAGCACGCTTGTTAGTGATTCGCCTAATTGGGCTCAATTGCCACCTCTCAGCACATGGAAACTTCATTTTACGACGCATACAAACAAATACAAATGTAACTGTGATGACGGTACACTTCCAATCACTAGGTCAGACCAAAAATACAACTTAAGCAGTGTGTCATCCTGATAAATGAATGTTGCCTTACAAGCGTTAGGCTACAAGCACTAAAATAGCAAGGTGCCAGAAAAATCCCTCCTGATACTATGAAACCCGGCAATCCACTTCCCTCATCCCTGAGGGACTTGGTTACATATTAAAGGACAATGCACAATAAAAAAAGAGAAGCAAGAGCCACGTGGGAGTAAGCAGAGTGGCCATGGCAGAAACCATCACTCTTCCTGCCACGTCTTTAGCCATAGTCTCCCTGACCCTGTCCGTGTTTGCCTGGGAGGCCAGGTCCAGCACTGCTGACAATAAAACAAACGGACAGGCCCCAATTTATACAGTCTGGTGTCATGACAAGGGATAAACAGCACGGCGCTCTGGGGCCTCTTGGGAGACAGTCAGCGCTAATAGCAGCAGGACTATCATCATTGACGTCGTCATCGTCACCATCGTCCTCATCACTGCTGTCACCATCAAGACCAGTGATAGTGCTGGCAGAGGCTCCTAAGTGCCTATAAAGCTGCTGGGGAAAAAGGACAAATGGTGACTCTGATTGGACAGCTCCAGTTAGACCATACACTCAGGGGACACACTGTTTACTTGGGCGGGCTTTATTCATTCGTGTCACTGAATTAATCATGTAGAAAACAAAATGCAATTGCCTGTCAGAAGAGTGGTGAAGGGGGGCATTCTTGAGTAGCTATAGAGCTAGGCAGCCACCGTGGAAGCTCCAACGCGATGGGAATGACAAGCGCGCGGCTGTCGTCGCCGCTAGTGGATGAAAAACAGCACCTCTCAAATGAGGCGAGGCAGCCGGCCGCCTCTTGCGCCTGCCGAGGACCACGATGCGCAGGGAGCACAAACGCAATTATCTTCACGCCAGCTTTGTTGTTTGTCAGAACTGGCTAAAGTTTAAGGACTCCAGACCAATATACTGATTATATGACAGCCCTAAGAGCACCGGGGTGGACATGAGATCAGCAAGCCGGGAGTCATTATCAAGACCAATAGACTCATTTGTTTTGCAGTCAGGATACAGGTGTCTTCAAGAATGTTCGATCATCAAAGGCATGTGGCCCTGCTTTGGGTGCATTTCTTTTTGAAGATCGGATCACACACAGCATCAAACTATATGAAATAACATCTCACATGGGAGATATACGTGAATTTAAATTATTGTCAGAATCTGGTGCTTGTGAGAAAAAGCACACATGATCACCTGACAGATGGTATAACGTAGGCACAGGGGTTATTTTCTCACAGTGTGAAAATCATTGTGCTGGCACCTACCAATGTTGCCAGCTGGTCTTCTTCAAAGCACTCTGTCTCAGTTAAGTCCCCCAAAAGAGAAAAATAAAAAAACTCTATTTTCTTTATTTTGTCACAGCTCCCCGGTGTCACCATCCTGCTCTGGGCTGTAAAGCTTTTGTGGGAATGTAACTGAAAGCTTGTACTGATAATGGTGAACATTCTGAAAATACCTTTTGAAAACCCAGTATCTCTATGCCAAAGGTACAGTACAGGCCTAGTGCTGTTCACTTCCCAGCGTTCTGTGCAGGCCTGCACAGAAAAACAAGCTGGGGGAATAATAATAATAATAATGTAATAATATAAACTTTAGCACTTTTCAAAAGTAGCGGAACAAAGTGCTTCACACAAGAAATAAAATACACGTGTACACAACAGCATATAGGAGTCAGATGAAAACATGGTACAAAATAAATAAATTAAGACGATTAAGAGTCGAAGGCAACTTTGCAAAACATGTTTTTTAGAAGGGATATACAAGGCACCAACTCAAAGCCTGATATCCTCTGGCACTGGCAGCGCATTCCAAAATGTAGGAGTTCTAATAAATGAAAGCCTGATCTTCTTTTGCTTTTAACCTGGACTTTGGATTGACCAGTTGCGCTTTGCCCGAGGATCTCATGCTACGTGTTTGCTCAGAGGGGAGAGAGCAGTTCTGAAATGTAGGTCGGAGATAAACCAGACCTGGCCTTGAATGTGATGAATAAAATTTTAAAATCAATTCTAAAAGAGATTGAGAGCCAGTGTGTAGGCATGCTACGATGGGAGAAATGTGGTCAATTTATTTGGACCCAGTTAAAAGCCGAGCTGCAGTGTTCTGTACCAACTGATCACAATGGAGACTTTGGGGCATGACAAGTGTACAGAGAGTTAGAGTGAAGGTGTGATGAAATAAAAGCATGAATAACTTTCCTCAGATCAGAGATAAGCAGGAAAGATTTGATTCGGTGCCTCCAGCTTGGCCAGGCGCTCCAAAAAAACACAATTGGCCATGTTTGAGGCAGGGAAGCCAGGCGAGGAGGGCGATTTCTGTCGCTGCACTATAGCGACTCCTACAGGTGTGTCGGGGGGACGACTGAACTGGGAAAAATAATGTTTCCACCCAGGTGTTACCTCATCCCCCTCACTGAAAGGTAAAAAGCTGGCAGTGACTTCAGTATACCGGAGGCGACATGTGCTCATCTACATCCTCGCTAACGAACCAAACAGTAGGGGTCAGCAGCAACAAGGGATTACAAGTGTGAACTAGCAGATCGACTAAATTAGGATAAAAGGAGTAGCCTACAATAAAAAAAAATGTAATAAAAGGAAAGGATTGAATAACCTTTTACATGTTGGAATGAGAGGCGCATTAAAAACATGGAAATGTAAAGGTTAGACGTAAGTGGACACCGGTTTGCACTTTGGAAAGTCTGAGTGGAGAATGTGGAAGTGAGTGGAAACACAACCTTCACCCAATAACTACCTCTGAAAACGACCAACTGCAAGGCACTCAACTCTCAATGCTCCACTCACTCAAGCTGCTCAGTCGACCACTGTAAAGGCCAGTGGATGTTATGGGTGACTGCATGTTATGAACTGTATGATTTTAAAGCAAAGTCTGTCTGGCTGTGCTCTGGATGGTTCTCTACGTGGGGTCCGGGGAACTGCATGGGGTCCTTGAGAGGACTTCAAAGCCCAGCTAAATGACTGATAAGTTAGGAACCGAATGGATCCTCATTACGGGTCTGTAACTTCACCAAATGGACCTGTAAGGGTCCTGTAAGGATTCCATTTGTACACTCTCATGAGGATTTTACAGTGTAGATTGGGGTCCTATTGATAAAATAAGTTCTTATAAAAGCGGGTCTGCGAGAATCACTGCTTTAGATGTCCAATCCAAAGTATCCTATAGCTGGAGAGAGTATGATAAGCATGAATACAAATGGTGGAGAAAACGGTGGATATGACTAAAAGGTGATCCCAGACAATCTTTTATATTTCCTCTGCGCCAAGTTCAGATGAATACTAACTAAAACAGAACCGAAACCTGCTATGAAAACCTAATGACTTTTGCGGGGGGGTGGGGCGGGGTGGGGTTGAGTGTTGGGTGGCTAGGGGAGAAAATGAAAGCTATAAGGTTCTTGTGCTCTTGCTGCTTGTGAGATATTTACTAGGACTATTTACTAAGCTGAAACATCTGCCTTTTCTTGGGAAGGTCATGAAGGTATTTCTGTATTGTGTACAGAAGGCTACCACAGCAGAACCTTCATAGACACTAAAACCCCTTTATGCCTATTATAACCACACAAATAAACTATGGATTTGAGCTGTTTAGTCATCGGTTTCAAGGGTTCAAATCCAGTTTATATTCTTATTCCTTTACACTTCAAAACTTTCAGTGACAGACACTGTGCTATGACCCAAATCATCTCTAAAATGAGCAAATATTGCCTTGTTTTGTACAGGGATACAGGCGAATGAACAGTAATTGCTATGTGCCAATTTGGGACCCACCACAGTAGCATTTTTCAACATCTTATTTTGGATTGCTTCTGGCTCATGGTTTAAAGAATGAACAGACTATCTATCTATCTATCTATCTATCCATCTATCCATCCATCCATCTACCCCGAACAATTTTGAGGTATTTTTTACTTTAGAGGAATATTTCCAATTTTTAATACTTTTACTTCTTCCCCACTACATCTCAGAAGAAAATATTGTACTTTTGCTCCACTAAAATTATTTGAAAAGTTTTGTTAATAGTTACTGCCCACATGACCATCTTCTCCTATTTGTGAGTCCTCTGGTGGCTGAATAGTCCGATCCTGGATCCACAGTTGCGGTTGGAGACCGGGCATGTAACACACACATACGCACACACACACACACACACACACACACACACACACACACACGCTAGAGGCCTTTAGTAATCGCATCTTATCTTGATTAGTTGTATTGCTGTAAACTGCAGTGGAATAGCATTGCCTGTGTATGTGTCATTTGTGCTTCAAGCTGCAAATCAAATTACTGCAATGAGGATATTCAAATGTTCTCATCAAACCAGATCATCTCCATGTACCCAGATGCGTTTTGGCAATGTGGGGCACAAAAAGCATCTCATCATGGTGCTTAAGGACTAAAACCACAGCTTTAAATGGTGAACTATTTATATCAAAGAGTGGCCTTTTCACCCTGTACTCAAGTGACAAAGTAGGCTACTATAGCTCTCGCAGACCCCCTCTGATGGCTTATAGTTGACATGCCTGGCCTTTATCCACTATTTATAGATGTATCATTTCCATGGTGATACCATCACTCAGTGGTGGAAAACATACTATTTTACTAAGTAAAAGTATCAATACTGCACTGTAGAATACTCTGTTACAAGAAAAAGTCCGGAATTCAAAATGTTAATTGTGTAATAGTACAAAAGTATTGGTATCAAAACATACTTTAAGTACAAAAGTAAAAGTACTCATTATGCAGAATGTCCCATTTCAGAAATTTACAAATGTATAAAAAATCATTTGAAAAGATTACAAACTCACAAACTAGAAGCTCACAGAATACAGATTACAAGATCACAATGCGTCGCGAGCATTGTGAGCTTGTCGAAGGGCTATTTTTAAATGGCCAACATTTATATAGGGCTGAAATGGGTAATGTATGTTTCTTAATAATAATCGAAATCTACAAAGTAACTAGTAAATAAAGTTTTCAAATAATTGAAGTGGAGTAAAAGTATAATAGACCAATTAATTGTTTACTAACACTGAGACTGGATGCGCAGGTGATTGTTTCACGCAATCAATTTCCAACCTGTTGTTTCGGGGTGCGCTAGTTTCAGCACACCCCAACCCCCTCTTGTGTGTTGGCTAGTGTGGCACGTCCTGGCGAGACCTGATAGAATGGGTTTCATTTAGCGCATACTGGTTGCACGCATACTGGTTCTTATCAGTGTGACGTCGTCTGTTAAGGGGTCTATACTTGACTCTGGGATGTAGTGGAGCAGAAGAACAGAAAATTGGAAATACTCCAGTAAAGTAAAAACACCTAAAAATGTACTTAAGTACAGTACTTGAGTAAATGTACTTTACACCACTGCAGTGCCCTCACCCCATTTAAACTCACGCCGCTAATGTGAGGATTAGAGCCCATTCTTTATGAGAAAAAAAACTCCTTTATTAAGACTCACCGATTTATTCGTCGTCGTACGCAGGTGTTGCGCGCCAAAAATAGCCAACCTACAACAATCTCAAAACCCTGAACTTGTAAGTGTGCCATTTTCGGCGGGCTATACCGTCGTATGCTGGAGCATAAATAAATCAGGCTTAAGGGCTTATAGCAATTACACTTCGAGCTATTTACCTCCATTTGATTTACCTCCATTTGATTCCATCTCCTCCCAGCACATCATACGCCGCCATTTTGATCGCATGTGACTGCAATGCTGGTGCAATTCCCCATCACTTCATTTAGCTACAACAGCACCATCACACAGGAGAGGCCGGCTCATTTGCATTTATCGAAATCCCATTTCTATTCCATCTGCTAACTAGTCACCTGTGAAACTAGTTTTTAACCATGGCTTGAAGGTGGAGGCTTCAGACATCTACCCCACTGCCTTTATTAGTGTTTATCCCCCGCCATAAAAACCGCTGGAGGGGCAAACACTGCCAGCGCGGGTCGTTACATTGTAAAACACCATGGCAGGGTGGCCCATATTATTGGGCGCAGAGAAGCTAAGTGTGTCGGCAAGGAATTAAAAAATAAATTTCCCCCCGTCTAATTAAAAGAGGAATTTGTGCAACAGGAGCAGGAGAAAGGAACACTGTCAATGAGGGGGGAAAAATACACCGTTACAATTCAAAAGGCACAATTACTGATGCTGTGCAATTAAATAGCACTATTTAGACAATGCCATTCCCCACTAATAAATGGTGAACATAAAACAAACAAACGGAGCTCTGGATTTCTTTATCTCCGCATCCCAACAGCTGGGGGAACAGATGACAGAAATGTAAACAAAAAACATCTGAGGGAATGAGAATACAATATGCCTCGACACATATACCACATGAAGAAAGAATATATGGTAACATTTTGTATCCTAAAAGGTATAAGATTAGCAGGAACAAAATGAAACACTCATTCCTCTCAAAAAAACATGAACATTTTTTATTGATAAAGAACACAGGTTTTCAGGCTATGGATCAGAGTGAAATGAACTTCAATGAAAGTTAACTTGAGGCATGTTCTAGTAAAGACTAGAACATGCCTCAACACATCCTCAAATCTCACCGGTAACTGAAGCCAACATTGTACTGTGGGGCAAAAGAACATTTTTAACATGAAACTAGTGAGACAAATAGATGAGTGTTCTCCATATAGCTCAACCCCTCCCATTCAACACACTATTTAACGTGATAACAGAACAATTCCAGAGAGAGATGCCCTCCACCCTTCCTGACTGCTTAAACAAAACCCCCACCCTCCAAATCCTCTTGCTACCACCCTGTTACGCCTGCTGCTTGTACTGCTGGTGTAACATGAGGACATCCTCCTGGGAGACCCTGGTCCAGCCCTCGCTGTGGACGTGGTAGAGGTTGACCTGCCCACCACTGTAGGCGTCACGGAACGTGGCCTGGTAGATGGCACGGCGGCCCAGCTCGCACGCTTCCTCCACCGAGAGGTCTTGCCGGAGGCCGGTGTCCACCACGCCGTAGGCGTACATGGAGCCTGAGCCCACCGCGAACAGGTCGCCGCACACCCGGTTCCCCTCCGAGTCGACGTAGTACAATCCTGCGCAGAAACGATAGAGAAAGGCACAAAATGGTTGGAAAGGACACGGCGAGTACAGGACGGTGCGATGGTGTGTTAGATGAGAAAGCTGTGTCCCTGTCCTTGTTGGCTCTTGTTGGGCTGTGTCAGTAGGGAAAAAAACTGAGACGGCATATATTTAAATGCCCTAGCACAGGACATGCACCGCACACTCGCAGACTCTTTTTTTCCAAACAAGCTCACGCACGAAGGACACACGTACGTGTCCTCCAGAGGAAGAACACGAACAGCTGTATCCTCTCCTAGTGGAACAAGGCCGGCAGATATGAACAGCTGCATCCTATCCTGAGTAAAACGAGGCCGATGGCGCGAACCTGCTGACGAGGCATAGGGGCCACACTACTGCCGGCCCCGGGGCCCTGCTCCAGGGCATATTGATCTCTTGCAAACATACCCCAAATTAACTATCGACCTGAAACCTGAGCCGAGCAGGTGACCCTGCCTTACACCTCGGGGGAGGAAGGATGCTGAAAAACCCGACGGAATACAAGAACGTGCTCTTTTTCACAGTAAAAGAAACTCATATCTTTTGACATTGGTACGGGTACACACCAGCGCACACACCTGCCCTTACATTTACTAGAGCCTGAACGATGGCACGTTTTTAGGTCCAATTACGATTTTCCTACAGATTACAGATGTTTTGACCTAAAGAAAAAGGAGCAAAATCTTTAAATCAATTTGAAAAACTTAGATTTGACTTAAGTTTCTATTTGAGAACATTTAAGTTCTAAGCAAGCAAACAAATAAATAAAAATAAACAACCTTTTGATAGATTTAGAAATATATAGACTATTAAAACTTCAATATATAAAAAGAACCCATTCATAATTGTTGAAAAATAGCCAGTAGAGCTGCTATTTTTGAAACATTAAATATCGGGACACATCAGCTGCATAATTGCCAATACTGTCATAAAAAAGTCCAATATCTAATATTTACACCAGAACTTTCTTCATCCCCACATACAGTCTACACAGATAGTGTGATACATGCAAGCAAGTACCTACCTACACCTATATAAACAAAAGCACATGCTCACGCTCCCACATGCCTGGCTTGCTCTGGGCCATGCCTTGTGGACGCGTGCAAGACATTTTGTTCCATGCCATGACTGACTCACAAGGCCCCATTGCAGTCTGACGCACAACGAGTGACTAGTGGCACTGGCAGCCTGTGCACTCGCCCACGGCACAGCCTGCAGATGGCGAATAGGCAGCCTGCGAAAAGGCATGTTTTTTCAACGGCGTCACAAGGCAAAACCTGCGAAAAATGAGACACTCATACGCCGTTTCATGGACACATGTGCAAAGAGGGACACACACACACACTCAACAGGTGGCCAAGCATATACGAAAAAAATCCCATAAGTCCCTTAGCTTGCTGTGCTGTTCATTCGCATAGAACAGAAAAATCCCTACGGAGTCCTTCAGATTGCACATCATAGGTAGCACAGTATCCCCACATAAACCAGAGGCTGTCTATTAAGAAAAAAAAGCCCCTTGTTTTTCCTCTCTTTTTTTCTTTTACAGCTGTGGGGAGACGCAGTCGCTTTCAACTTGCAAATTGCACCGCGTGTCGTTAGCTTACCATTATAATGGCTCAGCGCTTGCCTGTACACGGGGGGTCATTTACCAATTTGGGGCCTGTCTGCTCCTCTTGAAAACTGTGAAGGACTGGTTAAAAACATAAATAGGCAGGGTGAGAGTTCTAAATGCAGGCTCTCGTGAGGAGTGGCATGGCTACTGGTGGTGGGAGTAGGAGGATGAGGACTCTCCAGTTGGGGAGGGGGACTAAGTGTAGTTGCATCATGGCGCAACCACGCATCCATCCATCCGTTCCGCACACCTGGAGGTTTTGTAGAGCCCCAAAAGTGGTATTGCTAAGCAGGCTATGCATTACAAAACAGCAGCAAGAGAGACAGATAGATACAAGGTAAGTGAGCACGTCAGCTAATACTTCAGGGGTAGAAATTCATGAGGCCCCCACATTAAAGCAGAGGTGACTTCATGGATGGCGGCACATTCCAGCAGTGGCAGGCAAAAGGCTGCTTCCACTCCATCAGTCGAGTGACAGGTGGTTAAAGAGGCCCCCTCCCCCCCTTCTCAAACATCAGCTTCTGCGGCTGGCTGGCTGGACTGACAGCTTTCAGAGCTAGGTGAGGCTCAGGGGGCAACGGATGGCTGGCTAGTATCAATAGGGGCCTGTGCCTGTCCATCGCCTGCCCTTCTCACCAGGACACACACTGCTGGCTCCGGAGTGAAAAGCAGGGCGGCAGTTTTAACACGGAGGGGGAAAAGACAGAAAAAAAAGAAAACCTCTATCACATCAAGATGCCACCTGCCTGCCTGCTGGCAGATGTTCATTCGCTCACAAGGGAGCAGCTGTAACACATGCGGTGACCTGTGTTTATCCACATGCCTGTACCCCGATGTGGTCCAGCATGCCGGTGAAAGATTTGACCGCCATTATATGTTACACTCACTTATTTTTTCTCTCTTTTCTTTATAGGACTGCTTCCCACTTGGGGTCTACGTTATCACATAATGCCATTTGACAGGCCATTTTATGTCCTCACGTCAAGCAGCAGAGGGCACTGCACCGCAAGTGCAGAACAGCACACAGTCATCTCTCCTACAGCCAAGTTGCTATTGGGCTGCCAGCCACTAACCGAGCCCTGATTACTAGTGTCATAGCATTTAACGTTATTACTTACAGCAATATTTGTCAAGCTCCTCAGCGTGCCTGTTATTAGATTTATCTTGTGTGCCACGTAAGACACTCCATCAGGGGAATAACTGCTCTTGACATGATTGTAGCTGGCTAATGAGCTTCTCTCTTAATCGCGATTGATTTCATTTACACGACATTTACCTCTCCATTCAATCACCAAGCATTGTAGAGGCCAGCGCAGGCCTCCGCTCCTATTGAACCTATACTGGGATCATTATATCCCACGATTGATTGCCCAGGATTTAACACGTGTCATTTACGTTTGCTGGCAGTCCAGGGGCTGTTATTGTTCACACAGGCCGCTCTGGCTTCCGAACAAAGCAGCCATCGATCACAGCGTGGGCGCCAGCATTATGCATGCGACCCAATTGTCCAGGGCTAAGACCCTACGTCCATCATCGCACTCTCTCTCGCTGGCCCGCGGTCCCAGACGCATCGATTTCCCATTACCGTGTCACTGTGGCAGCCTCTTTAAGCACACCTCACGAGATGTACGGCCTCTGACTGCATGGCATCCAAAAAAACTGCTCACGGTGCAAAGTGCCGTCACCTGAGAGAGGGCCTGCGGTGCCATCTAGTGGGAGAACAACACACTGCAGTCTACATTTATTTTATCAGCTGAAAGATCATTTTAAGAGTAAATTCTCAAAATGCAGGGTTACGGTTTCAAAGTAACTTAAGTTCAGTTGAGATTGATCTATCTAACATATAGGGGTTTTCAACCGGTGTTTTTTTTTACTTTTAATAACTTACAGGAGTTCTTACTGTATTGTGTGTGTGTAATATGAAATGTGAGCTTACCATAATCACAGTAATCCTTAATCATATTCCTTCATATTCAAACAAAATCGCTGTATTTTATTAGATATTATTGCTATTTTCTCCAGCTCCCTGTGGTACATGAACCCCCCACCACTATTGTGTGGGGTGGGTCTATGATGGACCCGCCACGCACAATAGTGGTGGTCCCCAGGTTGCTTTTAGTCAGGATGGTGGTCCCTGGGTCGAAATCAGTTGAAAACCCCTGTAGGATCCAGACAGATATTCGGACTCATATTACTACTATCCTTTAAAAGTATCAAATTGCTTTATTTTGCTGTCAATAGAATTCTAACCACTTGAACCCCAGCATACCCATTCTGGGAGAACATGGCCAAATATAGCAGATCTACAAGCTCACAATGCACCACAATATAGAGATTTAGATGGAAGAAAGTAGTCCAAGTACAGTTGCAACTCAGGTCTGTTTTACTAGTGGTTAATATGTGGACCTCACATTGGAACCAAATTTGTATTCTGCTTCATACCGTATGTGCAAAATCACAGATGAGCCAATTGAGTTAAACCAAATTTATACATGAAGGAACATCAAAAGGAGTTCATGAGTCAGTAGTTCTGAGCACACAGCACAGACATATATTACAACTGGAGATAAAGCAGAATTATTTAACCACTTTCAACATGGAGTCCCTATTTTGTGCCATAATAGCCCAAAGAAATTGCCAATCTGTAAGCTTAGGACACGTTGGCTCAAATATTTGAAAAGTTGAAATGAAGATGGTCAGCCTTTGCAACGCGATACGGTACGACTGGCAGATAGATACTCCAGTTTAATCAAACACTGACAAATGTTGATATTCTTAAGGCTCTCTCGGTTGGTATGCCAACCCTATCGGTCGGGGCACAGGTTTAGAACTTGTCAAGCCCTTCCCTGTCTTCTGTACTACAGCAAATAAAAAGCAAAAATGACAAAATGCAGTAACACATCTCATTTAAGTTAAGTACTGCAATCTAACCACCCATTCATTCCAAATCAAAGAAATAAGGAACAATTGTTATCATGTGTCGTGTGTGACCACTTGCCTGTCCCGGAGTTGTGCTGCTTTTCGACTATAATTAAGCAAAGTGGTGTATATTTCAATGAATTTAACAGGTTCTGGATTTGTTTCGAAATGCTCTTGTTTCAGATAAGGTTCTCAAAACTAAATTTCGGCCCTGCTGGCGCTGTTATACTAACCCGAGTCCTGGGAAACCATAGGACGAGCAAGCAGTGCTGTTGCTCTGCTTACAACCAGATCTCTCGGGCAACACAACACTGTTATTAACAGCAGGACTAGCATTTTGTGCATTTTTAATAAAAGCCACTAAGCCAGCTTACAAATGTATTTTTATGCTACAACCGTTATTTTGTCATCAAATGTACTTCCTTTAACATTTAAGGTGAGAAATCAACTTCTTTTTAACTAATACCCATTTCAACATTTTGTCAGACTTTTTTAATTGTTACCATTACCGGTACTGTTAAAAGAAGCAGTGCAGTGAATAATCTCATCCAAGCATATTTAGAGAGTATATAAAACTGATTGATAACATTAAAGCAACTCTTAATGCACACAGCGAGCTGTAGTTTGGGCCAATCTGCAATTCAATAATACCGGTCTGCATGCCAATATTAGATAAACTTGTACAGTAGCCAATGCCATATCAGTGACAGGTTTAAATTGAATGCTCAATAATGAAGCCATAACTAGGTAATAAAAGTTATAAAATAGGCCTACATAACATATAGTCATATGGCTTTGCATACTTGCTAAGATTTAATTATAGCACCAGCATAATGGTGAAAATAAAATGAGTCTAATGCATTGACAGGGCTCCTACCACTGTTCTCATCCAAAAGTGTTAACAAACTAAGCTATACATCCATTGTGGAACAGCCATTTATCTTGGCTAGTACACGTTGTGTTGTAATTAATAGAACAGGAAAGTCAAAGTCATGCTGTTTCAATCATGTTTTCAGTACGTTTATGTTAAGATAGTAACCGTCCATATTAATAAAATATTAAGTCAAAGGAGTGCATAATTAAAATGGTGTGTATACCATTTTACTTTTCTCTTAAATACATTTTGGAAATGTTATTGTATTCTAGATGTCTGATCCCTGCCTCCACACCCGTCTCTGAGCGGATTAGATTTGCCTAAGACCTTGCTTTTTCCTGGAAATGTCATAGTTGAAAGCTAATTCACTGTCTAGGATTTAAAAAATCAATATAAAATTATATTCACGTAAGCACACCATTTTGTCATCTGTCTTTGGAATTGATCAGCTATTCAATACATTATTGGGTTGATGGCTGCTGGCATTAAAGCTATCAAAATACCAGGAGTGAGTTTCAATTCAAGCATGTGCCAACAATAATAGAACAAGCGCATCCATCAACACCTGGTGAAAGCAAACGATGCATCATGCAACTGAGTGATGTGCCGTTTAAAAAGAAAAACATATGGCCCAGACCGCAGCCCTAGTGGTCCGGGCAACTAAGCTCAAATGTAGCCTGGCAGTGCATAGCGGGCTCGAGTCCCGTTCCCGACGATCTTTACTGCATGTCTCTCCCCATTTCGTTCTCCCTGTTTCCTGTCCATCTCTACTACACCTATAAATAAGGCAGAAAAGCCCAAAATAATATATTAAAAAGAAAAACATTATTTGATGCCCTGAAGTAACACATAGGATAGGCCTATGTAGAAGGAGCACCACGGGTTAAAATATACAAATGCTTAAAATAGCCAATCCCAATCATTTAAAATACGCTTTGACTGCACCTGATATGGGAGAGCGAATCGGGACATCAATACAATTTAATATAGCCTGAAAGATGAATGCATAAGAAATTTTGCTTTTCTTACAGTATTTCCTCCAGGCCTTACACATTTTTAAGTGAAGCTAAAAATATACTCAGTTTATCTCAAAGTGGGAGGATTATATACTGTAACATATATCATGTGACTACTGCTGGGTGATTATATTCTCTCGGTTGATGTTTCTTTCTAAATATTGATATTCAATATAACTCTTGTTGTTAGAAAACAGATTGAGACCAAACTGCTGTATTTACCAAAAATATACACCTCTTTCCTGCATGCCGTCTTAAACAATGCCAGACACTTCATAATAAAAATGATTAAAATAAATCACTATATTCTTTTAACAGTACACTGAAATAGCAAGGCAGTCGTGTTCTCGTTTCTAATGTAGCCTTCAGTACTTGTCCTCGTTTTGTGTGTGTGTGATTGTGTGTGTGGCGGTCCACATAATTTGCGTGCCTATGTGTGAATGTGCATCAGTGGCCAGACTCCGGGTGTAAATATGACAAGCGCTTTGAGTGCCCATGAGAGAGTGCACGAGGGACTGTCTGAATGCAAATGAGGCAGCGTGCTCTGTTCCTTTCAGACTCCTATTCTCTGACAGCCATCTCCCAATGGCAAAGGATCTTTTTAGGCATTCGTTTCAGTAATTGCGTTCTCTTTATCTACTTTTAAGACTTGTCCCTCCTAAGTCCTACAAAGACAAATCCTGGGGGGAAACGCTGTACACGTGTTGTATAAATACACATTTCATTTACCTGGCCCTCTCTTGTCCCAGCCACACACCATGGTTCCCATGCTGAGGCCCATGCCTTTGTACTGGTAGACCATGTTAGCCAGCAGCTTGGAGGCCGCTGCCACTGAGATGCGTTCCTTGTTGCGAAGCTCGTAGATGCGACACTGGCGAGCCAGCAGGCGCTCCCAGAAGCTACAGTCTGCAGCGCCTCCGGCCATGGTGCCCAGGAGGTAGGGGTTGATTTCAATCACCTTCTTCACGGTCTGAGAGGCTATGTAGGAGCCGGCTGTAGCCCTGGAGTCCACAGCAACAATAACACCGTGCTGGAACTGAAACACAATAGTGGCTAGTAAAGAGACTGCAAAAAGACAGAAGCTTAATATTAGATTTCTTTTGGGGTATGTTGGTAAATTTGAAAGTCTCGGAGTTCATAGAGTAAGTCACACTAATTAGGTGTGTGGACCGGGGGATCTCAGTTTTGGTCAGATGCATCATGCAAGAAGGGGGCTTCAAGGGAAAAGGGTTGGAAAGCACTGGTATACTGAATTGTTATGATACAATAATCCATTGACTGATGATACTTGTGAGAGGTGGTCCAGCCCTCAATTAAGTTTAAAGCTGCAATCCAAAAGTTCTATATCCTCTCCCGACAGAGAGAGGTAAATGCAATGCCAACACCCTGAGGAGTAGTCGAACCAGGGTCTGACTGTCTCCCACATGGGAGATCAAACATCTACCGCTCAGTGAAATGGGAATCCCTGCTTGACCAGGGGATGTATTGGACTTATGCTTCAGGGAGTACTGCTTGTCAAGTGTCAACTAAGCAACTTAAGAGGCTATCCTATCTCTAAGATGCAATTTTTCCAATGACTGACAGCCCCATTCATGAAACAGAACATCTGATTGTACTAACTAAACGACTATAAAATCAACAATATTGCACCTCTATGGACAGCTTGGGTTATCCTCTTTCATCAATCAACTCAATATCAATCAAATCAATAAAAGTATTTGTGGGAGTACTAATTTTAAATCACTCCAACTCCTGCACTGCAGGAGTTACAGCCAATGTTGAGTGATTTACAGCCAACGTTGAGTGATTTAGAATGTGCGTTCCCCAAAACAAACACACGTACAGAAAGAATCATGGCTGCATGGAGTTTGTTGACAGAAAGTTGCTCATAAAATGACAATGGTGGATTAACAGATATACAAAGGATAACCCAAGCTGTCCGTCAAAGTGCAATATATTTAATACAAGTCAGTCAATCATTTAATACAATCAGATAGGACTTTTCTGTTTCATGAATGGGGCTGTCAATGGAGGGAATTGCAACTTAGAGGCTTGATAGCTTCTAAATTATGTCAGAGTAGGGAGACATCCAACTACTCCAGACCAGTAGTATTTATCTATATTGTGTTATGATACTCTGACAGACATATTTGCTACAATAACGTGCTATTCGTTAACATAAGTTCCGGATTGCAGCTTTAATGTATACAGTACACATGTATCATAATAGGCTCTATTCACAGCAGCCATATTATGAAGACATTCACAGGTGTTACCAATGATACTAATGAAGGCTCTGTTCCATTTAGTCTAGCACATTGGTTTCCACGACCCCCATGACTCTGAGAGTGTACAAATGGAACCATTTGGTTCCATTTGTACACTCTCAGAGTTGTACCTGTGAGTCTACAGTTGTACCAACTTGTGAGGTTGGTGTGTAACACCTGTAAGGGGCCATTTGGAAGCCCATGAGGGTCCCCTGGACCCCAACTGTAAACCCACTGGGTTTACTGTAAACCCAGAGTGTCTACAGTGAGCCAACATGCACAATATCAGCACCCTGACTCTGTTTTACCAGAATGGAACAGAGCCTTCATTAGTATCATTGGTAATACCTGTGAATGTCTTCATAATATGGCTGCTGTGAATAGAGCCTATTGGTACTCGAACGAAGTCTTTACAGTGAGTGACAGGGTGATTTGTTGGGATTAGCAAACCATGCTTTGCTACGACAAACTACCAAGCCTTCAGTCTTATTTAATGTACCACTTTAACGTACATAGCAAGTAGCATGATCGCACGTATGTTGTTACTTAGTTATTTACTTGGTTATATCATTAAATAGTTGATGGTCGTTAAACTGAGCTGCTAGCGTTAGCTTGCTTACCTTGAATGCTAGCGTGGTGGTCCCATGGGCAAACTCTATTTTCCTCTCGACTCCGTCTTCGTCCGACGAGTTGAGTGAAGTTTGAACTGCAAAGCTCAGGTCTTCTCCCAGCGACTCTCTAACGTCGCTCTTTCCGAGTCCATAGCTGAATCCGAAAGGTTTGTGGCTATCAAATGAAAAATCCGCATAATCATTCTTCAACACACTAGCGAGCGCCATCTTGGTGACTGTTTGATGATGATGAGCTGACTTCCGCCCGTTCATGTACAATTCGATGAATCATGCTGGTGAAACTAAATAGCGCCCTCTATCGTCCTGGTGGTTAACCACTTAAACCCTATATTATACCTCTATGCTTAAACCCCATATGGGTAACTGGAGTCCCTCAGTGCTTAACACTAGTGTATTTAATGTTTTCTGTTATTGTGGGGAAAGCTTTCGCTGAAAATAGCAGATCAACAAGCTCACAACGTTGATCTGATATTCACAGCGAAAGCTTTCCCCACAATAACGATGCTGGGGTTTAAGTGGTTAAGTTAGGCTACTCTTCTATTCAGCTTTTCTCCCCCCCCCCCCCCCCCCCCCCCATCCCACACACATACACACACACAATACAAGTTTGCCATGTCCCTTAATTCTTCTTTCACTGAGATAATTGTAAAAACTATGTAACATGTTTGAAATGAGTGGGCACAAACGACGAACAAGGGAAATGGCAATATTAATCTGACTACTCTATTTATTTATCAATCAGTATTTTCCTTTCCTCCATTATCTTCAACACCCGCTTCCTCTCTCTGTAATATTCCTCTTTAAGGTCCTCCCGTTGTCTACGGTGCCATCCTTTGTCTGTGATGTGAAATAAGTCGACGCTGTTTCCTGAATAAGCATCCCTGTGTGTGGCTCTGAACACAGCTTCTCTTGCCAACGAGAGAGCCTCTTCTCTACTCAGGCACGACTTTAATCCTTGATCCAGGACTCCGTAAGCATATGGAGAACCTGATCCCACCGAGAAGACCTCTCCCTGCATCCGACTGCCATCGCTGCACACATAGATTATCTTTGGGCCGAGGTCAGGAGAGATAGACGGGCTCACGTTTGGAACAGCTTGGTCACTAACAGCAGCTGCGATGGAGCTATCAGCACTTGTTAACACCTCTAACTGTTTTGGTGCCACTGTGTCATGGACTGGCCCCACTGACCCCATTACCATGTCCTCATTCCACTGCTTAGCACACTTTTCCTTGTCCCATCCGCACAGTGTGAGGGCCACACACACATCCGTTCCTTTAAAAGGGTGCAGCATGAGTGAGAGGAGCTTGGCAGTGCCACGTATCGACAGACGGCGTTTGTGGCGTAATTCGTAGAGGCGAATCTCCCTTGCCAAAATTCGCTCCCAGAGCATACAGTCTGCACCACTGCCGGAGGATGTGACCACCAAATGGGAGTGGATCGGGGTGATCTTGTGGACCGCTGGGCAGGCAACAAGCCCCCCGGCGCTGGCACGTGTGTCTGCAGCTGCGATGACTCCACCTTGGAAGATGAAACCCAGGGTTGTGGTGCCGTGAGTGAGAGGAAAGGGTCTATGGATCGTGGTTGAACACGTAGATGGTAAAGTTGAAGAAGGTGGTATGAAGAAATGGAGTGGGGTCTCATTGTTTCGCACATCCTGGTTTATGGCTAGCCACTCACCGGTATTGTGAAGGCCACAGACATCTTGCAAAGCCATATTTGTGCCAGTGAAGTAGATACTGACAAACTACTGTCAGTATCTATGATGACATTTATTTTCCTGCTGTCAAACTGATAAAAGGCCAAAAAATAAACCAAATATATCCTCAGGCGAGACAGTCAATGAAAACCCAAAGTATCACTGATCCCAAAAGGTTATCCTTCTGAATCACTGTCTGATTAAAGTATTTTGGTATAGCTCACCATAGCAAACCATAGACTGAAATCCCTTTATTGCTGAACCTATTTATAGTACCCAAAGCATCACTCTCTCTCTCACACACACACACACACACACACACACACACACACACACACACACACACACACACACACACACACACACACACACACGACAAAAGCCAAATGATACCTGATCATACCTGATTATATGAAAGAGATATGAGACGCCACTCTTCAAACATGAGGCCAGAATTCTGCAGAAGCAGCTTGTTAAAAAGTGACGCCTGCAATTTCACAAAAATGTTTTAGTTTTTTTTGTGAATAATTCTACACACAGTAGGCTACTTGCTGAGAACTCTTATCAGGTGTTCTTTGGATTACTGTCTCGTTTATCATTTCAATACATTTAATAAGAAAAACAAACCAAATTAATTAAAGTAACTAAGTACATTTACTCAAGTACTTTATTTAAGTACAATGTTGAGGTATTTTTACTTTACTGGAGTATTTCCAATTTCCTGTACTTTTACTTATACTCCACTACATCTCAGAGACAAATATTATACTTTTACTCCACTATAATTATTTGAAAACTTTAGTTACTATAGTTACTTGACTTTGATTATTATTACAAAACATGCATTAACCACTTTCGGCCATTTGAAAATAGCCCATCATCTACAAGCTCACAATGCATCACAATGCAATGCACTGTGAGCTTGTAGATCTGCTATTTTCAAAAGATTTTTTACACATTTTATACATTTGATAAGTACAAGTACCTTTTGAATTCCGGACTTGTATATGAAACAGAGTATTTCAGACAGTATTAGTGCAGTATTGATACTTTTACTCAAGTAAAAAAACGTGAGTACTTTTTCCACCACTTCAAGTATCGCGATGTCGTTACCCAACGAGATCTGCAACTGAGCGTACACACGGACCCATTTCGGCTCCGCATCCCCCTTACGAACCAATGAGAAAAAGGGATCCGCGTGGAGCCAAGATGGCGTCAGTTTCAACAACCCACAGCCACGAGTTGATATTCGCTCCGTTCACTCACTAGTCTCTCTGATAATCGTCATGGCGTCGGCCAGCACAGGCAGCAAGGTGTCCTGCGGGAGAGATCTCCATTGTGTGCCGGAGGTGGCCGACACTTTAGCCGCGGTTGCTAAACTCGGGTGAGGAGGAGGAAGTTCTTTAATGTGTGTAGATGTTCAGGAGCGAGGGTTTGCTGTCATGATGTCTGATTGCACGTGACGATGATTGCTAAGGCTAGCCACCGGTATAGTTAATGGCACGTGCACAATCACAAATGAATGATTGATGCTTAGATCATGTTTTTCTCTCTCTGTGTCTTTCCTCCTCACAACATGTACAATCATCTCTGGTCCCGTTATAGCAGTGGTTCTCAAACTTTTACATTTGAAGGACCCCACTTAACTCTGACGGTTTATAAATGGAATCAAATGGACCCGTTAGGTCCATTTGGTTTCATTTGTATACCGACAGAGTTACAGACTTGTAGGGGTCCATTTAGAACTCCCTCAGGGACCAGTGTTAGGGACCCTGGACCTTAACAACACACAGCTAGTGCAACCACCGACTTTTTGTTTACATTTGTACTTATAATTTAATAACATAAGAAAGTTGATCATAGTAATGTCATAACTGAAAGATCTGGCTGTGTTTCCTCCAGGTTTGACTTCCTGTGCATGCCCTTGTTCCACCCGAGGTTCAAGAGAGAGTATGAGCTGAACCCAGCTAAATCCAGACCTGGCGCACAGACCCGTTCAGATCTGCTGCTATGTGGGAGAGGTAAGAAGGTGGACAAAGTACTCAACCAACCCCACTACTTCAGTCAAAGTGTTGGCAAATAGTTTAGGACAGGGGTCTCCAACGTTTTTCAGACCAAGGACCCCCTAGCTGAGAGCGGGAGATGAGACCCCCCACAACGTATTGTATAAAATTGTGTTGCAGATTAAACGTTTTCATAGATTTGATTTTCATAGATAGGCCCAGCTTCATTGACTTTCTTCAGTGTTGTGTAAATTAATGGTTTCTGTTTGTTTACTTCAGACATTTAACCACTTACACCCTCAATACTTAGTAAACTTGACCGTTGGCTCTGTACCTGGCTTACTCCTTTTTCTGTCTACACAAAACCTCTGCCGAAAATACCCGATCTACAAGCTCACAACGCCTCGCAATGCGAAGCGTTGTGAGCTTGTAGATCTGCTATTTTCGGCTAATGTTCCCCTGAGAATAGGGACGTTATAGGGTTGAAGTGGTTAATGTAAAAAAAAGTTCCAGCACAACAATTTAGTAGAGCCCGACCGATACATCGGTGAGCCCGATGTATCGGTCATTTTTGACCCCAATGTCAATATCGGACATCGGTCATTATTTCCCCCGATGTTCCGATGTTTTTGTCATTAATATTTTCACTGATTGTGTAATTGCTGCGCAACTGCGGTAAAGGTGTTTATATTTATTTATGAGAAATCCACAAAGATTGCTTGTTTTTCTCAACAATCTCTCAATAATACTGAGTGAGATTAAAGTTATCTACCACTACAATGCCTTCCAGAGAGACCTATAAGCTCAATGAATTAATAAATGATATGAATGACTCCATGCGAGGCTCATTGTTAATGTATGGATCATGATGCAACGGTTAGGTAGCCTATATATTTTTATGGGCAATTGGGCATAGGCTACTACAATCTTCTAAGCTACTTGTATATCGCTAAATAGATATATATTAACGTCTGTCTGAGACGTAAATTTAACATCTCCACGCTGTTTCTGAGCGGAGGAGTGCTGCTTGGCAGTCGCACCCGACTCTCACGGAGAATACCAAAACTCTCGCCCCAAAACACAGTCGCCCTAAAACACAGTCGCCCCGGAGCAAATCCGGCGGTATTCACAAACGTAACTTCAGTAAACTATGCCTAAACCTACCTAACCTTATTTCTAAACGTAACCTCATTAAAACTATGTTCCAACCTTATCATCAAACAAATGCAAGAACCGTGGGTCCGCGAAAAAGAATGGGGGTGAGCGTGATTTGGGGCGAGTTTCATTAACTTTCACTTTTCATCAGACACGGACAAGATAGTCAGTCAGATGAAGGGATTCCTCTTACAACTTTGTAAAGCATTACCCTTACCTTGGGCCGTTCATTTTGCTCTCAGCAAGACTTTGTTCATAACTAAAATACAAGGACACAGTTTTGTTGTGCTCAAAGCCTCAAGTCTGAGGGACTCGACGCTCAAGTTTTAGAATCCCATAGTTTAGAATAGATCCTATAGTCCGAAGGGACAGTTGTGGGTTTTATTGGTTGTTCTTGGTTGTCAGGGCGATTTCACAACCAATCGATGGACGGGCTCTGCATGGGCACGTCTGTTGCAGGATGCGGTGACAGCGTCGTGTCAATGTAATATGAAAACAAACTAAATCAATTGATTGACTAAAACCTAAATTTAGAAGTGCACTACAGCCCTTATCATTATGTATGAAAATGTTTTGAACATAGCAGATCTACAAGCTCACAACGCACTGCATAGCAACATGTTGTGAGCTTGTAGATCTGCTATTTTCAAATAGCCAGTGGTGGAAAAAGTACTAAATTGTTTTACTTAAGTAAAAGTATCAATACTGCAATATAGAAATACTCTGTTACGAGTAAAAGTCTGGAATTCAAAATGTACTTGAGTAAAAGTACAAAAGTATTGGCATCAAATTTCAATCAATTTCAAGTTCTCAAATGTATGAAAATATTTTGAAAATAGCAGATCTACAAGCTTGTAGATCAGCGATTTTCAAATGGCCCTATACAGGGCTGAAGTGATTAATGTATGTTTTGTAATAATAATCAAAATATTCAAAGTAACTAGTAACTAATGTTTTCAAATAATTGTAGTGGAGTAAAAGTATAATATTTGCCTCTGAGATGTAGTGGAGTAGAAGTAAAAGTATTGGAAATACTCAAGTTAAAGGACAACTTTGGTTTTTTACAACCAAGGTTTATATTTTAGCTTGTAATTAAAGTAAATAAATGATGAGTGTAATTTTTTTTTCATTTACTGCTTTCTATAGTTTTAGCATTTTTTGCGATATTTTTTACAGTGGGCGGGGGCATTCTGTCCGGTGGCTAAATATGCCTTTTTTACACAATAAAAAAGGTCCGGCTGTCTGAGATGGCCAGATGTGAGTTATTGGGGGCTAGAAGAGCTACTGTAAATAATAATAAAGAAAACGCCGGGTTAATGTGTTAAAAAAATACATATTTAGCCACCGGACAGAATGCCCCCGCCCACTGTGAAAACACTGTAAAAAAGATTGTGAAAATTGCTAAAACTATAGAAAGCAGTAAATTTAAAATTTTTAACACTCATCTTTTATTTACTTTAATTACAATCTAAAACATAAACATTGGTTGTAAAAAAACAAAGTTGTCCTTTAAGTACAAATACCAAGTACAAAATTGTATTAAGTACAGTAATTTAGTAAATGTACTATAGTTACTTTCCACCACTGCAAATAGCCAAAGTTTAAAAATGGCTGAAGACTTGTGGTTAATGTATGTTTAGTAATAATATTAATAATTCAAATCTACAAAGTGACTAGTAACTAAAGTTTTCAAATAATTGTATTCATGTTTATTTGTAATAATGTGATTGCATTTTATTTAAATGTTCTCAATCTTGTATTCTTAACTTTAATGAAAAAAATAAGTTTATACGTTTTTGGAAAATATTTTTTATTATTTTTATTTAATTACAAAATATCGGTCAAAAACATCGGCAATCGGTGGTCCAGGATTCTCAAAATCGGCATCGGCATCGGACCCAAAAATATGGCATCGGTCGGGCTCTACAATTTAGCAGCCCCCATGTAGTAACAATGAGGACCCCCTGTTGAAGACCCCTGGTTTAGGATAGTTGTACTTTTCAGAACTATTGTCTTCCTGCATGCTTGATCTGATGGGTTATAGTGCTGCTGCTGAGCATCTTTCACATTCACACAATGCAAGGATCCATGTCAATTCGAGGACATCATGTGTGACATAATGGCTCTCTCAGTGATAAGACAATGGATTCCGAGAAAGTTGTTAAAATATTGCTACATTATCTTGCGTAATCATGCCTTGTGTGTCTCACCTAGATTGGAATACACTCATTGTTGGAAAGCTTTCTCCGTGGATTGAAACGGACTCTGAAATCCAGACGGAACGCAGGAATTCTGAGGCTGTAAGTTACAACATTTTTGCAGTTGCTTGTAGGATTAAAATGCAATATCTTGGTCATATTGTATATTATCTATCTTTTTTTTTTATTATCTACTTTAAAATGTATATGGCATGCTTTGCAGGAAGCTAGCCATCTATGAGATGGTCGGTTAGTTTGTGTTTGTCAAATCTTACTTACTGTACCTCCAATTTCTTTGCATAAGGCAGCTACATGTATATGTACACTACAGGTACACCCACTGGACATGGATCCAACTGGATCTCCATTCTTCCTCAATGCCTTATTTTCCCTCCTAGGCCTTGGTGCAGGAGCTGAACTTTTCTGCCTACCTGGGTCTGCCGGCCTTCATGGTCCCACTGAAGGGCCCCAATAATGCCAACCTAGCCCGCGTGCTGCTCAATCACATCCAGACTGGACACCACACATACAATGTATGTACTGACAGTATTACTAACACCAAACCCACAGAGTATGTAAACCCAGTCTGCAAACAAGATATATGTGAATGTCTTAAATATACCACGTGTTTAATTACTGCGCTCATTGAAGCATTACATGCATGACAACAAAGGACAGTAGGTGAAGGGCTTCCTAAGGAAAATTGGCCATCATTGTTTTTTTCTTGATCAGTTTTGGATCCGCGTCCCACTGATGTCCCCAGAGGACATGCGAGAAGATCTGATAGAGAATGAGCCGACCATGTGTACAGAGGACAGGAACGTTGATGAGAAGACCTGGGGCTGGTAAGTGTAACACCAGTCTGCATTGATGGGCTGACTGAACACCAAAATTGCCGTTGAT
This sequence comes from Gymnoscopelus microlampas, assembly GCF_963454915.1. Lineage (NCBI taxonomy): Eukaryota > Metazoa > Chordata > Actinopteri > Myctophiformes > Myctophidae > Gymnoscopelus > Gymnoscopelus microlampas. Next base: position 41,229,591 of record NC_139942.1, on the reverse strand, counting down.
TTCCATTGATTGAATACTTAATTTGTCAGAAATTTGAACAGCATTTGGTATAGTCAGACATTAAGGCTAAAAGGGCATTCCACATTTTGGTGGCAGAGTAGTAGCATGAGAATTGTCCCAGGTTTTTCTCTATTTGGGTAGTACCAGGTCGTTGTCGCTCCCTCTAGTATTGTGGGTGTCACTCACTTTGGAGAAGTTGTTGGTCAGGTGTGAAGGCTCTGTTCCTTTGACTATCCTAAATACTAATCCCATTTTCATTTGCTTAACCCTGTCTTCTACCCCGAGCCATCCCAGACTAGCAAAGTGTGTTGTAATTAGGTGGGCCATGGGCTGTAGGCCGAGAAGTAGTCGAATCAGTTTGTTTTGGGAGGTCTGAAGCTTAGTTTTTAGACAAGTGAGATGGCATAATCAAAATGGCATTGAATGAGGGCTGCAGGAAGAATCTGGAGAGCACTTGGGTTGACAAAAGAGGAAATTCTGCCCAGAAATCTTGTTCTTTGATTGACTTTCTTTGTCACTTTTGATGCAATTTTTCACCTGTCAGTTTGTTAAGAACACAGCCCAGATAGGTAACCTCTTCTTTGCTTGAGATTACTATAATGTCAACTATGACCTTGAAATCAATTGCAATCCTGAGTGTCACCATAATCTTTCCCTCTCGCTTCTCCACTTTTAGGTGGCACTCATTCAGAACACTTTGTGACTACAACAAGAGGATCTGTCTTGGTGAGTGAACACAATGGTGCTTTTCAGAGTCGTTTTTGCCACTGTGCGCAGTGTGCGGTTCACAAAGGTTTATGTTTTTTCTCTTGTTCCCAAAGCTATCGAAGTCGGGGCGGATATCCCTTGTGACTCTGTGATTGACAAGTGGCTTGGGGAGCCAATCAAAGCTGCCATACTTCCTACCAGCCTCTTTCTCACCAATAAAAAGGGGTTCCCCGTTCTGTCAAAAGCCCATCAGCGAATCATCTTCCGTCTTTTCAAGGTATAGAACAAAGAGACGCAAGTAGTATGACTCAACACCACCACACCACAACGTATCTTACATCACAGAATATGCTTTGATATTAAATACAGACATTTTTATTTGTCTTGGTCTCTTAGCTGGAGGCCCAGTTCATCTTCACAGGGACCAGTCGGCACAGTGAGAAGGACTTCCGTTCCTATCTCCAGTACTTAGAATACCTCAACCAGAACCGGCCAGCACCTAATGCATACGAGCTCTTTGCCAAAGGCTATGAGGACTACCTGCAGTCCCCACTCCAGGTGTGTGTTTTTTGATTTATTGATTGAATACTTTATTAGACAAATGTAAACAGCATGAGGTATATGATAGTCAGACATTTGGGCTAAAAAGATAACACAAAAAAATCCCGGGGGCTTGTTTCCATTGGGGGAATGTGTGTGTGTGTGTATAAATCTGATTGTAATGGTTATGAGCTAATGGTCCACTTACTGTGTTTGTCTGAAATTGTCCCCCCATTAGCCCCTCATGGACAACCTGGAGTCTCAAACATATGAAGTATTTGAGAAGGACCCTATTAAATACTCTCAGTACCAACAGGTAACAATGAACTAATATCAGAAACAGAAATCACAAAGTGGTTCACATACTGTACAGAAAAAACATAGAAAATTGTACGTGAAGCCTTTTTGATAGAGTTTTGGCAAAATATCAGAAACGATGACCATTTTCCCATTAAATGCATTAAAGCTGCAATACGAAACTTAAGTAAATGAATAAAACGTCATTTGAATCAATCTGTGTGACAGAGTATGTTAATACAGTATAACTAGCATCTGCAGTGGTTGGAGGTGGTCTTCCTTTGAGACATGTAGACCCTGGTGTCGGGTAAGACGCCTATAGTTTGGCAACTAATGCTGCCTGAATCTCAAAGTGAAATATATCCCATCTTCTCTATGACCAAGCGGGGATGCCTTATTGGCAGAGCAGTAGAAATGTTGCCCATCATGCAGAAGACCAAAGTTTGATTCCCAGTTAGGACATTACGTTAAGGATTGTAGCTTTACTCAAACATAACATGGCCACAACATTTAGCGAGTGTTGAGCCAGTATTATGTGGCTCAAACAAGTTTCAAGTCTCTGAAACACTTATTTTCATACCCTGTAATGAAGGACAAATTCAATGCTTGAGCAACGTTGACCAGTCTAACATGTTTTTTCATTTACAGGCCGTCTATAAATGTCTTCTAGACAGAGTACCAGAGGAGCAGAAAGACACCAATGTACAGTGAGTAGCTGTTCTCTATCCTTCGATTTTAACCTCGACTCTATTTCAATATTTTCTATTGCTTCTTGTAATGGAATATATGAAAGCAAAGTGAAATTCTGTGTCAATCATTCTGACCTTGGCAACACATGGTGTGAGCCGGCCCATTAAACCTGCATTAATGTATAATATAATGTTGTTGTCTCTCGGCCACAGGGTGTTGATGGTGCTTGGGGCAGGCAGGGGTCCCCTGGTCAATGCGTCCCTGCGAGCTGCTAGACAGGCAGACAGGAAACTACGGGTCTATGCTGTGGAGAAAAACCCTAATGCTGTAGTCACGTGAGTTGGAGTCACACCAGCGTGGAAAACGATTCTCGCCTCATTCGTTTGAGGGGAGGAAGACGCCAAATGCATTCGCTTCCCCTCGCAGATAGGTGTCTTGTGTCTTCGCCTTGCACGGAGTTCAGTCAGGCTGAAGTTTGACCTGTAAAATGACAGGGAAACCTTGTCATCTTTGCATGTCCAAAACGCAAAAACTGTTCCAATGGATCCAATGTAGTTATTATTTAGATACAAGCTTTTATTAATACTTTTCATTGTAAAGCTCACAAATAAATATTTATAAAACCCAAAGACAAATTTAAACACTTTCAACCTGGCATCCCCATTTTGGGCATATCATTATTGGCAAAATTGCTAAAATTGCAGATCTACAAGCTCACAACACATCGCGGTGCCTTGAGCTTGTTATGTAGCTTGCCTATTTTTGCTACTTGCTGTCACACTGTCATATGATAAAGTATAAAATTGGTTCATTTATGATGCAAAAATAAGGCAAGGTTTCTGCATAAAAAAGTGTTTATATGCAAGTTCTAGTCGTATTGTACCAACATGAATCCTTCCATTTAGCAATTTTCCAATATCAAGACAAATTCCTAGTGTAAGCCTCAGGTTAAGCTGTAAAGTGTTCCTAGGCTCTGAAACGGGAGCAGCGACTCATTCCCATCCATCAATACAGGGTTGCACCACCCTCAGTGATTTCCCCTGTGACACAGATGAGCCGTGCTTTGGCTTGGATTGAGACCGGTGGAGATAATGATCTGTGACTGTGTGGCTTCAACATTGATGATCTGAGGATTCATTGTCCCCCAGGTTGGAGAACTGGCGTTTCGAGGAGTGGGGCGATCAGGTGACGGTGGTGTCGTGTGACATGCGGGAGTGGACAGCGCCCGAGAAAGCCGACATAATTGTCAGCGAGCTGCTTGGCTCGTTCGGCGACAATGAGTTGTCCCCCGAGTGCCTGGATGGAGCGCAGCACTTTCTTAAGGGTAATTCAGAGTTGTCTTTTTTGAGTACCTCCTCTTTGCACGTACTCCTCCCAACTTGCTGACATTAGCCAACTAGAGCGATCACTATCGTTTATCATTACCACGTTTCACATAAGCTTCATGGAAACATTCAGGGTCACGCTCCATTATCTTTCAGGCTTCTTTGCCTTGTTCCGTTTCTCCACGCCAGTGCTTCTCTTTTCTTTACCATTAAACCGTAAAATCCTTGTGTCTCCGCTCCTCAGATGATGGCGTGAGCATCCCCTGCTCCTACACGTCCTTCCTGGCTCCCCTGTCCTCCTCCAAGCTGTACAACGAGGTGCGAGGCTGTCGTGAACGTGACAAGGACCCCGAGTGCCATTTCGAGACACCTTACGTTGTGCGCCTGCACAATTTCCACCAGCTGGCCGAACCCAAGGCCTGCTTCACCTTCACGCACCCCACCACAGGTAGAGAAGCGCACCATAACCACCCCGCTTACCACATACACATCCTAAAGGAAGCAACCACACACCTCAGCACAAAATATTAATACACTTGTATTGTTTGTCTGCCATTTCTCTCAGATATGAACAATAACCGGTACCAGTGCCTCAGATACTCAGTGGGTTGCAACTCTGTTCTCCACGGCTTCGCCGGCTACTTTGAGACCACGCTCTACAAAGACGTTATGCTCAGTAAGTCAGTCCAAGAAAGAGGAGAGGTGGTCTCTTGCTTGTATTGGGTCTGAACATTGATGTCTATAATCAGTTTGTTTTTGTTTTTTTACAGGTATCAAGCCAGATACACATTCACCTGGAATGTTCTCCTGGTTCCCAATTCTGTTCCCCCTCAAAGTAAGTATGCCTTTTACTCTTTCCTTTATTGTAGATCAGTGGTTTTATTATTTTCTTTGCACTATAACAAATGCATAGCAGATATAACAGATTTTTGTCTCCACCAGGCCGAAAGGCATGGCGAGAGTATGTTTTTTTTTAGACTAAATTACATTCATTGACATACCCCTCTTCTTCCCCTTTGTCCCACCTGACAGCAACCCATCCCCGTGTCACAGGATGATGACATCACAGTGCGCTTCTGGCGCTGCAACAACGGGAAGAAGGTGTGGTATGAGTGGGCCGTGACAGAGCCCTCTTGCTCTGCCATCCACAACCCAGCGGGACGCTCTTACACCATCGGCCTGTGAAGATGACTCACAGTGGTCCAAACGCGCATTATGCACACTAATGTTTTTACAGGCACTTAGTGGTGATTTGATGTGGACATAGCCCGCCGCATTTTATGTATCCAGCTAAGCTGGATTGTAGTTGTGAGTCCTTAAAGCCTGATTTAAACTTCATTGTACGGCGGTCTTGCACACTGAATATTTGTCGGAAATAGCCAATCTACAAGCTCACAACACGTTGTATTGCGATGCGTTGTGAACTTATAGATCTGCTATTTTCAGCATCAATACTGTCGTACGATGGAGTATAAATGATGCATAAGCCTGCATACACTGTGTGCTAGCGCTATCGTCATGGGTTTATTTGAGCTGGCAGTGTGAAAACTAAATGGATGAACCAGACAAGAGCCTGGTTGATTGAGGGACTTTGTTTTGTCATTTTGGTTTTGAGCAGGCACAGATTATGTTCCGTTTGTTGAATGGGCACTGTATCTCGGTGCCGGTTGGTTTGTTTGTTCCTTTTTAAATGTAGTAGTCAAATGGTTCCAAATACCCAAAGACATTGGGTCATTTAAAATGGGTTAAAAATTGTGTCGTTTTTTTTACTGTTGTGATGACGCATCACTGCTGATACATGGGCTCCGTCTGAAATCATTCACTACTCCCTGCTCACTAAAATAGTTATAATATAGTGTCTTATATTATATAATATTCTTCCCTATATTATAGGGAGTTTTATGTAGAGGACTATATAGTGAGCTCATCTGCAAAATGGAAAAACACTTTAGGACACTACTTGGGTCACCAATAATTATGATGCGACCAACACCAACTCGGGACTCCTGAATCGCTGCCCTCCACACTCCTATCTAGCATCAGGTTCTTGAGCTCTAGTGTTAGCAGAGCTGTCACGCTGCAGTGCACCTACGTAGGTGGTGCGCTTCTTGCCTTTCCTGGCTTCGTCCTGGGTTGGCTCCCGCAGTGTCAGTTTGCTTGCCACTAGTTCCGGGTGCCTGAGGCAGTGCCTTGCCAGCCTCATCCGTCTCTCTGACTTTGTCTGAGGCCTGCGGTGGGTCCGTGTAGAGGACCACATGTCTGATCTGATGTTGCAATTAAAATGTGCTATATAACATCAACATTCTTCTTTCTGGACAATGCATGATGCTATATAGTGCTTGGTTTGTGAACATAAGTTGTACACTACTTTTCATGATGCATTGTGGGGTACGATGAGTCCACTATACAGTCAGTCTGTAGCGGATATTCGGTCAGCACTACAAAATGGCAAACTCACTATATAGTGAGTGATTTCGGACACAGACCTACTCTTAACCGAACAAAGATGTCTGCCTTACTGAGCACACATTCCATACTGACACGCGCAAATGAAACCCACGGGATCCGAGGATAGATGGGCTCTTTCAGGTCACAATACTGTTGATGCTTGTTTTGTTACGGTTTTTTTCTTTTTGTCAAAATAATGTCAATAAAGACTAAAAAACAGGCAATTCGTTTTTTTCCTGGATTGCTATGTAACTTACGTGATTGGCATGATCCACGATCATGTATAACCGGTTTATCTGGAAATGGACCAACTTAAGTTGCAGTGGCACGATCTGTACAGTAGGTGGTAGCCCAGAGATAATGCAGAGAAATAGATTAACATGACATTGTAAAATTTTGTGTACGATGGATGGCTCAAGAAAGTGACTATAGCTCTCTTTTTAAGGATGCAACTGATGGTAAAACCTCTTTTCTCCTATTCACTTGTTTTCTTATCAGTGCATCTGTCAAAAATATATTTAGTTAAGACCCAACAAAGTGTAATTTATGCAATTCAGTGGTGGGCAGTTATTTTCAATTATTTTGAGTATCTGTACTTTACTTGAGTATTTGTATTTTTGGATACTACATTTCAAAGACTTATACTGTCAGTTACTTTTGTTTTGACTACACTACATTTCTAGGAAGGTAAAAAGTACATTATGAATTAACCACCGTCAACCCCATTTCAAATTTAGTGAAAATAGCAGCTCTCACAATGTGGCATACATTGTGAAAGTGCAGATCTATTTTCAGTGTTTGTTTTTTTTTAAAGATTTTTAAGGAAAATCTTTCAAATTTTATTCAGCAATGTATTGATATGAAAAAGAATATATACTTTGTAATGTTACTTTTGAATACCTAAGTATTTTTTTAAAGCAAGTACTCCAGTACTTTTACTCCAGTACTGGGGTAGAGTTGCCTACTTTGTCCACCACACTGATGCAATTGAATTTCATGACATTGAAAGCCAAGAATGAACCAGGTAGCTCTTATTCCTAAATTACAATTTGAACACTACCCACACGTTTAATCATAAAACCCTATTTACTTTTACTTTTATTTAGATTTTTTTGCTAGGGTTAAACTAAAAACCCACAGTACTTTTCTGTGACATAAGCACTTATGTGCTAACTTATTAGCCACATGGTATATGTACACTTACTGTACATGTGTTTACTTTTATGTGTTATCTGATTATCTGCAGTGGCAGAGGATGACATGACATGTCTGTGTGGGCCCCGGGTTACATTGAGGGTTGGGCTAATTTGTTTTTGTTTTTATTTCTGGAATACAGCATTGATTGACATTCCAAATATAGAACGTTTTGGACCTTAAAACTAACATACTGAATACTGATACTGAATCCTCATCAGTGTGTGGAACTGAAGCATGAGACTTCACCTGATAGAAAGCATGAAGGCAAGTAACTGTACTGTACTGGCTGTACACTAAAGTGTACACTATACAACATTTTAGACAGGAAGTAGAAGAACCACTGCACTGGACCTAGTCTTGTATCACAAGACGGTCATCTGTCATGGCCGTCTTGGATGATCTTCTTCAGAATAATTTTTGCACTTTCTCCCTTTGTGGTCCGTACATCTACATAAACGTTCAGATTTCAAATATAAATTGCTTACCCAATTGTCATGGATGTTACAATTATGTACGACCCCTCAGAAGTACCTGTATATTCCGTATTGTTCAATAAATTGCATTTTAATCCAATTGGTGGCCATTTTCCCGTATGCTTTTAACTACGCGACCTTATTGGTTGGGAGGTGTATTGCACTCTGTTACATTATAACTCTATGAGAAAATGGCCACCAATCGGATTAAAAGGCTCTTTATTGAACACTACAGAACATACGGGTACTTCTATGAAGCCGTACATAATTGTAACATCCGTGGCCATGGGGTTGGCATGTTATATTTGAAATCTGAACGTTTATGTAGATGTACGGACCAAAAAGGGAGAAAGTGCAAACACTATTTTGAAGATCATCCAACTGTCATAAAATATATGACAGTCCTGTATCAAGGCTACACTGGACCAGAATGGCGCTGGACTGGACTCCTTGGTTGGGGGGAGGGGCTTGAGATATGTTGACATTTTTGGGCCCTCTGATTGGTTGAATATAATAAGCTTTCCTATTTCCGAGCGCGGCTGTCAGTCTGGCGTCTTTTGTTATCTTTGTGATCGCAGCCGGTCGGCATGAGAGAGTACGTCTGTCCATCCCATCCCAACATGAAGTCCATCACTTAATACTAGAGATCTATCAAGTTACAATTATTGTGCTCTAGTTGCTGCAAGTGGAGAGGTGAGTGTTTTTAAATTGCTTTAATCGAAAATGTTTTATACATAGTCTTTGTGAGTGGAATATATTATCTCCTAATTGCAAACATGCCAGGTCCGATCTACTTTTGTGGTGGACTTTACAGGTAGAGTGATGATTATGCGTCCCCATTAAAACAAATAAAGTGGTTTTAATTTGCGTGTTTTCTAGCTTTGTCACATTATTTTAAAGTTGTTGCAGTTTGACTATTTGAAATGCCTAAGGGCTGGGTCTGCAGCCCAGCGCGTCGCACTCTGAATTATTAATGCTGGGAGCTGGTTGCCTCTAATTATAGCATCATGATGTAGTAGCTGTACATCAGGAACCATTGCCACAATAACACAGCAATGTATTGTCACATTTTTGTTTTGCTACTTAATTTGTAGGCTACAAACACCAAGGAGAAATACAATTGTGGGAACTGGGAAGCTGGCCGATAAGCCTGTCTTTGCCATCTATATAGCTGTAGTATACAACCCTCGTAGACGTGGGTTGTATACTACTACCATCTAGACATGCATGTGCCCCATTAGATTAGAAAGAATGAATTAGGCATTTACTAAAAACCAAAAGCACATTACACAAATGTGAGTCTCCCTTCATTGGCTTCTATTCGTTTTAGAATTTATTTAAAGATTTATATTGATTACTTTTTTAAGGCAAGGCTCGGTCTAGCCCTTCCTTCATAGACCTTTTAAGATGTTGCCCCCATGAGCAGGAGTGCAGCATGAGATTCTTGGGCAGAGCTCTTCTGGTCATTCCAAAGTCTAGACCAGGGGTTTTCAACCCTTTTCATATAAAGGTCCATTATTTATTCAGCATTTGAGCCACATAGTCATCACCATTTGATGAGATTTAGCCTCTCTGACCCAAAACGTTGAATATTTTGTTGTCATTGGATACAATTTTGTCCACAATTCCATGCTGTATTGATGTGGTACCATAGGAGAGATAACAGGCCAACATTGATCAAAAGAACAATTCTTCTACATTCTCCAATTGTGTAGACTTCTTGTAAATTAAGTAATGCAGATGCAGATGATGAGTGTAAAATGAAACCAAATGGACCTGTAAGGGTCCATTTGGTTTCATTTTACACTCTCAAGAGTTAAAGATCTATAAGGGTCCGTTTGGTTACCAACTCTCCATCATTTAGCTGGGGACCACCTGCAAGAGGACAATGATGATGAGTAGATCAGCCAGGTTAGCAATGATGCTGTGATGTATGTCAATATTGAGGCATAAGACACCGCTTTAACTTGATATAGTAGATTAATAACACCACCTGTCCTGTTGAAAAGTAGTTGTTTGGTGTCCAGGCAACGTGCCACCTGCACTGGTGAGGAACAAAGCAGGACATATCCTCGAGGGGAACGACTGCACAGGATGAGCAAGGGTCCGAGGAAGCGGAGAACCAGTGGCAGCTCACAGGAGTCTGATGATGGAGGTTCTGGGGTCGCTCTGAAAAAGGAAATTGGCCTGCTTAGTGCCTGTGGAATTATAGTTGGTAAGTCCACCTATTTGTTCCTTTTTCTGTACATCTTGCAGTGCTTCAACACCACTGTAGAATCCATCAATCCCCACCCCTTGATATCCCCCCCCTGTCCTAAACCTCTCCTTTATGATGGAGGGCCATGCTCGACGCATGCATTGTGCAAGTTTGCACATTTGATGTGACATTTATGCAGCAAGGGATTTGATATGTAGACACACACGCCCATAACACACATACAGTAGGCTACATAGTACACACACAGGGAAGTCGATAAAAAGTAATCTCACTAATGTTTCCTTGCCAGTGTCATGATTGCAATTTCCATTACCGTCAGCAGCACAGCTGTCTGTCTGAGAACTAGAGCTGCACTGTGAGAAAGCAGACATGTTCTATCAACATTTGACCAATATCCTTTTCTCCCCACTGTCCTGGACATTGATTGTCAATTGGGGCGGGTGGATGGAGGGAATGTAAATTCATCCTCCTCTACCTGTATTTGCACATGCTACATCAGTTTTGAGTCCACCAGTGGAATAACCTTCATGCTGCCCATGATGCGTATTATTTCTTCTAATTCACTGACAAAATCTTGTTTTTTGAGTTATTGCACTGTGCAGTCCACATTAATTTGTACTCATTGGTGCTCATGGTTTACTTTAGTCAAATCCACTGGGCACTGGTTCTCAACGTTGGGTCCGGAGAGGCGGAGACCCCTGGGGGCAAAATGAGAAACAGTTTAATTTCACTGTTATTTCACCAGCTAGAAGTTAGCCCAATGAGAGAATGTATAAGAATGACTATTCAGATCTTTCACTCTTCTCACTTACAGTATAGACAGTTGATCTAACAACAAAACATCTTCTTTTATTGGGGTCAGCAGCCTAATGCCTATCATTTTGGGGGTCCTTCACATGAAATTGTTTGAGAACCACTGCTATAGGGCACTGGTTCTCAGCGAGGGGTCCTTGAATGGGTTTTGTGGCTCACAAGTTAAATGATGATGAAAAACACTGAGGGTTTTATATTGTAGATTGAGGTCCAATTCAATTGGGTCCAGGGCCTAGTTCCTTGAAATTAGAGGTCAGCCTCTGACCTAATGTTGCTGTACTGATGGTAATCCAACAGTAAAACGTGACTGTCACCAGCCTTCTCTGATCCTGTCCACAAATGACCTGCAGTGGCCGACGTTGACCCTTGCAACTTATGAAAGGCTTGTCATACCACACACACGCACTCTTTTACCCCACAAATCTGAAATGTTTTGGTGTGCTACTGGCGCCTTTCTAACTGTGTGTAGTCTGGGTAGAGAGACAAAAGATTTTTCCAGTGTTGGAATCGAGAAGAGCAACAACTCCCCAAACAGTATTAGCAGGGAGTTCGTTTTTAGTTTGAACGTGTAATTGGTCCCTAGACAGGAAGCCAGGCCTCTAGCGATAGGACATGGTGGCTTTCCGCTAACGTCCTCTCTCTGCTTTACACTCTGTTTTGTTGCACTATCAGAGTTAAATGAACACCTGTGTACACAGTAATACAGGTATGTACAGTATTACTAACCTGCTCTTCTCTCTCAGTTCACAAGCCTGCAATGTCTGTAATGCTGGCCGTCCTGTTCTGGACTGCAACCACAGCTCTTATCTGTTTTCCTTTACACATGATAAGATTTCATTTACAGTCATATTTTGAATTGATGTTGCACTACTGTTTTATATTCTTACTGTGCAATTTACATTATTATTCTGCTGACTTGGAGCTGCACTTTAACTATTATTAATGGATTTTGTATTTATTCCTTGATCAGTGGTTCTCAAACTTTTTAATTTCAAGGACCACCTTAACTCTGAGAGTGTGCAAATGTTTTGTACATGCTCTGAGCATGTACAATCATTTATACATGCTCAGAGTTACAGACCTGTAGGGGTCCATTTGGAACCCCCTCAATGAACCCTGAGTGTCCCTGGACCCCACTTTGAGAACCACTGTCCTAGATTGTTTTAAATTACACGATTGTATTGGATCGGTACTCTGTATCTACTGATTTTCAAGTTATGGGAATCGGTATCACGAGGGAGAAAATGGTATCGGTACATCTCCATTTACAATCTTTCTGTCTCTGTGTTGTTCTGCCCTCTCCCACAGGCAACATCATTGGCTCGGGGATCTTTGTGAGTCCTAAGGGAGTCCTAGAGAATGCCAGCTCAGTGGGCTTGGCCCTCATTGTGTGGGCTTCAACGGGAGTGATCACAGCCATCGGAGCTCTCTGCTATGCAGAGTTGGGTGTGACCATCCCAAAGTCTGGTGGGGACTACTCTTATGTCAAGGACATCTTTGGAGGACTCGCTGGGTGAGAGGAAAAATGACCAGTATCAATGAGAAGTGTGTCAACGGCATTGACCATATTCACGCGGCAGACATTTTGCTCCCACGCTGTGGGGGTGGACGGTCGGTTAGGTTTTCCCACGCCCTGTGCAAGACATAGAATAAAAATGGCCGCCGTGTGGCTATGGTCAATACAGTAGCGTTGCGTGTGTGTTTGAAGACGTACAGTATCAGTCACCCAATCAACAAACTAACTGCGCATTCTTATTTTAAGTCATTGTCCCACACTGTATAATTGAGTATAATGTCACTAATGTATGTACATAAGGACTGCTTCAGAAATTCTAGTACAGCAGTTGAACCAACTGAAAGCCTGTCATAACCATTGACACTACAGTACTGTCGTGTGCGCGTGCGTGTGTGTGCGTGTGTGCGTGCGTGTGTGTGTGTGTGTGTGTGCGTGTGTGTACCCTTGTTGTATAGCATTTGCATCCCTAATTATTTTCCAGGATGTCATTGACCCAGTTCTGTTAATTGTGTTTGCGCTCTTCTGCTTCACAACAATGCATCAGTGCACATTATAACGTAATGAAGAATTATAATGCAGTCTGTATGCTAATTTGCTCATTAGTTCCTCTGTTCTCCCACTACATTTTGCTATGAGGGCTCATATTCTGCTCACACGCTGCGTGTGTGTCATAAGTACATTGCCATGTCCCATTACCCTCCTGTCTGCCATGTCCCCCCAGGTTCCTGCGTCTGTGGATTGCTGTTCTAGTGATTTACCCCACCAACCAGGCGGTGATTGCACTCACCTTTGCAAACTATGTCCTGCAGCCCCTCTTCCCATCCTGCATCCCTCCAGAAAATGCACTTCGCCTTTTGGCCGCCGTCTGTCTACGTAAGTGCCCCAGCAAATGTGCTCCATGTAAAGATGGTATAATAGGGCAATACTACTGTAAGTGCTTTTCGTATACACTTGCACTTTTTTCAATTATTCAGTGGAAATTTGGTTTATTGGTAAAATTCACAAACTGTCTGCTCTTTGCAAACAAATCCAACAATTACACTTTCAATGGCTACTGTAGGCTCAAAATTATTCTGCCCTTTCATGACAAGCATCTGTAGTACTTAGTAGAACACCCTTTTGCTATTATGACCTGCTTCTGGCAGCGTTCCTGAGGAATCTTAGCCCATTCCTCATGTGCAATGGCTTTCCAGTTCACTAATATTCTTGGGTTTGCGTATTACAACCTCCTCCTTCAAATCCCACCAGAGATTTTCTATATGGGGTTCCAGTCAGGAGATTGTGACGGCCACACTGGAATCTTCCAGGTCTTCCTGTGAAACCAAGCCTCAAGAGTTGGAAGCATAGTTAGTTAAAAGTTAAAGGCCTGGAACGCTGGCGTAGCGGTCCAGGCACCCAGGCTCAATTTAGCCTGACATCGTGTCGCGGGTTCGACTCCCGATCCCGACGGTCTTTACTATATACTGTATGTCACTCCCCTTCTCTTTCCCCATTTCCTGTCAGCCTACTGTCCTGTCAAATAAAGGCTCCCTCCTGTTTTCGCTCTACAGTAAATGTCTTCACTGGAAATAGCCAATCTACAAGCTCGCAACCTGTCGTGTTGTGAGCTTGTAGATCCCCAGAATAGGCACGATAGTTTTCAAGTGGTTAAATAGCTGAAATGTAGAACCCTGTAGCACACAACGTTTTTAAATGTCCGTGTATTAGCTTGACAACATATACAGTAATGTAGATGTGGTCATGTATTTTGTGTCCTCTCACAGTGTTGTTGACATGGGTAAACTGCTACAGTGTGCGCTGGGCCACGCGGGTTCAAGATGTCTTCACTGCCGGCAAGCTGCTAGCCCTGGGTCTCATCATAGTCATGGGAATTGTCCAGATATGCAAAGGTGAGTAGGTTAGATGACTTGTTGTTGTGTCTGGCCTGTTGTCTCCTTTGGGATTCCATAGCCTGTCTCTTTATATGGAATATGTCTTTCTCTCCTACCAAACTCAAGCTGTGTCTCTGTCTCTCGCCCTCTCTATCTAAGGTACAAAATAAATAAAAAGTCTATTGCTTGTATATTAAGTTGTGCTTAATGTGACTACAGAGACCTGTTTTAATAAAGTGCTTTTAAAATTATCTCTCCTTTGTACAGTGTCTGAGGTTGCTACCATTGTTTAGAGTTATTGTGACAAACCTTTCTAGGCTATGTGACTGTTTCAAAAAACATTTTGCCACCTTATTCATGAAGTGTGAACTAAATTTACAATTGGCATTTTAGCAGCATGCATGAATTTAATTTCAGGCCAAGCCAAGTTAGCCTGGAAAACCAGACAAATCTGTCAGTCTGGCCATGCCAGGCTAAAGCCAAGTAGGAAGGTTGGGTTAGGAGAGGAGGCAACAGCAGGGACTGCACTTGTTAACCACTTTCAACATGGTGTCCCTATTTTGCGCATGTTGTTATAGGCAGAAATTGCAATTATACAAGGGCACAGTGTGTTGTGCCTGTAGATATGCAATTTCTGATAGTTCGTCACACGACAAAGGATATAGGGCTTAAATCATGGGTGAACAATATTTTCGAGCACATGATCACTCAATGCTGGCATGATCACCCATTGCCACACAGTGAAAACCAGCATTGATTTTACCTGTTATTCAATGGTTGTATTATATCATAAATAAGTAAGTAAATTGAATAATTTGAATAATAAAACCTACCAAAGAATGAGTCAATAATTTAACATGAAAAATAAAGGTAAGATAAATTCTGACTGTTTGTGGAAAAAAGTTTTATGCATATCAAACAATAATGGTTAATGGCTGTTTTGGATCAACTCAGGTGATCACCTCAACAGGTTATGGTGAGGATGGAACTTGATGGCCTTGAGTGCAGTAAAATACAACAGGAAACTGGTAGTCCTCAATTTAGCTTGCCAATGGCTACACACTTGACCAAGAATCCTCCACTGAGGGGTCAGAGGGTGTTTGTCACCCTTGCGGTAAATTCTCAGTAATTCCAGTCATTTAAAGTTGAGCTCCCCTGCAATCACAAGATGGAATTCCAGAAGGGGGGAAACCCATAAATTGTACTAACGGAGTGCCTCCACTGCAGCTCAAATACGCCGTGCCTGCCACGGGATTTCTGTGATGTCTGTGTGGAAGGCGGATTAGAGTTCTCTCATTGCTCCTCCTCCTACTCATAATCCCCAGCCACTGTACTATACACACACACACACACACACACACACACACACACACACACACACACACACACACACACACACACACACACACACACACACACACACACACACACACACACACACTACACATAGTGGCACTTGGCATGTAACCTAGCTTACCAGGGCCTTGCTCACTCATACATGAAATGCCACCCACTCATTATTAGGTAGTAGCGGGAAATGTATTCCTTATCCTCAGAGTATTTTAATTTTTGATATTTTATTTCAGTTTTTTGTCCATACTGGCTGAGGTATACCGGTACACTGTATGATGGTGCCTATGCAGTTAAAAGCACAATTGTGTATACTCACTGTAATAAAACATATAGTAAATAAAAGCGTTGTTTTTGTGTGTGTGTTTGTTAAACTGCATCATTCAAAAATGTGGGTTATGCGTCAAGTTACATTATATGCAATACTATAACAGAAACATGATGACTGTTATTGCCCTCTGCTGGTCATTGCTGTGTAAGTGAATATCCATAGGTAATGTGAAAGGAACTCCTACCGCAGAGACAAGTCATGCTTGGACTTTTGCCAGTAGGGCCCTTGCACTCTGAAACCCAGCTTGCTAATAATGCTAGTTGATTCTGTCTCCTATAAAAGCTATTGTATGCCAGTAGCACTTAGTTTTAATTTCTTTCAGTGCCTTTCTTTTCTTTTCTTTTCTTTTCTTTTATTGAAAATGGAACCCTTTGGGATTAATCCTATATAAGTAGTTGATGATTTCTTTTTTTTTCTTTAAGGTTTATTTTTGGGCTTTTATGCCTTTGTTTGACAGGACAGTAGGCTGACAGGAAAATTGGGAGAGCGATTGGGAGTGACATGCAGCAAAGGCTACGTCAGCGGGCAGCGGTCCAGGCCTAGTTGATGATTTCTTATGTTTGATTGTTTCCCAGGTCATTATTATTGGCTGGAGCCAGCACATGCCTTTGAAACCTTCCAGGACTACGATGTTGGGCTGATCGCTCTGGCCTTCCTGCAAGGTTCCTTTGCCTACGGAGGCTGGAACTTCCTCAATTATGTCACAGAGGAGCTGGTTGACCCACACAAGTGAGTTGACAAACCCCTACTGTCTTTGTGTTGCTCCCACCTGTTATGCTTGATACTCGTAATCGCGCAACGTTGTCTCTTGCCGAGAAGAGAGCGACAGTATATGGTGCTAACGACCAAATTCATGGAGAAATTGTGATGTAGTGATCTTGATCTGTGGTCAACAGTTTTGAAACTATATTATCCATGGTGTTAGACATTAGTTATTATTTTAGTTTTTTTATCATATGATTTAAAAGAAAGCCAAAGAACATTTTCATAAATGAGGCCTAAGGCTTAAAAGCAAACCCTCATCCCAGGGGTTGAACAAAATCTATAATGTTACATTGTTACCTTATTGCATCACATTCAAGCTCTGCAGTAACGGATATTGTTCACTTAAAGGGGGTGTAAATGATAGGTTTTTGGGAAAAAAACGAATGTGGGGTGTTAAACAATTAAAGCTCTGTTCCCGTAGTAATTGCTGTGTAGAGTGTTTGTTCAGTAAAAGGCGTCTCTGGTCTCTCCAGCTCTTTAGTAAACAGAAAATAAATTTAGGATACCAATTTTATCCAATGAGGAGAGAGAACCCTATAGAGAGCATTTATCAGCTTCAATTTTATAGTGTTCAGTTAAAAGGCAAGACCACTTTGGTAGAGGTTTGTAATTGCTCCATAGATTAGAAATTGATAATTCAAAATATGCTCCTCATTGACTTACATTGTATGCTGAAACTGCTGTGTGTTCGTTTACGTGCTAAAAGAGTGACTTTGAGAGCTGTTTTGGAGTTACCTTTGGAGTTACATCATGGCAAGTTAACAACACAACCCAAACCTCTACCAAAGTGGTTTTGCCCTTTAAGTTCCAATTTTGCACATTTCCACTTCAAATCTCACTTGTTATGCTGTATCCTGTTTGAGTTCTCTCTCCTGATTGGATAAAATTGGTATCCCGACCTGAAAATGTATTTTCTGAGTACTAAAGAGGTGGAGAGACAGGGAGACCCCTGTTATTGAACAAACATAAAGCTATTTAACACTTATTGTAGCAAAAAAAGGAAATCACTTACTAACTCACTCATTTATACAGTTTCCTGTCAAAAAGAACTGAAAATAAATGTATTTTCACGATGCGTGATGCAACACGATGCATCACGTTGATTTCAAAATCGGTTACTGTCGACACCGCCGCGCTGATACATTTGCTTTACGATGCAGCGCAAACGAAAGACGACGATGAAGTCCAACAGATACATTATGTTGTCATGGCAACCATCCTCCCCTCCTACAGGAACCTACCTCGTGCCATCTTCATCTCCATCCCTCTGGTCACGTTTGTCTACGTCTCTGCCAACGTGGCATATGTCACCGCCATGAGTCCCCAGGAGCTGCTGGCCTCCAATGCTGTTGCAGTGGTGAGAACACAAGCAAAGACAGCGGTCGTTTTATTATGTGGCCTGTTTATCATTCGTAGTGTGAATTGCATGTCATCGCTGTCAGGCAGAAACCTAGTGTGTCCAAAACCATTACTTTTCAGGAAATGAGAAAAAAGAACCTGTGTTCCAACAATGTATTTGTTATTATTTAATCACATTTTTTAAATATTTATAAAATATTTATAAAACCCAGACAGACTTTTCCTATTTATTTTTAAATTCCAAAAATAGCAGATCTACAAGCTCACAACATGTTGTGTTGTGAGCTTGTAGATGTGCTACTTGCGTTATTTTTGTGCGATACTGTCATATGGCAAAGTACTATAAAGTAGGGCATTGTTTTATGAAAAAAAGATGTAATATGTAAATACACGGTTTCTGCCTGACAGCTAGAATGTATATGTTAGTTTTTTCATCTAATGTACAAGAAAAATGACCACCATTATGGTCAGTGTTTTTGAAACATTTGCCTTTTATCTTCTCCATCTCCTTAACTCTCTTCTCTCAGACCTTTGGAGAGAAGTTGCTAGGAGTGATGTCATGGATCATGCCCATCTCTGTGGCGCTGTCCACCTTCGGCGGGGTCAATGGCTCCCTCTTCACCTCCTCACGGTCAGTTTGTGAGCCCCCCTCCCCTGCCATTCATCTTATTCTATGTTATAATGGCATTACATTCACCCATTCACACACACATTCACACACCGATCTGAGAGGAAACCATGCAAGGCACCAACCTTTACCAGTTACAATAGGTGTCCTGTGTTTTGCGGAGCCGCGGATCGAACCGGGAAACTTCCGATTTCCCAAGTGGCTGCTTTCCCTCCTCAACCACTGACACCCACTGTTCTCTTTTTCCCCTCTGTTTGTGGCTCCTGAGTGTCACGATCCACCCCTTCTCTGAAGGTGCTTGCACACTGCATGATTTTGGCCATTTTAGGATTGAGAATTACATCACACTGTGCTACTGTATGTGGTAAAGGGAAGAATTGTCATGTCATTATCCTCCTTGTCAGACTGTGTAAGTTGAATTCAATCTACCTGTCATATTGTGTGACGAAACTATGAAGGTTTTACCTCCAGAATACAAAACAAAAAACGGAATGGAAGAAAATTCAGACCCAGTCTTGACTTGGCAGATGAAGACAACAGCGGTTGGCAATTCTCTAAAGGAAATTTGACACAATCACACACACACACTAACCAGGCCTGAGTGAATTGGAAGGTCTTAGACCTTCAAAGAGGACACCAGTTGATCTTAGGTGAGCCGGTAGTTTGTTCCAGAGTGTAGGACCATAGTGGCTAAATACACCTTCACCAAATGTAGATTTTGTTAATAGTCATGTTATAAGACAAAACAATGTAAACTTGTTATTCAGCTTGGTTCACTATCGATGCAAAATGTGGTTTGTATGATCACTGAACCAGCATGCCCTGGCACATAGCATAGTTATTGTCATTTCCCTCGCCATGTGTATCTACTGTACTACAGTATTGCAATACACATGGACCCAAGAATACGACTGCTTTACTAGGCCTATACATTGTGTGGAACTGTATTTTATTCTGGGAAGATGATCCCACTGGAAAAAGATGGCAGGCCTCTCATTACTCGCTCACATTTCACCCACACACAATCTTTTTCCTATATGTTATAAATTCACACTGCCACCCTCCATTGAGCCACTTGTCTTGTGTCTCACACAGTACAGTATGTAATGTGAAACAGCCCTCCCTGGAATGTTTCCACACCTTGCAGAAACATACTGTGTGAACAGTAAAGCCTGATTCATACTTCAGCGACAAAGCGTGACGAATGTTGTTAATGATGATAATAATAATAATAACATATTTTATTTTAACCACTGAAGCCCGATATACTTAGTTGTAAGATGAATGGCTAAAATAGCTGGTCTACAGCCTCAACTCATCGCAATTTGTCCACATACTGACATGCTCAAAATAGGGACGCCAGGGTGAAAGTGGTAAAAGATATGATGTGGCCTTTTTTATGATCTAGGTAGGACAATAGAGTTGGATAGGAAAGGGTTAGAGAGATGAGAAAATAACATGTTCTTGCGATTCACAAGGACCATTTGGTCAGTGCACTGTTAACTGACTGAGCCACCAGGCACCCCAAAATACCTCTTCCTCGAATTAGGGACAGTTGGAGGATTCAGAAATCAAACCCAAAACCTTCTGTTCAGCAGATGTCCACACTATCTGCTAAGCCAAACATGTCACCCCAGACCAGAAAATGTTTTCAACTGAAAATAAAATTTTATTTTTTGACATGTTTATCTGTTTTTCTGTGTATTTGGCGCTCTTTCTCATGCATTTTCTTTCTCTCTCAGGCTGTTCTTTGCTGGCGCAAGGGAGGGCCATCTTCCACGCCTGCTGGCTATGATTCATGTCAAACGCTGCACCCCTATCCCAGCCCTGCTGTTCACTGTGAGTCCTTTGATGTACACACTCAGATACAGTACTGCATGGTGTCCTCAAAATGCCCTCTCTTTTAATCTCCTTATTGGAAGAATCCCTGCCCCACCATGTTAACAGATCTCTTTCTACTCAGGTTATCTCTACACTCCTGATGCTGTGCACCAGCGACATCTACACACTCATCAACTATGTGGGCTTCATCAACTACCTCTTCTATGGGGTCACTGTCGCTGGGCAAATTGTGCTGCGCATCAAAGAGCCTGATTTACCTCGGCCTATCAAGGTAAAGATCAGGCCTCTGTCGGACCAGATCATTGGTTGGGACTTTTGCAGAACCTATTTTGACTTGCTGTAACTCACCAGAAAAATATGACTCATCGTATATATGCAAAACACAAAGCATTACGTGCGCTACATTATGGAAGTCAGTCATAGGTCCCTAGTTGGAAAAGTTTTAAAGAAATTGGCGTACAGGATTATTTTGTTCACAAAGTGCACATGAAAAATTATATTTCTAAAATCTAAACTTTTGAATTTGTAAATGCGGCGTACAGGATTATTTTGTTCACAAAGTGCACATGAAAAATTATATTTCTAAAATCTAAACTTTTGAAGCTTGTAAATGTAGAATAACAGTTTCAAAGGTAACAATATAATACATTAATCACTATCTTAATAACCTACAAACCTCACGTTTTTTTCAACTTTGAAGACAGGATGTAAGATTTGTGGATAGACTCTTATCATAAAGACGGTCAATAGATTCCCTTGAGGAGGACATTAAAAGCATGTTAATCGTGAACATCATGAGCAGCTTTAGATGTTCAATGATGATTGATTCAAACTCGGCACAAGGCTATATTTTATATTACCTGTTCGAATAGTTGGAGTAAATGAAAACCATGTTGGCATCACGAGAAAGCTAAGACTCTCCTGTCCGGTGCACTAACCGTAAAATGTATTTTCACCGACTTCTGACTGATTTACATACAACAGTTCATGACATTCATATAATGTACAGCATCAGAAATCTGGCCTTAGACACTTAAGCGCTATACTCTTATCCTATCCTCTTCGTCATATGACTCTTATCCTATCCTCTTCGTCATATGACAAATAGCTAAAATCGAAGATCTACAAGCTCATAAGGCATGAGCTTGTAGATGTGCTATTTTAGCTATTTTTGAAGAGGGAAGAAATGACAAGAATTTTGAAAATCTTTCGCCTATAATGAATCATATGCCCCAAGATTCATGTGATTAAAAGCAACATTTACGCATTTACCCATTTAGACTTGAGGCCGATTCTAAAAATGCCTTCTTAATCCTACAAATTTGTATTCAAAAATGTAAAACGATATATATGTTGCTATAATTCTGTATATAGCAACAACTACACACAGAGGTGTTCCTGGTTTGAAAGGTTTAACAACGTATCGGTGTTAAGGCAAACCAGGATGATGATTGCACTACTACGTGTTCTGCTATTCCATGTGGGGAAAACGGTTCTGAGAGTGTTTCGGCCACAGAAAATGAAATGTATGTTGTCCTATACTCTGCTGTACCATACAATTGAATTGGTTGTCCATCTCTCTGCCCTCAGGTGAGCCTGATATGGCCTGTGATATACCTGCTGTTCTGGGCCTTCCTGCTGGTCTTCTCGCTATACTCGGAGCCTGTGGTGTGTGGAGTCGGTCTGGCCATCATGATGACAGGCGTCCCCGTCTACTTCCTGGGAGTGTACTGGGAAAACAAGCCACAGTGCTTTGATGCTGCTGTTGGTAAGGAAATGGACAACTTTTTGACTGGAGTTGGATATTTAAGTTTTAAAGTCAATTGGGTTGTCCGTTGTCCCCATAGTATTTAGCCTGGAAACCAGACGAATCTGCCATTGCAAAAAGAAAAATTGCCCTCTGCAGATTTGGTCTGGCACCGCTCAGTTGTGATTGGATTTCACTCCCTACAAAGTAGTGAGGGACCAATCAGAGCCCAGTATGCAAATATGGGGCGGGTTTATCACCAGAGGCATTTTTTTAATTCACCCCCTGGATATGCAGGTTCCACACAGAGATTCCAGACCAGTATCTACGCAGAGATGGTACATGTAGCGTTGACCATTCACACAGCGCTCTTATGTCATACTCTGGACCGCTTACCCTGTTGGTTGACTAGGGTTCATGCCATTTACTCTGATCGTGCACTTTGTAAGTTGTAATTATTATGTTCAATAGAGGAGGCATAGGAAATATGGCCCTGAATGAATGTGCATTCAGCAAGGGTGCATGCAGTTCCTTTGAATGGGGATCATCATAACAATGTATTAACTCTGGACATGGGAATATGTATTCTGTTATTGTCTGTTGTAGAGATTGGCACAAATGCAACTACACAAGAACTGCTTTATTATGTACATCTTAACTGAATGGAGTGTGGATGCACAACTCTTTGCAGTAAAATGCAACAGGAAAACATTTTGAGGCAGAAGGCAACTCTCCACCTAATGCTCAAGGCAGGATTGCGCTTTCAAACATATAATAATAATTCAACCATTCTCTTTTCTTCTTACTCCATGCAGGTAAGATTACCCATCTGTGCCAAAAGTTCTGTTTGGTGGTATACCCAGCCATGGAGCCCCGTGGGACAACAGGAAGTGAGGGAGAGGATGATGATGATGATTCAAAGGCCATAAACAGCTGATTGAACGTGTGCATGATAGCAAACAAGAGACACTCGCTCACACTGTATATGAGGGTTGAAAACCAAGAGAAGACTTCTAGAAAAGAGGGACGGTGAAATGTTCACTGAATGCAAATTGTAAAAAGTCTCACTGAAATATTTGACTTGTCTTAATCCTGAACACCACTGCCTCAGCTCAGAGTAATGCTGCCTAGTATCAGAAGTGTACAATGCAATACCGCTTGTTGTGAACAAACGGAAAACGACCACGTGGCCATTTTTCCCCATGGTTCAAAATAGAATTTCACATTTAATGTCAAATCTTTAATATCGTGTTCACTTATTTTTGTCTATTGTTTGTGCACGTGCACATTTTTTTGTTCAAGGTTTTTTTTATTTTATATTTTCACATACAGGTCAATAACAAAAGGCATACAAAAACAGTGAATGTATGTTACCCCTCCCACCCCCCCAAAGTTCCCGCTCCGAAAGAGCCACAACCCTGGTATCTTATTGTAAGTGCACGTGCACATTAATGTCAAATCTTTAATATTGTGTCCACTTCTTTTTGTCTATTGTTTGTGCACGTGCACATTCTTTATTGTGTGTTCTGTTTCATATTATAACACTGTCATGTTTGTTATTCACAAATGGTTCATTAATTTTAGCCTCTTTGAATTTATCACCTGTAATTTAAGTCAAACGTCATTGGAAATGATACCAAAATGCTTTTGAAATATATATATATGGGAAAAGTCTGGCATCAAGTGTCATCACTGTCATGGTAAGGGGGGTCATTGGCTGTGGATAGTACACACAAGTATTTTCATCTTTTCAACCACACGTTGAATTGAGACTTGTTGGACACGGTCTCTTGTGAAGGATAAATTGCCTAAATTCAATTCAAACTTCATTCCAGACACACAGGGGGTCCATAGAGTACATACAAATCATATACATCACACAAATTATTTACTACCGCTCTCAAATCTCAATACGGCGATTTGCACAACCATCATTACACAGCTTAGTGCCAGGTAGTGTGTCCCAGGCTCTGGTGTGTCCTACTTCTGACATGCTTCTGTGATGTCTTCGATTAGCGATTTGGTTGCTGAGAATGTGTACAGCATCCTTCTGGTCAGTCTCTAATCCAGTCTCTAATCCAGACACCAAGTAAATGCAGTATAACCACTGGTCCAGTTCAAGGTTGTGCTTTATTGTCACATCTTGTACATAGGAGTACAACTTATTTTTGTTCGGCTTTCTTCAGACAATGCAGCAGCATAGGTAATAATAAAACCATAAAAAGATTTAAAGACCGAAAGAGCAAAAGAAATCTTGGTATATACAGTGAAGATGTTCTGTGGCCTTTTCATTTTCAGAATGCAACACAGTAAAATGATTAGTTAATTTATCCCAGAGTGTACAAATGTGTCCACCCTTGAGGGTCCATTTGGTTATTATACATTTGTACAGTTGGAGTTAATTTAAAGGATATAAAACTGAGAAGCTGTTTGAGCAAAGGGCCAATTAATTCAAATAGGGCACCGTCCATTGTGCTGTTTTGCATTGCATTACAGAGTTCCATCTGATGCTCATGAATATTTAATTCACCTGTTGATTCACCTGACGCATAGTTTACCACAAGGGGGCGGAGTCTACGCACAGTGGCGGATCAGATTGCGGAAGTAATGCATAACCAAGCCTATGAACCAGTGTTGCCATGTCGGCTTATTATAAGCGACGTTTTCTGTAAAGTTGCTTTAATGTAGATATTGGTTAGTTGCCAGTTGGGCCCGTTTTTTGGGGGCTGTTTCTAAAGTGTACGTGCTTATTTAGGCTTGCTTCCTTTTATTTATTTTTAAATGACACGTGGTTCTCAAATACTGTCATGAAAATGTTTTGTGCCTGGGAGCATTTTATTTGTGTTACAATGTTTATGTTTCAAAACATATTCCACATTTTATTGTAAGAGTTTTTGAAAATAGCAGATCTACAAGAGTTTGTAGATTGTCTATTTTCAAATAGCCGATACATATAGGTTTAAAAGTGCTCATGTGGCCTAAGTTGCTTCTTTTGGGCTTATTTTCCTAGAATGGTTGCTTGTTTCTCTCACAAAACATGGCAACACTGCTATGAACCATCATACAGTAACAACAGTCCTGCTGTATGTAGGCTTTTACGGCCACCAGTCTGTCTACGGCCGAAGCTTCGATTGATTCAGTGCATCCATTCTTACATCTGATCATATCGGCTGGCCGCTGTACGGACATCAGGTACGTTTAATATTCCTTCCTTCCGAGGATTTCCCTCGATCAATGGAACTGTCAGGCTAGCTATACGTAGCCCTGGTCCAGAGCGTTAGTGAGTTCTCTCTAGACTAACGCTCTGCCAAGTGCGCTGCTCTGCTCATAGACCGAAAATTCCACTACCGTGCGAGGTTGCCAACTTTAGTAAAGATAAACAAAACTATTTAGCTATTCAACAAAACAAAGGCTATTTTGTGTTTTTGAAAGTCTATTCTCCAGGGTGGGAAGCCTCTCGGCACCCCACCTTCTCTGTATGATACACTTTTTGGGCAGAAAATAAAATATGTCCGCCAGATGGAAATTATTTATTTGACTCCACTGCGCCATCTACAGATCTGGTTAATGGTAATGTATGTTGACCAGATCTGTAGAGGGCGCAGTAGAGTAAATACAATAATTTCCGTCTGCGGACATATTTTATTTTCTACACAAAAAGTGTATTATACAGAGAAGATGGGGTCCTGAGAGGCTTCCCATCTTGGAGAATAGACTTTCAACAACACAACACTGCCTTTGTTTCGGTGAATAGCGAAATAGTTTTGTTCATTTTTTACTAAAGTCTGAGACCTCACACGGTAGTGGAATTTTCGGTCTAAAAGCAGAGCAGCGCGCCTGGCAGAGCGTTAGAGAGACCTCACTAATGCTCTGGACCAGGGCTATAGCTATACGTAGCCTGTTTAGGCTAGCTTTATGTGTGTGAATAGAACCTCGTTGAGCCTGACAGCATCTGCTAGTTAATTTCTCTGTGTGTTTTCCATTGATTATTATGAAGTTGAATGCTAACGGCTGTAGCCAACTTAGTTTTGCTGTTCCTCCTTCATACGGACTGATGTTTAAAGCTGGCTATTTTTGCATGGCCGCTATGAATGACTCCAGTACAACAAGCTGCCACCATGGCTGACTTTGCCGATCACTTATTGTTTTCAATATTGCTGTTAGTATAAATGTCAGGTTGTAAAGCTGTAATATATTAGAAACACTCGCAGCCCAGTAGGAAGGAGCCTATCTAGGAAGTGTAAAACAATAACCTATCTTTCAATCAGTTTGTGTTTTTCAGACATAACTATACACTGTTTGGATCCTAATATATACTTGCCTGTATGTAAGGTAACAGGATAGGTAGGCACTAGGGACACCTGGGCAACCTCAATGTAAAATTGGCTATTTTGTCCAAAATGTAAAAGAAAGAAGAAATCATTACAGTAAAGTATACATGATTAGCACATGCTTAAACATTCAACAATTGAGGTCTAATATTTTCTACAATTGCTACAAATTGCTGTATTGCTACAAATCCTGTATCCGTATGTATTTTATAGCTCTGGTCCATAGCGTTAGAGGGAGAACTCCTAACGCATTGGACCAGAGCTATGTATTAAATATACACATTTTTATTTTGTCGCCT
Source organism: Gymnoscopelus microlampas (assembly GCF_963454915.1). Taxonomy (NCBI): domain Eukaryota; kingdom Metazoa; phylum Chordata; class Actinopteri; order Myctophiformes; family Myctophidae; genus Gymnoscopelus; species Gymnoscopelus microlampas. Next base: position 41,202,843 of record NC_139942.1, on the reverse strand, counting down.
TTCAACATTTTGTGCCCCTACCCCTCATTCACTCTCTGTATCTCTCTCTCTAACACACACACACAGCAGAGAGAGAGAGAGAGAGAGAGCACCATGTCTCCATCAGTGCGTCTGCAGGAGATGATCAGGGTGATCCGGTCAGCCAGGACCCAGGGCGAGGAGCGGGGTGTCATCCAGAGGGAATGTGCTGCCATTCGGGCGCAGTTCAGGCAGGCCGACAACGGGGGGCGCTCTCACAACCTGGCCAAGCTCCTCTATGTGCACATGCTGGGTTATCCTGCCCACTTTGGTCAGGTGAAGGGGATTTGCTGTCCTGGGCTTACTGACTGACTGACTGACTGACTGACTGACTGGTTATCCCACCTCCTACTTTGTCTGGCTCATTAGACCAGTGGTTCTCAACCTTTTCAGGCTGTGACCCCCCAAAAAGAATCATATTTGAACTGGGGACCCCCCCCCCACCCTGATAAGCACTTGGAATTGTAGGAGGAATTGTTGAGGCATTCAATCTAGTTTGACTCTTTTTTTTTGGTATAGTTTGTTGATGGTTTAACATGTTATGGTCTTTTCTTTCTTTTCTTATTTTTTGAGGTATTAAAAAGGTCTTAAAAGTCCTTAAATTGTCACTTCACTGTCATCTGGGGGTCCCAACCCACAGGTTGAGAACCACTGCCTTAGACCACTGTTTCTCAACGTCTGGCCGGGGGCCCACCAGGGGTCCAAATGGACCCTTAAGGGTCTGTAACTCTAAAATGGACCCCCTGGTGAGAACCTGTGCATTAGACGCCTGTCTGGAAGTTACAGTTTTGCTGCCTCATTATTCATCATCAGCCCAATATCTTTCTTCGGATACGTTTTGCTCCCTGACTAAAACCTTTTATCATTGTTCTTTCTCTCAGATGGAGTGTGTTCGTCTGATAGCCAGTCCTCGCTACAGCGAGAAGCGCGTGGGTTACCTGGGAGCCATGATGCTGCTAGATGAGAAGCAAGATGCCAGCCTGCTCATCACGAACTCCATCAAGAAGTAAGGACAGCCCAAACGACGGGACAAACCGCATTCAGGAGACAGGCAGACAGGGTTCTTCATAAACAGACAGAGATCTTGAGACAGCCGGACATTCTAGGACAATCGGATAAACTTGAGATAATCTGGCTGTGTAGGAAAGAGGCCAGAAGAGAGAATTAAAGCAAGTCAGGCAAAATTCAGACATGCAACATGGGGAAAAGATAAAAAAGAAATGAAAAAAGAAAGTATAAGTGCAATAAAAGTACTATATTGCAATCCTACCTAATCAGCAGCAGGCTGCTGAGCCAGCGCTTGCGCAGCCTGGACGTTCCCCGATAACAGCTCTTCTTCACTATGATGCTGTTGTTAGACACTTCCAGGCGCTGCATCAAATTGCACATCAGTTGCCTTAAACAGTGCCTCACAAGTGGGCACACCAACAGAAGTAAACAACTGACTGGCACTATGCCACCTACGTAGGAACACGAAGAAGTAGAAAATAAATGTAACTTTTTTTATCACGAGCAATAGTAAGGACCAATAGGTTGAAAATGGGTGAAGTCGTCCTTTAACAATTGTGTTAATAAAGTCATAACATTCTGTATTCTCATCGACATGCCTTTCTATATCTTCATGTCTTCCTGTTGCAGTGACCTGGCCCACAGCAGTCAGTACGTCCAGTCCTTGGCTCTGTGCACACTGGCCTGTATGGGTTCAGCTGAGATGTGCAGGGACCTGGCTCCAGAGATCGACAGGCTGCTTCACTCCTCCAACTCGTACATCAAGAAGAAGGTCAGCACCCAGGGTTGCCAGATCTGCTTATTATAATTTCCCTGCAAGACTTTATTTGAAAATAGCTGATGTATATGTTAAAGTGCTTATATGGCCCATAGTCACTTCTTTTGGGCTGGTTTTCCTAGACCTGGTTGCTTGTTTCACTCACAGAATCTGACAACACTGCCAGCACCAGCATGAGGCATTATTTGTACAATTTAGACATTTAGCAGACACTCTTATATCCAGAGCGACAAAAGTGCAAGATCAGAGTAAATGGCATGAACCCTGGTCAACAAGCGACAGGGTAAATGGTCATTTTGAATGCAAAGAAAAAAAGCCCTGCAAAGTAACTAGGATACCAGGTAAACTTTAAACCTAACGTCTGTCTAAACAACATGTTATCTAGTAAGTAACCTTCTTAACTGGACAAGCAAATCGTATATGTCTATTTAAATAACATGCTTCAATATTTAGCGTGCGTTATGTGAACAAGTAGCCAACATGACATATGCATCTAGCTATATTAATCTCATCGAAGGCTGCTTTACCAAATCATTTTAAATGTAAGCTTAAAACCCATTTGATGAATCAAAGAGACATCCACTCTTAGGGTTTTCTAAATCTCACCTGCACATCCAACACAATATTATGCTGTTGCTAAAAATGTGTTGTTTTTAAATGTGCAAAAAAAAAAAGTAAAAGTAACTTTTGAAAAATTATAGAATATTATTCTTCACAACGATCCATCCACCGATCGCTTTAGAAGACGTGGCCGAGTCTCGCAGAATCAGGGGGGAAAAAAGTGTGCCGTCGCGATAGTCTGTTCCATAGTTATTGGCAGTTGAACGTAGGTTGTTTTCGCCAAAAAGCAATGGAAAGCAGCCAGGGAGCAGGGAGTGAATGTGGCTGTTTTTTGGGGATCACGTGAGTCAAATGGTGACTCATAGGTTGGTGAAAAGCGCCATCTAGCGTAAAAATCACACCCAGTGTGAAGTGGGCAGTGTGGTCACAGTGGTCAGCACAGTGATGGAAGTGATTCACTTTAAAGTGCATAGTCCTATTTATAGGGCTATGCACATGTGTCATGTGTTTCTAGCCAATCACAGTCCTGAATAGAGTCATGGTGGCCAATCACGGTGCAGGGTTAGGGGGGTACACTGGTGGCCAATCACAGCGCAGGGTTGGGGGGGGTGCAATTGGGTCGATGTCCAAACCTCACATATAGGGGCGGTTGCACCGCCCAAAAACTGGAAACACAACATGCATGCGTCAAAAGACGTCATTGGCGGTGTGGGCGTTGGATGAAGGAACATCATTGGCAGTCAATGTGTTAAGAATCGTATAGACGAGATAAGGCTTTCAATCACAACAGCTTCCACCCATTAAATTAACATTTTATATGTAATGTTGTTTGCTTTATTTATTTTTATTTATTTTTATTGCGATGTTGTTAGAGAGAGTGTCTTCATGAGAAGCCACTGTACAGGATAGGTTATGTTTCTCCCTCATCGTCCACTGCTTGGACTCCTTGTGGATGGAGGTGCGCAGACGCTCCGACTCTTTCAGAGTCAGGACTTTTAGTCTCGATGTCTTTTCCACCAGCTTGTGGTATTCATCCAGTTTGTCCCTCAATTTGTTGTAGAGGCTGGCGTTGGTCTGCGTCTTGTTCAGTGCTTGGAGGATCTGGTCTATCGCCGTGTACGGCAGCCACACCGGTGGAGCTGTGGCTGAGAGGGGCTTCTCTGTTCCAAAGTACTGGTGACCCTTCCCCAGAAGAGCGTCCACCAATTCCAGTGCCAGCTCTGCCGCCTCCAACAGGAGGTCATAGTTCAAGTAGAGTCGCAGCAAAGCAGCTGCATCCACTCTCTTGTATGCATTGACCAGCCAAACGGGCAGGGAGACGCTGTGAGAGAGGAGCTTGTTGATGACACAGCGGTGGTGCTGGGAATTTGGGGACGAGTATCTCTCCAGGTAGGACTCCAGCAACCTCCACACCTCCTCTGTGGCACTTGATGTTTTGGTGGTGATGACTGTTGATAGCTGGTTGGCAGCCAGCCAGTTCCAAGTTTCATTCTGATATTCATCTCCTCCGTACTGAAGGTTGATACATTTAAAGGCCAGTCCCTCAAAGACGGGAGTGAGGGGAAGCTTGAACGTTTGGCAGAGAGAGAGGGCACAGTTATACAGCCCTTTCTGGACCAAAATGGCCACCATTTCAGAAGCAGAAGCACTGCCTGAAATGGTAACGTAAGAGGGGTGGTGCTGGGCCAGAGTGAGGCGGCTGCGGGCCAGGATGTACTCCTTTTCCAGGTCTTTTATCTCCAAGATGTCTATCTGATGCCTCACCGAATCGTTTTCAAGCTCTCCGTCGTAGTTTGTTTTTGGTGACGCATTCGGTCGTTCATACATGGCACCAGAGGTGGGCTGGGCGATCCACGCATATTCAGGTCTGATGAGCCGCAGACAGTTGAGGGCGGCCAAGTAACAGTTGACCTGCTTCTGGAGGCCTTGCTGTGTTTTTACCTCCCTGCCCAGACGCATGCCGTACTCAAACATCACTGTGCCCGCCTTCCTGTAGTTGTGTCTGTTGATATGGAAGGCGTACAGCAGCTCATAATAGTTGTGGGATATGAGGTCCGCTGTCCTGGCCTTGGACTCAATGATGCTTACCACCTCATCATGGAGGTTGACGTAGGGGAACTGGACCAGGTCATGAAGCTGGGAGCGCTTACACAGAACCGCCACTAGCTGATGCAGACAGTCCAACTGGCTACTGGAGTCAGGGTTCTGGGTGAGGGCTTCATAAGCCTGGCTGTTGTGTCCCAGGTCCAAATGGTGTATGAAGATACGTGTCCAGATAGCAGCCTGGCTCCGGACATCATCAACAGCCTCTGTTATGGCTATGGTGGCCAACTGGATGATGAGCTCTGGGTGACCATTGTGCTCCAGCAACTGCAACACCTTGTCGTAATAGTGTAACCTGGGAGTGTAGGCGGCCTCCTCAACCTCAGTTCCGTTCAGTCTCTTGAGAAAATCCTCCTTCTCCACCTCCATTGATGCTTCCTGAAAGCACTGCAGTGCCTCGTTGCCCTCTCCGTTGACCAGGGAGCACAGTCCCAGCATGAACCGACAGGAGCCCACATTCACCTGGCACCAGGGCTGAGTCAGCCTCACGTACTCCCGTAGTTGTTTGTATTGGCAGTTGACCATCAGATATGCAGGGAACTGAAAGCCCCGGTTACTGGGCCAGAGGAGTTGTGCTAGCAGATTGACAATGTTGGACACCATGTGGGGCCAGGGGAGCAGGGCCTTGCCCACCGTGGGACTCTTCTGCTGGGTGTAGATTTTGGATATGATGGCCCTCCTGGCCACAGTCTGGTAGAAAAGCTCCACTACTGTCTGATGACAGTCGACAGACAGGGGGTCTGACGGCCCCCGGACGGACAGGTGCTGCAGGTTGGCATCTATGATCTTCATAACACTGTCCATGGGAATGGAGGAAGCCAGGCTTTGGCTGAAGTGTTTGAGGAGATGGTAGGAGGAGAGGAGTTGAGAATTGCGAGAGATCAGCTCCTGTTGGAGCTGCAGCAGTTGTGCACCTCCACCCAGAATTACGCTGTCTCCCAGACGGAGGTATAATTTCTGCAGGATGAGCAGGTCCCTACAGACCTGAGCTCTGGTCATAGCCATGTGACAGAGAGCCTGACACAGCACGGTCACAGCGGTTGTGCTGCCATACAGTCTTACATTATGATCTGGTGCCAGGGGCCCCTCCTCAAAGTCCTCTGTATCCGTCTCTAGGTTCATCTCGCTCAGTAGGACAAACATGGCCCCCACTGGGTACCGAACGTTCTGCAGTTTGTCCTGGATGTCACTTATTATGTTGTTATTGTCATTGGCCAGCAGGTTCTCCAGGATCAGCTCTGCAGCCCTCTCAGGTGACTGTTGATGTTCCAGGGCTTTCTCCATCTCGTAGGCCATGTCCCCCGTCATAGCGTCACTCAGCAGATGCAGACACTGGACCAGCTGCAGCACATCATGGCGCACCTCAGCATCGTCAGTTATGTTATAGCTCTTCTCTTCTGAGAAGAGGTACTCGTCTTTGGAGAGGTACAAGTGGTCCACTGCAAAACACGGCAAGAGGAAGGACACAAAACCCTTCTTAAGCAGGCAGATCATGGCGGTCTGGGGGTTTACAGTTAGGGCCAGGGGCATGGCCAGTGCCTCCTGGTACTGCAGACAGCAGGTGTAGAAGTCGGACCAGAACTCCACCTGTAGTTGACGGTACTCCTCCTGGGAGAACTCACACTCTGTCACACTGCTCTGCAGCTTATCCTCCACAGCTACAGTGACCTCTCTCTTCAGACATTCCCATGGCAAGTCAGCCATTTTCTCAGAGCCTCGTCCGTAGATCCGTAGTGCATTAACAATAGCAGAAGCTGTGAAGCGAAGAGGGGAGAAGAGCACCTCCAGATAGGTCTCTATGGGATCTTGGTCCACTCCAATATGGACCTCTTCCGGTGGCGGGGGCTGAACAAAGACCTGGTTCCACTGACCTGCTGTATTATGTTCGTAGTTGATGTATTTAACTACAGTAGTATTTGCATCATCCACCCACAGACCCAAAATGTCAGTGGAGGTCAGAGCAAAGTCCACCAACATCTCCTGTGTGGGAGATGTTGGGGAGGAGACGTGATCCAGACGGTAGCGATTGTCTGCTACAACCAGCTGCAGTACAGTGAACTGACCTCCCTGAGGGACGGCCAGGTAAACGGCAACACGTAGCCCCGTGGCGGAGGAGAATAGACGCAGTTTGTGGCCCTGACCTGCCACCCGATTCACCCCCTTACAGGCAGGCAACATGTCAGCCTCTAGCAGACATGTCTGGTCCCTGAGGGACCATATGCGTAGGTTGTGATCCTGGCAGAGGGCAAAGATGAAGGTGTCGTCTTCCAGCTCTCGGGCGGCCAGACTGAGGGGCAAGTCCTCGGGGCTCTGCTGCTCCCCACGGATGGCTGCGGGTATCCAGCTGGTTAGGCTTTGCATCAGCGTACATCTCTTCAACACCACTGGCGCACTCCCCTGCAAGTTGTTGGAGGGCAGGGTGATGACTAGGATGCCTCCAGCTGGTAAGGCCAGAGCATACTGGGCCTCTTCCTGGTGGTTGAGCCATGCCGTGGAGGCGCTGGGACTCCCTGTCTGGCCAGTCTGGATGGGGATAAAAGCATGGTTTTGTGGGTCCTGCAGGTGCACGCCCACATCAGTAAAGATGGACTGCATATGGAGCTCTTTTACAATGCTTGTAGGATGAGGCAGCAGCAGATGGTGGACGGTCCGGTTGGTGGTGATTAAGATGTTGACATATTTGCTGGTCTCCTGGATGGACACGCCACCAGGCAGCACAGTGCAGTGGCAGAACTTGATCTTCACTGCGTTATTCGTCAGGTTGATGTCCAGAGACTCCTCCGCCAGCCATATCGTGTCCCCTGATGTGGACCAGTGTACAAATCTGTTGCTGGTGATAGGTTTACCTCTGTTTTCATAGTGAAAGCCTCCAGCACTGTCGGGGAGCCTGACCCCACCGGAAAGTGCATTGAGAACTTGGTATACTTTTTCTTCTGGGAACCTGTGTTTTGCCCTTTCAAAGTTGCAAATCTCTATAAAACTCCGCTCCAACACCGGCGCCATCGTTGCCGTATTGACCTTTGGGGGTTCAGCTACAACCTACTTTACCCGTAGCGTTTCTGTGACATCATGTCACGATGTTGATGATGTCACTGATTATTACTGTTGTTCTAGGCTGCTCTGTGTGCTGTTCACATCGTGAGAAAAGTCCCTGAGCTGGGAGAGCTCTTCACGCCTGCTGCCCGGTCCCTGCTCTCAGAGAAGAACCACGGTATGTTTATCTAGCATTATGACGTGACATGATGTGTTTTCCCACCAGTAAAGCCTGTTTGATCAGTCATGTTTTACACAATATGATATGGTTCGGTACCACTCTTTTTTTGCAGGTGTGTTACACGGTGCCGTTATTCTGATCACAGAACTGTGCGAGAGGAATCCAGAGACACTGGAGCGGTTCCGAAAGGTACAGAGAACACACACACACACACACACACACACACACACACACACACACACACACACACACACACACACACACACACACACACACACACACACACACACACACACACACACACATCATTTATCAATTCAATATTGCATTCCCTTTATGATTAAAACCATGTTTTCTTTATGGGTCACTCTGATTTCCAACTCTGGACCTGGGTCACATCATGTCATCCTGCCTTTGAGCCTCTGTCTTTCTCTTCACTGTCAGGCATTTGTAATAATTCTCTCTTACATGTTTTTTTTGTACGACAGGCAGTGCCAGATCTGGTTCAGATAATGAAGGGCCTGGTGATGTCAGGGTACTCTCCAGAGCACAACGTGGCAGGGATCAGTGACCCCTTCCTACAGGTCAGTCTGGCCTCTTGATAATCATATATTGTGACGACAGTATACATTTTGTTTTTAATTTTTAAAACATAGTGAAAATAGCAGATCTACACTCTTTTTTTCTACACCTTTTTAGCTATTCCTGAACATTTTTGAAAGTATAAAATAAGGCTTAACCAAGAGAAGTCAACACTTACGCCATATCACAATATTATGATATCCAAAATCCCAGATGATATTCTAGTCTCATATCACAATATCGATATAATATTGATATACTACCCAGTTCTAATTCACATACCCGTTCATGTTTCTTATGAATTAATCAATAATTTCACAGTACCCGCCATTTACGGGCAACGGCTGTCATTCGCAGGCAGTACCCATGCAATACCCGTGCAATACTCCGTTAATAGAGCTCTTGGCCAGTCTATGATGTCTGTTATCTATGATGTCAGTACTATGATGTCAGTCATCTCCACACTTGGGCATATCAAGGGTCCGAGACTCAGACAGATTCCTGGAATTTAAAACAGTTTTTTAAAGTTTTTTTGAGGGCTTTTTATGCTTTTATTGATAGGATAGTAGGTTAACAGGAAATGGGGAGTGACATGCAGCAAAGGCTGTCAGGATCGGGACTCGAACCCGCGGCACGCTGCCAGGCTACTTTGGAGTCTAGGTGCCCGGACGGGCCTCCTGGAATGTATTTTGATTATAACTCCGAAGAGCACCGGCCTACTCAGGGGCCATGCAAGTTTTGAACGATGGAACAATACACACCGTGTTATCTGCTGTACTCGTTGTACCCCATGTCAGCTCCATGCACATCGCGTTTTGCTTCGTGCCACTGCTTTCAGTCACCCATGAGTACAGAATACAGATCTCGTACTATTTGTTCCATTGTACACACTGACACTTAGATTAAATACACAAAAGGGAGTTCTATTCTGTGAGGTATCGGCACACCCAGTGCCAATATCTCACAGTATACCACAGTTTCATCAATAATATTTATTTACAAAGTAACAAAAGGCGGAAACTACAGACGCCAGCGCTGATGATTGTTATTCAAGGTATGTGTCTGTCTAATGTACTCCACCATGTCATTCTCTCTCTCTCTCCCACCCTCCATTGATCTCATCAGGTGCGCATCCTGAGGTTACTGAGAATCCTTGGCCGTAACAACGATGCTGCTAGTGACGCCATGAATGACTTGCTGGCCCAGGTCCAATTCTCACATACAGTACATACTTCAGGCATTGCCACCATCAGTAATACCTACCAATGTATTTATGTGTGTGTGTGTGTGTGTGTGTGTGTGTGTGTGTGTGTGTGTGTGTGTGTTCGTGAGTAGGTGGCGACTAACACAGACAGCAGTAAGACTGCAGGCAGCGCTGTGCTCTATGAGACTGTTCTCACAGTGATGGACATCAAGTCAGAGAGCGGCCTTCGGGTGAGTACACGCTGAGTGTGCAAACCCTTACAGCAAACGCTGCGTTGGCAGTCGTGGTGGTGGCTGCTCTACCAAACACACACTTTGGTGAACTTAAGTCTCCATTTGTGTGTAACTGACTGTACTCTGTCTGCTTCTCACAGGTTCTGGCTGTGAACATCCTAGGACGATTCCTTCTGAACAATGACAGGAACATTCGGTACGCATGCATTCCCCCCCTCTCTCCCTTCCTGTCTATCTCTGGGTCTCCCTCCCCACTTTCCCTTTCTCCCTTATCTCTCAGTGTCATTTTACTCTTTCCGTTCCACAAGGCCACCAGCTAAACTCGCAGTTTGCCAAAGGGCCCAAGGGGGTTGCTATCGCTCCCAGCTCAGTAATCGCTTCTTCTTGGCAGCATTTCACCCAAAGCCATGCCAGAAGGTCACCGCCTGTCCGCTGCATGCTGATCTCTTAGTCACATCTTTAATCCATAATTTCAAATTTATCAGGCAGGCATTGGGGATGTGCTGTCTATTTTTTTTTACTGGCAGCTCATATGGGTCCTGTGGGCATTGTTAAGCCTAGTTTATACCGTGTAAGACAAGCTATGGCTCATAGCTCGGGGCATTTATACTGTATGTGACACATCGGCGTACTTACAAGCGGTCTGTGTCCATGGACACGGTGTGAGCTGCTAGACATTTCAGGACATATGAGCCAAGTAGCTCACAGCCTTGTGAGATGTTCCAAATTATGTCAATGAGCCAAGAAATGTGGCTTGCAGAGCTTGTCTTACACACTAAATTAGGATTTATGTTCCTGTGCCTTGTTTTCATTTGCCATAGGGGCTGTGTGGTCACGCAGGTTTAACTGGTACTCTGTGTTGCAGTGGCATAGTGGATTTGTCCCTCCAGAGTCATTGTCACTAGCGGCCCTGCTTTGGGGAGATAACCCCCTCCACACACACACACACACACACACACACACACACACACACACACACACACACACACACACACACACACACACACACACACACACACACACACACACACACACACACACACACACACACACACACACACACACACACACACACACACACACACACACACACACACACACACACACACACACACACACACACACACACACACACACACACACACACACACACACACACACACACACACACACACACACACACACACACACACACACACACACACACACACACACACACACACACACACACACACACACACACACACACACACACACACACACACACACACACACACACACACACACACACACACACACACACACACACACACACACACACACACACACACACACACACACAGTTTCTGTCAAGCATTAAATCCTAAGCTCAAATAACATTTAAGCATGTTTATAAAATAATGATGTCTAAAGGTCTTTACACACCAGGAGCATGACGAATAAACAATCCGAAACTGCGCCACTGAATATTTCACCTCAAACTCTTCATATAGTTGGTGCCTCATTCCTACAGGTTGATGCTTTTATTTGCGGTGAAATCGTTTCGGAACATTACGTTGCGTCATCGGCGCGTTATATTCGCGTTCTGTGGGGCTGTACTCATGACACAAAAAAGAACAGGTGCTTTTGCCCTTCCAGGAAGGGCGAAAGGCCGAAACGTCACAGCAGCACTCAGGTGAAATAAGAATTCTGTAACTGGGGCCCACAGTGTGAGCGTTCTCTTTTGGTTTTCATGTTATATATTTTCGCTCAGCACCCAACTTCGGGTGTGGATGTGCATGTCTTTTTATATTGTACTCATGACACAAACAGCAGTTTGACCCATTAAGACCTGATTCTACAAATGCCTTCTAAATAAGTAGTTCTCAAACTTTTTCTTAATTCAAAATGATTCGACACTTTCAATTAATCGCACAAAATACACGCTCCTGGTATGTAAGGACTCTAAAAGTCAGCACAGGTGACTCTAGGGTGAGTCTACCCATGTATTATTTACATATGTATTTACTGTACATTGTGTGTGTGTGTGTGTGTGTGTGTTTCCCATTTCATTGCTATTTTACATAATTCTGTGTATTGTGTATTTCTACTATACTTCTACTAATGCGTCTGTGTTGACTCCCTGTGCCCATTTTCAGATACATTTCCATGACCTCTCTCCAGAAGATTGTTCAGACGGACCACAATGCAGTGCAGCGTCACCGTGGTACCATAGTCGACTGCCTGAAGGACCAGGACGCCTCTGTCAAACGGTAACGGGATCCACGTGATAATATCTTGAGCGGGCTCATGAATACATTTATCCCACTCCCAATTGACAGTAATGGTGGCGTATGCCAGTGGTTCTCAAAGTGGGGTCTGTGGACCCCCAGTGGTCCTTGAGGGCGTCACAGGGTGTCCCCAGCAACATACTGTAGGTTAATATAGCATCAATATTAGCCACTGTAACCTTAGATACAGCAGCTATTTTTTGCCGATCTACAACACAACGAGTTGTGAAGTTTGCAGATGGGCTGTTTTCAAAACATCTTACAATAAAAAAAAATGTTGGTAATACTGTATATGTTATAATAACATTTTAACAACACAAATCTTGCATGGGGGGTCCCTGGCACAAAATATTTCCTTGACATGAAAACGCTTGAGCACTACTGGCGTATGCGGTTTCTGAAAGTAATCTCTCGCACCCAACGCTTGCTCTCTTGTACAGCCGCGCGCTGGAGCTGTCCCTGGCGCTGGTCTCGGCCGTCAACATCCGGTCCATGATGAAGGAGCTGCTCCACTTCCTCTCCTCCTGCCCGCCTGAGCTCAGGGCTCATACTACCTCTGGCATCTTCAACGCTGCCGAGAGGTAACGGAGGGTGGGAACGTCCCAGGCATGTGAGCGTGGGGGGCATGCATGAATGTACATTTATGCATACGTAGTATATGCATGCAAGCACATTACACACACACTGTCATGCACATTTGAACGCATTTTGCGGCCCCCTCTCTTGTAGCTGGGATTGACGTCACGTGACTGTGCTAGACAGTCAGTGTGAAAAAAGAAAAGTTATAAAAAAACTTAAAGTGTCTACCCTGCAGGCTTGTGGCTAGTCTCACTCCGTGTCTGTCTCCCCTCGATGATGGCCCTGTCTGTTTCAATAGCACTGTGACAATGAATAGACCTCTCTGTTTCACTATATCACTTGATGCACTGGTATTTGTGTGTGAACAGAGGGATGTAAGGTATGTATGTATGTGTGTGTGTCGCTCCAAGATGCACCAAGCCACCAACGACTCTGTTTGTTTGTGTCTGTCTGTGTGTCTGTCTTTGTGTCTCTGTCAGGTATGCACCCTCTCAGCGCTGGCACATTGACACCATCCTGCATGTCCTCACCACGGTAACTACTTAACTGTGCCACTGTGCCACCCAACCAACATGCCTCCCCCCTGCCACGCTGCACACTTGGCCACCTATTTAGTACTGTCTTATGCTGTTGTAAATCGGAAGGGAATCCTTATTAAGGACTATCTCTGGACTATTGCTTTCCACCTTCCATTCCCACTGTGTGGCTTATGCTCCCTTCACAGGGAAGGAATACATCAAAAGCAAATGACAAGTATACAAGCTAATGCGTGCACTAATCCGTTGTTTTGTTCAGAGTAATGGGCAAGTATAGAGAAAGCATGGGGAGGGGAATTAAGGCTTAATAGTAATGGCTGCCAAATGGCCCTTTTATGGATTACATTGTGACAGTATCTGCCCCAGTTTATGGCATTGTGTAAATACAGGTCACCCTATATAATTAATTTGATCTTGTTGTATAAAAGGGGTTTTTACTTGTGTGTGGATATGTTTGTGATGTTGTTCCCTCTCCGTCAGGCAGGGGGCGACGTAAGAGATGAGACTGTGCCCAACCTGATCCAGTTGATCACCACTGCCTCTGAGCTGCACTGCTACACCGTGCACAAGCTCTATCGTGCACTGGTCTCTGATATCTCTCAGGTGTGTGTGTGTGTGTGCGCATGGATGCACAAAATTAGCATTAGAAAGACTAAGCGGCTTGCCGACAGGCCCAAAAAGGGCTTTTGATTATACCTGTTTGTAAGCCTTTGCTTTTCCCAATGCTAAGCACGTTTCAGCATTAGACTAATGGCAGGTGGGTGGGTGGGGGTACATGTATATGACCTTTACTTGTCCAAAGATGCTAGGTTTGTTATTTAGGTTTAGCATGATATTTAGACAGATGCTAGGTTTGATGTTTACCTGGTATCCTAGCACTTACTTGTTTGTTTTTTTACCCGTCATCATTTGTGCCATTTACTCCAATCTTGTACTTTGTAAGTCTTTCTGGATAAGAGTGTCTGCTAGCTAAATGCATACAAATACATTGTAATTTTGTGTGTGTGTGTGTGTGTGTCTGTGTGTAGCAATCCTTGGTGCAGGTGGCCTGCTGGTGTATTGGGGAGTACGGTGACCTGCTGCTGAGAGGGGAGTGTGATGATACAGAGGCTGTTCAGGTACATGGACTTTACTAGGAGCTAGGTATTTAAAACGGCAGGTGCTCGATCGTCCTGCACACGGTCGCAAACACTGGCCTGGGCCGCAGCGTGGCGGTCCAGGCACCCTAGGCTGCAATGCCAGCCTGACAGCGTGTTGCGGGTTCGAGTCCCGATCTCGACGACCTTTGCTGCGTGTCACTCATCTCTCCCCATTTCCTGTCAGTCTACTGTCCTATAAATAAGGCATAAAAGCCCAAAAAACTAATCTTAAAACAAAACAAAAAAAGATTGCATACACTACAAATGGAACCAATTGGACCCTTTGTACACTCTCTTAGTTAAATGTAACACTTAATTAATTGTGTTATACTAGGATAGATTGTTGTCTGCCTATACTGATACTGTAGTGGGATTATGCATTGAAAGTAGTTTGAAATTGGTTTTATGACCAAAAAACAAAAACCAACCAGAACCTTTGTGGTTCTGTCTTTATTCACATCAAAGAATTATACATTTTCATACGAAGAAAATTACAATATTTAAACATTTCTAGATCATATTGTTATTGTACAGTACATGTAATGGACTGGACCTAGAAGGGGCAGGAGAAAAGGGGTTCTTTGTGTGTGTCTTGTAATCTTGGTATGAGGATAAATCAATTTGAGAGGCAGTCAACTTTGTGTGACATACAGCAGTGGTACTCAAACTTTTTCAGGTCAAGGACCCCCCAATTGTATCTGGCCGCGGACCCGCCTCTGAAAATATTTTGTGACAGGAACCCCCATACAAGATGTATGTCGTTAAAATGTTTCAAAAATAAGAACTACGAGTACTTCTTCCACCACTGCAGGTGACTGAGGACGATGTCCTGGATGCCTTGGAAACCGTGCTACATTCCCACATGTCGTCCCCATCGACCAGAGGCTTTGCTCTCACAGCCACCATGAAGCTGAGCACACGCATCACCAACAATGTGGAGTAAGACAACACAACTTGTTACAAACGTAGCATGAAATTCTGTCCGCAAAATAGTGGTGCACAGATAAACAAAATGATCGATTTAATCGATTGTAAAACATAATCGATAATGTTTCTTCTCTTCTTTTTTGTGCAAAATCGTCGTGCGATAAAGTATAAGTAGGTCGGAGGGGCTTATTCAGGGACGTGCACAGATAGACTCTATCTAGGTGGTGCTAGAGCACCTGCCCTTTGCCCTCTTGACCAGAAGTGCCCTTTTGAAAAAAAGGAAAAAAAAGTTTGTTTTTTTTTTTTCAGTTTACAGCAGGGGTCTTCAACAGGGGGTCCGGGACCCCTAGGGGGTCCTCAGAGTTACTACAGGGGTCCGCCAATTCTTTATGTGATATGATTTTTCTTTATACCATAACCACTCGAAACCTAGCATCCCTTTTCTGAGGAGAACTTTAGCCAAAAATAGCCGATCTACAAGCCCACAACGCCTCGCGCTGCGAGGCGTTGTGGGCTTGTAGATCGGCTATTTTTGGCAAAGAGTTATAGGTGTAGAGGGAAAAAAGAGCAGACCAAGTCAACAAAAAAAAGTATAATTTACTTGAGCACCTGCTCCTCAAAATGTCTGTGCACGCCACTGGGCTTATTGTCGGTATCAGCCAAGAACGTGGGATAGACGCGAGGGTCTATCCCTGTTACAATGCGCTAGACCCCTGGGAGATGGATTGCTGAGGTGGAGCGCCACCCCTACCAGCTCCTAGTACTTACCGCAGGACTTGCCACACCCAAGCTGTGCTACTCATAAGCTGAGTTGGCGGTGCCCCGGGATCGAACCCATGACCTTGTGGTCCAAAGGCGAGAGCTCTACCGACTGAGTTACCCAGACAAAAACAGAAAATTGGATGACAGAGAATCTTCATTCATCTACATTACCAGCATTGACATTTAGTGTCACTATTCATGTCTAGAGTTGTAAAATACAAATATATAACTGCGAGTGGACTGTGTAGGAGTGCACCGCACAGTAGAGCTCTTCACGGGGTCCCCCGATTCCTAAAATACCCGACAGGACCCAAAGACCCGTACAGGTCCAGAGCCATGTTTCACCATAATCACTTAGACCTGCGTCAGTTCCGGTCCTATTATCTCGGACTTCGGTCTGTTTATCATTATGTATAATACTCGTGGATCCAAAAAACAGAGTCTGTGCACTTGGCGTGTGCGATCATGAATTCCTTTTTCATCCAGGTGAAAACATGCAATTTAATGTCATTGTCTTTTATTGTTGGCTGCTACGTAGCTGCTAGGTTTCATTATGGAGTCTAACTGACTCCATATTTCCTTGAGCAAGCTAACAAGCTACTGATGTAGCTTGTTAGAACGGCATTTTGGTTTTGCTGGGTCCATAAAATAATAGGTCGGGTCTGTAATATCCTGGAACTAATGGGTTCTCGGGAAAAAAACTCACAGGTCCGGGTCCGTCTTTTAAATAAGAATGTCGAGCCCACTCGGATCTCGTAACCAATTCTACGGGTCCGTCCGGGTCAGACATTTTGGACCCGTCAAGAGCTCTGCCTCACAGATCCCAAACAGATTGTTTTTATATATTCATAAGTCTCGCTCTTGATCTTCTCACTTGTTTACGTTGCTGATGCAGAGAATATCACAGTCGCTCATGTTTCTCTCTCCCTCCTCTCATCTACCTGCCCGGCAGTCGGATCAGGAGCATCGTCAGCATCTACGGCAGTTGTATAGACCTGGAGCTTCAGCAGAGGGCAGTGGAGTACAACGCTCTCTTTAAGAAATACGACCACATGAGGTATTGTGGATATATACTTTTTTCATAAATACTAGCTAATAATGTGTCTTTGTTTCCATTCTGGTATGTTTACTTGGCCTGTATACACTCAAGACATCTTGTCTTATCCTCTCAGGGCAGCCGTGCTGGAGAGGATGCCGGTGATTGACAAGAACTCACCAGGCCATACCAACGGAGAGACCACAGCGCAGATCGTTAAGGAGATTGAGCCAGCCAAACTCACACAAGGAAACCTGGCAATGACCCTAGAGCCTGCTAACCAGGTACACCATGATGGTGATGATTGGCGTTGACTACATTTATGATGAATCCATCAGTAATGCTGCTGCGGAGGCTATGAATTGCCAAGAATCATTTTGGTTAATTTCCCATTCATAGACTGATCCCAATTCGTTTTGACGTTAAACTCAGACAGAATCATAAACCTCAGTTTTCCCCTGTTATCATCTTGTTGCTGTTGTTGGTGGTGAAGGTGTGTGATTTGTTGGACCTGCTGGGTGGTTCTGACGGGGCCCTGCAGCCCAGCCCGGCCCAGGGAACCACAGCTCCGGATCTTGTTGGCATCACATCCAGCACGGCCGGTGGAGAGCTGCTGGACCTGCTGGGAGGCCTGGAGCCCACACCTCCTGTACTCGGTCAGACACCCACATTATAAATGCACAGTGCACATGGACATGGGCAGGGAACTAACAATGAATCACTAAATTCACTGTTCTACCTACATAGGTGGGTTTAACTGAGAAAAAAGAGGCTGATAAAGTAGACTAATAAAATGGCATAAGTAGGATAGCCAGATATCCCGGTTTGGCCAGGATTGTCCCGACAAATATCTCTAAAGTACTAAAATGTCCAGTTTTTTTTACATTGACCACCAAATTGTCCATTTTTTGCCACAATTAAAACAATAATAGTTGCAGACATGCAAACTTGTAGCTTTTCAGCTACAATAGCCGTTTTGAATCCAAATAGGGCAATTGTGTGACACCTGACCCGAAAAAAAAAAAACATTACGGTAGTTGCATAGACGTTTATCATGTTCTGTTCATGTACAGTACGTGCTCACCTAATTATCCCATTAGAAAACATGAACAATGTATTGCGTGCCTGTATACATAGACTAAGGTGCATACATGTGAGTGTGCATGAACGTGCATCAATGGGGATGCACATGCCTTGTTGAGTGCGAAGCTTATTGTTGGAAGTTGATTTAAAAAAAATCAAAACACAAGCGTACCGTTCAGTTTGTAGTGTGTACTGAACCGAACGTCTCGTATCGAGCAGTTCAATACAAATGTGTGTACCGTGACGTCGATAATAGTGACACTACGGTTCATATGGTTATTGGAAATTGCACATTTGATGATTTGTATTGATTTATTTATGTTTTACCTCTTCAGCAGATCCTGTCTCCACAGCACCTCCTGTGACAGTGTATGAGAAGGATGGTTTGACTCTGAAACTCCACTGCGACAAACAGTCGGACACAGGACTGACCGTCACGCTCACAGCCTACAACTCCACTGACTTTGACATCAGCAGTTTCACACTCCAGGCAGCAGTCCCCAAGGTCCGTCTGCCCAACAACGCAATATAAATGAAACATAATGCACCGCATGTCATGTCTTAAGGGGTTTTCTGCCGCTGGTGGTCAGCCTGCTTAGTCATGGGTTTTAAGGCAGTATATGGAGCAAAACATTTGTAATATTTCTACTTATTTGTTGACGGTATAGTGAAGACTGGTCAGATTAGATTAGCATGCTAATTAGCATTAGCAATATAACATTGATATTAAAACAAAAAAAAATGAAATGACTGGCCTATGGCAAACAGTTGCTGGATCGATTGAATGGAATAGCAATTCCAATCAACACTAATCGGTTGAGCTACAGGAACGCCCTGGACGTGAGTTTTTCTACATGTGTTTTGGTGGTCTCATCTTCATTTAACCCCTGACCTTTGGCAATCCACTTCCCCTCCCAGAGTGTCCAGTTACAGATGAAGGCCCCCAGTGGGGACTCTCTCCCTGCACGAGGCGCAGCTAACGTTACCCAGACAGTGCTCCTCACCAACCCAAACAAGGTGGGTCTCCGTGTGCACGCACACAAACACTGTCACCACAAATGTCTTTTCACCTCACTATTCGATGAGGAAGATTCATGACAGAGCCGTGCAAACTGCAAAGTGTATATTTTAATGTATTTTTTGTTAGACATCACCTGGCACTCCCCACTTGCATCCAGGAGTATGCAAGTGGTTGTGCAGTGTCCTGCTTAGCCACTTTCATCCTAGTGTCCCTATGTTGGGCATGTCATTAATAGGCACATTTTGTTTACTTGTTCAAAAAATACAAAATACAATAAAAAAATAGCCAATCTGAAAGCTCACAAGGTGTCGCATCACAAAGCATTGTGAGCTGGTAGATCAAACCTGTTTACAGACTCTCACTTGGGCCTAAATGCTTCTTTCTTCCCCTTCTAGGTGAATCTGAAGATGAGGGTACGTGTATCCTACACCAGCCAGGGATCACCCTTTCAGGATACAGTACAGATTGACGCCTTCCCCAGCTTCACTGGTCCGGCTTGGCATTGAATCATGACAATGACAAGAGTCAACGTCTTTTGGTGAATGGGCAGGCATCAGCTCTCATTGAGCTGCTAGTGCAACACTACAACAGCAGCCCAGTCTGATGTCTCTCGAGTAACTCTAATTTTATTGGTGTTCGCATGGCCGACCATCGTGAACTGTAGTACACTGTTCTGACACCGGACAGCAAAGCCTCATGTATAAACTTAAGACTTGATACCAACATAATTGAATCTAAGCCATTCTAAACCCTTTTTTCTGACCCTGAACAACTGGCAATACTCCCCCGCCTCCTACACCCCAAACGTAAATAGGATTGTTAGCCTCACTTTATAATACAGGCATTCTCCCACAGTTCAGGTGGTCATCAAGTTCAACAGTCAATTATCTTCAGATATATATTGAATCACTTCCGTATTGTTTGAATGGTGCAATCAAAACAAGCAACCCTCTGATCCATCAACTAGCTTTTACTGACTCACCAGCTGTTATTGCTGGTCGCACTTAATTAAAACTCTCCAGGAATATGTACCCATTGATGTTATTCTAAAGAGCCACTTGATGAGCACCAGTCACACTCAGCCCTACATTCTTATTTGTGCTTTCCTCACACAAGATGCCTTTTCTTTCCTTTGGGTCAGGTGAACAAGAGGGAAGCTGTTAAAACCACCTGTAAACTTCTCTTATCCTTGTGCCATGCTTTTGACTTCACCAGAAACATGTCATTTGAGACTGAAGGGTGGGAATGTTTAACCACTTAAGCCCAAATAATACATCGCCATAAGGCGGAAAAAGCAGATCTATAAGATCACATCACAATGCAGTGAGTTTGTAGATCTGATATTTCTGGTGCGCAACACCGGTGTACAACAAATAAATTAAGCAAATGCCTATTCTATTGTCGAGAATGTCCACCTGTAATGAACTTCCCAGGGTAGGGATGGCAGGGTTACTGTGGTTAAAGTATGTCCCTATATGCATTCCTTTTCTCCATTTGCTCATGTTCCAATTCCTCCTACCTCCTTTTATCATCTTCTGTTCTCAGCTGCTTCTCTTTCCCTGTGCCTTTTGTCCTCTCAACACAGAGGCCTAATTTATGCGTTGTCTTACGACAGTGTTGGCTGCTGACGCTTGCAAATCAGTTATTTTCTGCAAGCGACAGTCATACAACAGTATAAATTTGGCTTTAGGTATTGTCATGTACAAAAGAAAAGTATTGTTTTTATTTGAGGTGAATTAATGTTTTTACCTGTGAATGATGTGTAGCCATATAAATATTTTAATTAAGTTTCCACACAAGACTTGCTTGCCCTTACCAGTATAAATTATATTGTTTACATCGGGCTTATCAACTGAAACTATGTACTCGTCTAAGCCTATGTAAATGATAAAGGAAATTATGGGTGCGATTACTGTACTGACAAACCCTATATATTAGATATTACGTTTATAAGCACAATGTGAACACTACAGAGTCCATGTCTGAAAAGTCACTTATGCAACCCTTTGTTACATGTTGACACATGTACAGTACATCATGTGGTTTTGGAGGATACATGACGAGTGTGCTAAGAATTACACCTCCAAATAAAGTGTATTACCTTAGCAGTAAACCGATAACATGTCATCATTACTAAAGACGTGAAAATCATATCACATTTCTCTCTTCAAAAACCTTCATTGATACTGGATGTCAGTAGTACACTAGTAAACGGATGTCAATGCAAACGCAGCGTAAACCTTTTCTCAGACCGCTATCCTCACTGGAAGAAAACGAGAATTGAATTTGTTGTGCGTGTGATGCGTTTGAATCCTCTGTCTTGTCATTTTTTAATAAAATAAAAACACATTTTCCAAAATCCCCAGTGGTGATTTGCCCAAGTCTGTGTGCACAAAGTGTGTATTCCAGAACAACATAAATTTCACTGTTTATTCACAAGCAAGAAAAAACTAAACTGGTGGACCTCAAAAGCCTTTAGTGGGTTACAAAAACATTTACACGGATTAGCACAAAGTCCTTTATGTTGGTTTGCTTTGTTTTCGTAGGCCTGGGAGCATAGGATTTGAGATCTCTCTGTGCTGTAACATAGCGTGACAGTGACAAACTCTTAGGTTGGCTGCGCCCTTGATGACAGTTGGTGACTAGGACATGAGGTGTATGCTGCTGGGACTGTGGAAGACTAGCCCTCCTCGTAGCGCCAGGACCAGGTGAAGCACCGAGCCTCCCTGGATCTTATAGTCTGCCGCTGTCTTCTCATCATTCCTGAACGGCACCACACAACGAGACAGGGAGAAACAACAGCTTAGAGAGAACCTTAATGAAACTCTGGGCCCATTAAGACCTGAGGCAGAGTCTACAAATGTCTTCTAAATCCCAACAGTTTTATGAAAAACGTGTTATCAGTGGTGCTTTTTCATGTCAAGGACACCCAAAATTATATGTATTTGGCTAGGGACCCCCAGAAAGATTTGAGTTAATGTTCGCTTTAAAAGAGAGAGAGAAAATATATATATATATATATATATATATATATATATATATATATATATATATATATATATATATATATATATATATATATATATATATATATATATATATATATATATATATATATATATATATATATATATATATATATATATATATATATATATATATATATGCACAAATTGTCAAAAATGTTCAAAAATAGCAGATCTACAGGCTCGTAACGTGGCACTAAGTGACGCGCTATGAGCTTGTATATCTGCTATTTTCAAATAGCCGAAGTATAAAATAATGCTTTTTAGCTCAATCTAAAATTACACAGATGCTTTCCTAGTCTCCATGGGTTTTAATGAAAAGAAATGATGTAACTGAGCATATTTAAGGTGGGATGTTTTAAGTGCAGAGGGAATTACATCTGTTTTCCACTGTAGATGAGTCTCTGCTGTTGGGGAGGGATGCCTTCCTTCTCCTCCACTCTCTCCTTGATTCGCTCCACCTTAAAAAAAAAAAAAAAGTATGTATAGATAAGAGAACGGTTAAGTGGGTGTGAGAGGGGATAAGGACAAGAAATAACAGAACTACTGTGGCAGACCATCAACCATGAAGATATTTGAATGAATGAATCATGCCATTACCTTGTCAGTGGGCTCAATATCAATCTCTATTTCTTTTCCAGTTAGAGTCTGAAACGAAATTTGATCATAGTTAATTGATTGACTGACTACATCTCCGACAGTTATTCACTGCAACACACCCTCGTTTCTAGCCATGGATCACACGACGGTTGTCTGTCACGACCGTCATGGATGCACTTTCTCCATTTACGTAGATGTACATCTACATAAACGTTCAGATGTTCAATATAACGTGCTCAACTCATGGCCATGAATGATACAATTATCTACGGGACCTCATAAGAACCCGTATCTTCCGTATTGTTCAACAAAAAGCATTTTAATCCGATAGGTGGCCATTTTCTCAGAGTTATAATGTATCAGATTGCAGTCCACCTCCCAACCGATAGGGTCGCGTAGTTGAAAGCATATGGAGGAAATACGGAGAAAATAGCCACCGGTCGGATTAAAATGCTTTTTATTGAACAATACGGAAGATACGGGTACTTTTGAGAGCCCGTACATAAATGTAACATCCGTGGCCATGGGGTAAGCACTTTATATTTGAAATCTAAACGTTTATGTAGATACGTGCGTAAATGGAGAAAGTGCAATCACCAGGTTGAAGTTCATCCATGACTCATGATATGATATGTCATGTCATGTTTCAGGGCTAGGTCTTCTCTAACCACAGAATACAAAAACAATGAATACAACGGCACTATTACTCCAATATACAATGGAAACATGTTATTGGTGAAATAAGGTCAAGACTAAACCAGCAGGCTCACATACAACAGAAATGTGCTGTAGTCCAATATTTTTGGTCAAACTGAAATTCACACGGCTAAGTATCTCAGCCAAATATGCACTGCCTCACAATGAAATGGCTAGCATTAGTTAGCATGTGTCTCAGTCAAAAAACACGACTAGTCTTACCTTTACTTTAATCAGCATTTTGAATTGGGCATAAAACGTATATCAATACAATCGGAACTAATAACTATAATCTATGCTTGAGGTAAACGAGAGAATATCACAACAACACAACAACCATTCGACTGTAAAATTATATTTCACTTCCTGTGTAACACATTAAACCTTCCGTCTGGCTGTGTTTCAAGGATGCGTATTTGGGTCCGTTCCGGTTGAATGAATGCCCTATTATTTAAACTTTGGCTATTTGAAAATAGAAAATAGATCTACAAACTCACAGTGCGTCGTATCGCGGCGCGTTCTGAGCTTGTAGATCTTCTATTTTCAAAAGAGTTTATACATTTTATCATTTGAAAACGTGAAAAGGGACATTCTGCATAATTATGCTTTCTACTTGGTACTTTAAGTACATTTTGTTTGATACCAATACTTTTGTACATTTACTCAATTAGATTTTGAATTCCGGACTTTTACTTGTAACAGAGTATTTCTACATTGCAGTGTTGATACTTTTACTTATGTAAAAAAAACACACCACTGCTCTTGTTTCTGGTCAAACCCTCTCAGTCTCAGATGTTCATAATTGAGCTAATTGTCTGCTGACTATAAAAGGTGTCACTTCTCATGTGTGGAGGGTTTGGTCCAGTCATGCAGACTCATCACTGTCTATGGGCCCTCATTTTGTCTGCTGCTGCCACAGCAATTGTTGCTAATTTTCCAGGTACAGTATATGGCACATATTTAACCACTTAAACCCCATATGGGTAACCGAAGTCCCCCAGGGCTCAATACTATTTTTGGTTTTCTGTTCGCTGCTTTCGCTGAAAATAGCTGAAAGACAAGCTCACAACACCATGCAGCGCTCATTGTGAGCTTGTTGATCTGCTATTTTCAGCTAAATCTTTCCCCACAATACTGATGCTGGAGTTTAAAGTGGTTAAAACAATGTAATTGTGACAGATATCAACCTTGATATTTGAGATTCATTTACAAAGACTAAAATTAATGATCTTCATTTGCAGATATTCCTATGCATGTCTGCCAGAGGGACTCTCACTCTGTCAATGTCACATGGTATATTAGACCAGACTTTGTGCCAATGGCAGCTCGTTTCTTCCTTGGAAACTGCATGGCAAACGGTTTTTCAAAGCTGTCTAATGGAGCGGCCAAACTAAAGTTTGACCATAATCTCAATGACTGCAAGTTCAAAAGACTGGTAATGTAATGCTACATTTGAACAAAACAGGTTGCCAGTAGAGCTTCTGAGTGGTCTTATAACCCATTTTATTTCCATTTTCCACAGATCAAAGGCAAACATGTCGTCTTTCGAAATACCTTGTCATTTAGGCCACATGGAAAGAGAGTACCTGCAGCATACAACAAAACCATTGAGTGTGTTTATAATAGGTAAACGGTCACACTGGGCTGAAATTCAAACCTTGTTGAAATGGAGCTAGTTCTTGAATCATATCCCCCTTTTATTTTAGAACCGATGTGTGGATACCTCCTTCTTTGAACTCTGAATCAGGGAGTGCAGTAGGCCATGGACAACTAGTCTTCCACATGGCGCTCCTAAATGGTGAGTTCTCACTTTGCTGAGTCATAAACAAGACTAAGCACAGTATAGCTAGTTTTTAATATGACAACTTTTTTCCCCCCACTCCCTGTAGAAGAGCTCACTGATGTGGCTCAGACAAATGTTATTCCTTTGGGTTCCTTCATCCCAATATGGGCAGCAGTACAACAGAAGTCCCATCAACCCTTGTTGCTGCTCTTGGAGGAGTGTGTCGCTGCCACCACACCTGAACTTCATCCTGACAGCCAGGTCTATCCTATCGTCACCAATAAGGGGCAAGTTACTCGTAGCATGAATTTCACTCCACAAAGGGAACACAGAACTTTTACTGACCTGTGTTAAGTTTAGAATTTCTTTTCAGGTGTCTTGTAGATGGTAAGATGTCCAACTCCAGGTTCCTAGCTCGGTATCAGAATAATTCAATTATCCTAAACCTGCAGTCCTTCAGGTTTGCTCTCGGACAGGAGGTGAGTCATGGAGAATTGTTTTGGTTTCTCAAAATATGTGTAATCTGGTTTTGACGGTGACCTTGTTACCCACAGGTTTATATCCACTCCAAACTAGTTGCATGGGATCCTGAGATTCTTAGCGAAAACAAGAAAGCCTGTCATTATGTGAAAGATGGCGTGGAAGGCATGTAAGTATGGGCTAACTTATCTATTGTTGTCCTATCCATGCTGGTCCATATTGATGGCACTGTCTGCCACCCATGTTTTTTTTACCAGGTGGGAACTACTAGATGATCCATCACGGAGCAAATTCTGTAGCTGCTGTGAGTCGACTTGCAAAACCCGGCCCAAGAGAGAAGTGGGATCAGGTATAATTTGGACCCAGTAGCCAATATTCACAGGAGGCAGCAATATTCAAATTGCTGCCTCCTTTGTCCTCCAGCATGGTGGTGTTACAGTGAAGTTGGTGACCTGCCAAAATATGTGATCATCTTGTGGACTTCACACAACGCACATTGAGGTCTTGCAATACATGATAGAAATGCCACTAGGTTTAACTCGGGTTAATAAACAAACGGCAGTGATTTACATTCAGATATTTACGTTATGTGAAAGCCACAAGATGGTCACTAATTTCACCATAACAGTATCTTGGAGAACGAAGGAGGTAGAAATTTGAGTATTGGGATCTGGCCAGCCCAATGCATATGTATTTTCCTTCCAGAATTGCATTTCCCTTCCTTACAATTGTTTTTATGTTTAGAACCTCAGGGCCTTGTTCAGCTTTCTGTCTTTGGACCACTGATCATTGTTGATCAAACTGATGCACAGAGCGAATCAACAAAATCTTCCACTGCAGGTTTTGTATAATTTGTATTCGTGTGGAAATTGGGATTTTGTTCTAAAGCTCTAATGGGCCTTCTCCCTTACAGGAAAACGGTAATCTAAAGCGGCTGTGAAGTGACAATAACGGATGACCCAAAAGAGTTGGTCCTTGTGATGTCTGTAGCTATGTAGATATGTGGTCTGTAATAAAGAATTGTGTCCAAGAGCTGAGCTCATTTACATGAAGTGTCCCTTATTACAGAACCAGAGTTGACTGCAATTTCACATCTGGCTCTATACATCACTTCACATGGAACTCATCACAAAGGGATGTCAGTGTTGACTTGAGGGAATATTAATTTGGATTTAAATATTGACAAGGCACTACGAATTGATTGGAAGTTATCGGTTCCCACTACAAATGTCTATGCAGTTGTCTGTATGAGGTGTCCATGGGCCCTGGTCTTTGTAGTGCCACTGGGCTTGGTTCTGTATCTTGTCACTCAAGCTATTCCTGTTTATAACTGGAATTATGTCTATGTGGCAAATTCTCAGAGTGCCTCCCAAATATATTGGGTTGATTAAAAGGTGATTTTCAGGACAGCATACCAATTTTATCAACCAGCAGTTATTCATAATCACACTTTTTCTTTTCAGGTTCAAACTGAAGCACAAATGTGATGGTTAATACAGTGATGTTGCACTTGTTATACATTTAAATGGTTTCTTCATAAGGAGCAGATGTGTCAAGTCAGTTATTGCTCAAGCAGCTGCATACTTTGGAGTTTTGATTGATTGAGTATTTTATTAGGCAAAAATGTAAAACAGCACAGTTACATTTAACAGGTCCGTTCATGAAAGACCTTGCGGTCTTGTTTCCAATGAGGGCCTTGGTATTCAATTCATAGACATATATAGTGGCACCACAGTTCGAATATCAATACAAAAAAAAACAGCAAAAAATAACACTATGTACAAAAAAAAAGAAGTTATATGGCATTAATGGATAGTTTTGTAATCCATCGTTCTCCCCAACACAAACTTCTATCAATTCCTTGCAGTAGAATTAAACATTCTGTTTATGTAGTAAGAATAATTCATATTTCAGATTATCTTCCTTTAACCTTATCACTTATTTGATATTGTCATTCCTCTAGACCAGCAGTCTGGGACCCCTAGGGCGTCCTCAGAGTAACTACAGGGGGTCTGCCAAACCTTTCTGTGATGGGGAACATTAGCCAAAGAAATGGCAGATCTACAAGCGCACAACGCCTTGCAGCAGTGAGCTTGTGGATCGGCTATTTTCGGAGAGTTGGTGTAGAGGAAAAAGAGCAGACCAAGTACAGAGCCAACAGTCGAGTTGACTAAAAATATTGAGGGTTTAAAAGGTTACATTTATGAAAATTATCATCAATCCGACATTAATGGAAAAGTTAGTGTAAAACAAATCATGAAACTAAACACTGATAATAGTGCTGTCAAACAAGTCTATGAAGCCATCTATGAAAAAGATTAACCTGCAACACAATATTATACAATATGTTGTGGGGGTCCCTGCTTCATCTCTCTCTCATCTAAGCGTTCCTGTTCCTAAATGGCTGAAGTTGTTAACAGAGACCAGGTGAGAGAAATTTGCTTGATTGCAAGCACAGTCAGGTGGAATTAAAAAAAACAGTTGCAGCTGAGGCCTAGTGTTCAGTCATGATGGCTTTCTCTTGGCAATGTGCACTGGTCTTGAGTCTGGCAGCTGCCATTTTAGTGAATGCAGGTAATGCTATTACAATAACATTTGTGGAAATTAAAAAGTTGAAGTAGGTTTTTTTTAGCAAAAATATAGTTTACATTGTCAATGTTTTACTCTGTGAAACTAAAGGTGGAAACTTTCAAGTGTTCCTGTCTGATCATTCGCAGATATGACGCTGGACTGTGGCTCAGATTTTGTCTCCGTGGTATGGACAGACACACAGTCCGAGACTGACCCTTCTCTGATGCGACTAGGCAACTGTCTTCCCAGCAGTGTCTCTGCCGAGGAAGCCTTTTTCAATGTTGGACTTGATGATTGTAGTTTCAAGAGACTGGTAAGAAAGAGTTTTCTTTCTTTTTTATGGGAAATATGTTAAGCTAATTGAATAATTTGTATTAAAGGTAACTGGAGATCAGCTGGTGTTCATGAATGACTTGACCTACATACCTCCTCCTAATACCAACATGATGGCATTCACTCATCCAGTTGTCTGTGCCTACGAGAGGTACACGTTTTCATTGTTTGTTAATTATTGGGTGACATTTTGATGTGATGATTTTGCAGCTTCATGGATTAACAGTATGTCACCCCCCCCCTCTCTCTCTTCATATAGGCCCGAAAACTGGTACCCTCCCATTTTAGACCAAATTGTATTTCACACACATGGTGTAGGAACCCTACTATTCCACATGGAACTTATGAATGGTAGATGGAAGAAGGATCTTTATTTGCTACATAAACTGGCAATACCTCCCCAGTCAATCTTATAGGTTAAATAATTCCATGTCTGTATTTGCCTGTTTTTAGCGGATTTCTCGGGTCCAGCACCATCCACTGCCTTCTCTCTTGGGTCGTTTATCCCAATCTCTGCCAGTGTTGAACAGAAGTCCCATCAGCCCTTGCTGCTGTTCCTTGAGGAATGTGTGGCTGCTTTGACTCCACAACTGCAGCCTGACAGCCATACATATACAATAATCACCAACAAGGGGTATGCAACTTTGCATGGAAACATTTTAAATGTTTTTGTGCAATTAAACTTAAATAATTCCCTTCATGTTTGTCATTCAGGTGCCTTGTGGACAGCAAGGTAACTCGAACTAAATTTGAACCAAGACGAGACGCATCTGTTATTAATTTGTCCCTTCAAGCCTTTAGATTCGCTGTTGGAGAGGAGGTAGGCAAAGTTGTGTTGTGTTTTTGGTGTGTATATATCCTGATATCACTCAACATAATTTCATAGGCAAGCTATTTAATATGATTATTCAAAAGTAGATAAGATCTCATCTAATCTCAAAAGGAATGTAACGACGGCACTGACTGTTTTTTCGATGACTCTCACACATCAACAGGTGTATGTTCATTGCAAGCTTGTGGCCTGGGATCCCAACAGCCTTGACAGCAGCAAGAAGGCCTGTCACTATGTGAAAGGGCATGGGTAAGGAATGGCAGGCGCCACCTGATTTGTTTATGTATAAGCAACTATTTTAGGATGAATTTTGGCACCATTTGAATCCTTTATATTTGCAGCTGGGAGCTTCTAGATGACCCGTCTTATAGCAGTCTATGTAACTGCTGTGAATCCAGCTGCAGACCTAGGAAGAGAAGGAGCTCTGCTTCAGGTAATTATGGGTATTGGCTTTTGTTTTAACCATAAGCCCTATACTTTGTTGTTTATCATAGCAATAGTAGCCAAACTACAAGCTTGTAGATCTGCTATTTTTGGCAAATGTTTGCCTATTATGCCATGCCCAGAATAGGGAGGCTAGGGTTCTATGGTTAAATGGACATGACAGGTGATGTCAAGTCACATCTGTCTCTTAAAAACGGTTCTAACATGCTTCTTTTTCTTTTCAGGGATACATGGGTTTAGTCAAAATGCCGTTGTAGGCCCATTTACTATCACGGATGCCTGAATATTGCCAAGATGCAGTTTATCCCAAGAAACAAGATTTGATAAATTGGGTTACTTATCAAATCTCTTTTCAAGAATGCCTCTGTCCTTGGCAATGGTACCCAAATATGGTTTGATAATAAAAATGAAAACTTGAAAATGCTGGCTTTGCCTTTTCTCCTTGTGGAGTTTCTGCACTTGGAATGCGGCTGCTTCATAAGTACTCAATATGCATGGAACATAACATTTGATCCAAGGCTATGTCTGCTTCAATTTGTGTTTTTATACTTGTTACCTCAACTAGCTGACTGTTCCATGGAAAGCACGGCTACCTGCATGCTGGTAGCATTTACAGATCCTCTATTGGACAGACATCATGTAGAATTGGTGACGCCCTGAAAATATATAATGGGTTTTCTTCGCATTTCAATTTGCAGTTTAGGCATTTACCAGATGATCTTATCCAGAGCTACTTGAAAGTGTGAGATGATGATAATAATAACTCCCGTGGGGGAAATGTCCTGACGGTCCCTGTACCTGCCATGCCCTTGCCTTGTATAGGCCATCACCAGAGTTTTTACTGGGTGCGGATAGCTCCCGGAATCCAACGAAGGGAACGCAAAATGGGGGCAGACATGAAAATGTCGGGAGGTTGAAGACCTCCCAAAATGTTCACGTGTCCCACAGCTTTTCCCACAGTCCTTTTATATTTGTCCCTAATGTCTGTGTAAAAATCCTGGGAAAAATGTGTTTTCGTATGTAATGTAATTTCGTAAATTAATGTCTGTGGGGTAGGGTATTCAATTTGTTGTCAGGACTGATTGATTGGCTGAAAGGCCACTGAGGTGGGGCTCATCACACACTGAATATATGCTATTCTCAGTAAGGTCTGAGGAAGAAGAACCTCCCGGCTTGAAACGTTACCAAAAATTAACCCACGATCTTGAATCTTGTGGACAGGATGTGCATGCCTTTTGCCACTGTGTGACTGTGACACCTTTTCATTCATGTCCCACATTTCCCAATTTAAAAATGTCCCACAATGAGTGAACTGCAGTTGCATTGTTTTGTGGCATACTTATGGTACCGCCTCACTAGCCCTAATTTCCTATAATTTAGGAAACACTGAGGGGGGGGGGTTCAAGTACCTATCTCTCTCTCTCTCTCACATACACACACACACTTAATCTCTTCATTCCCTGTGGCACATGAGGCTGGTGACTATCTGCTTCCATTAGTTCCTTTCCTGTGCAGCAAGCCATGTTGTGCCTCGCCCCAAGTCAGAATAGCTTTGCCTGGTCATAGGTGTTTTTTGGACACACACACACACACACACACACACACACACACACACACACGGATATAAAGAAACACACTGGTGTTTAGGTGGTTTCCTTCTGACTGTATTGTCTACTGTGGCAATGTTTTGACATCATTGAGTTGGATAATTGATCTAAAAGAGTCTCAGAAAAAGGCCTCAGAAGTTTGGGTTCGAAAGAACTGCTTGATGGACTTGAAGAATATTGACACCTCATATGAAGAGGCAGCATAGACTGATCTTGCTATGGGCAGAGAACAAAACGGTCACCTTTGTCAGCTCCTGCATGTGCTCCTGTCAACCTGGTTGGCCAAGTGCTACTCTAAAAGAGGGAAGATAAGAGTGCCATGCCCAAGGTTATTGGTGTTAAACTTGCATGAGAAAAGTTGCTTTTGCTGGTATGATCTATCATGTATCACAATCCAGCTAAGTAAGTCCCACCGGTGGCACCTAGGCATATTTTGACATACGGTTGACATTTCTATCAATAACTGCCGTGATGCAACAGACTGACTCAGAACCATGAGTCAGCCCTGTCTTTTAGGATGTATGCTGGCAAATGAATCATGTCTCATGATACCCAAAAAAACTGAAAATGGGACTGCCCTCTATAGGAAATGAAACAATACACCACCAAGACTAATCTAACAGTCAAAAGCCCCCAGGACTGTGGATGATATGAGATATGACAGGATTGAACACTTCCCTATATCCTGACTGGAGGATGTGCCAGGATGGACATACTATCATGTCAGAAGCGCGAAGTGAGGCTTTCTGTTGTTACTGATCAAAATGCTTGCAACTGTTAAAACAGCTTCCATAGTTTAAAAATGTAAATGAATAGGTTGTTGAAAACATGTGAACAATTTCATCTTCCCTTTTTAAAAACTTTGTATGGAAAACATGAAGCAATTTAGGTAATTCATTGTTTATAAAAAGTTTTAACTTTAAATTAAAATTGGACATTTAAAATCAGATCGCCTATAGTGTAAATTGGAAAATAAAGGTGGGGGGGGGCATGAAATTGTGTCATAATTTCAAACCAGATATACATAAGAAAAAGCAATTTAATAATTTTCCAAAATATTTTAGACATTTTCACACTTGACAAAATAAACAGATAGATATGGGTTTTTGTGATATCAACATCAGTAGCTGACAGGAAATAAAGCAGAAAATCTACAAGCTCACAACGCATTTGTTGAGACTGAGAGCTTGTAGATCCGGAATATTGTATCAGATATTTTCGGCGCGTGAGCGGCGTGACACCATAGTACTGACACCATAGTACTACGGAATATACTATCAGGGCTCTTGCTGCTGACCCTCAAGCAAACCACAGCAGCCACGACACCCAAGGAGGAGGGTCCAACAAAAACTCGTTTTAAACTATCTTAAAGATTGTTCCTTGGCATTGTAGCAAGAAAGGCAGGTTGGTAGACACACACACACACACACACACACACACACACACACACATACACACACAGAGTATGTATGGTTTATCATCATCGTCATCATCAGAGCAGAGCCTCTAATCCAACGTCTGTACCAGTAATTGTTTTAATGACATCAGCTGCTTAATTCTGTTACTGGCGAAAAGTTTGCTAGCTAAACAGTTGCTAATGTATGTGTGTGTGTGTGTGTGTGTGTGTGTGTGTGTGTGTGTGTGTGTGTGTGTATTAGTGGTGTAAAGTAACTAAGTACATGTATTCATGTACTCACTGTACTTAAGTACAATTATGATGCATTTTCTTTACTTTACTGGAGTATTTCCTTGTTTTCAGTACTTCTACTCCACTACTTCTCAGAGGCAAATATTGTACTTTTACTCCACTACAATTATTTGAATACTTTAGTTACTAGTCACTTTGCAGATTTATATTATTATTACAAAACATACAGTAACCTCCTCAGCCCTATATATAGCCTACTTCGGCTTTTTGAAAATAGTAGATCTACAAACTCTGCTAAGATTTCTATACATTTAGAACATTTAAAATGGGACATTTCTGCATAATGAGTACTTTTACTTTTGGTACTTTAAGTACATATTCTTATACTAATAGTACTAATTCCAATACTTTTATACTTTTACTCAAGTCAAGTTTGAACTTTTACTTGTATTTTTACATTGTGGTATTATTACTGTGTGTGTGTGTGTGTGTGTGTGTGTGTGTGTGTGTGTGTGTGTGTGTGTGTGTGTGTGTGTGTGTGTGTGTGTGGGGGTGGGTGGGTGTGTGTGTGTGTGTGTGTGTGTGTGTGTGTGTGTGTGTGTGTGTGTGTGTTTTGACAGTTTTGAAACAGTGGGGCAGCCTAAACACAGGTGATACAGGCACTTACCAATAACTTTAATTAAGATTCCATTTCCATAATGTAGCAGAGTCTTTACAGTGAGCAAACATGCACAATAGCAGGACCTTGATTCTGTTTGACCTAAATGGAATGTAACCGTAATTATCATTGGTGGTAACACCTGTGTTTATGCTACTATTTAATGTCAAGATGGCTGCTGTGAAGAAAAGGTCTGTGTGGAATATGGACTTACTGTATGGGTATGCTAAATAATAATTCCAGGTCGAGAAGTAGCAGCCTGGAATGGAGTGGTTCCACTGTAACCGCTGCTTCAGGAGGAGTGCGCAGAAGTTTGCTTTGTCCAGCTGTGGTCACATCTTCTGTGAAGGATGCATCAACCCTAGTATGAGAGCTATATTATTTCCTCCCGGCATGCCCATATGTAGTAAAAAAAAAGAAAGAAAAAGAAAATAAAGCTATGGTGTCTGATTAGGTGATTTCCTGTTATCCTTTAGAACAGTGCAACACATGCCGAGCCAGCTGCAGTTACCTGCCCATCACGGACAATGTCGGTATATTAGTAGCTTGAATGCATTGTACATTTAAGTGCTGCGAGTTGAAAATATTCCTCATATGATCCATTATTCACTCTCGTCTTTAGATGAAGCCCCAGGAGAAGGTGTTTTTCAAGGACCCCGGGACGCTCATTCAGTCACGTCTGGAGCACATAGCACAGGTGCAGATTGCAACCATCCAGGGTTCTACGCAACACTTGCTGCACTACATTTTCTCTCTCAAAGGCCCTATCAGTTTAACTATCTTCAGTTAAAGAAATTATTCTCATTCCTACTTCCTATCTGACCCAAGACCTGTGTCATTGTCACATAATCCTAAGTAGAGCCCTGAATTATTGTCCCAGTTAACATTGTCCACTTTAACTTACAGATTGCACTTTTTCAACGGAAACAGAAGGAGAGAGTTACGGAGTACTACAAACACAAATCTGTGGAATTGGAGAGGCGTCTTAAGGATGTCACTGAACAGTGTTATAGGTTGGTTCTTTTACTCAGTGTACTTTGGTTTATAACATAAAGCTATAATGTACCACTTTTTTTTTTAAAGGCAAGTTTCAGAGCTGAAAAGAGAAAATGCTGAATTGAAAAGGCCTCTTTCTCAGAGGAGGGTGAGTCTTGCAAGAGGCTCATAATACTGATTATGACTTCAATGTTAGTATCGGGACAATGCACCTTGTGTCTAATTTAATTGTTACACTATTGCTCTTTCATAGGCTTCACCAGGACAAATGCAAACCATTGGGTAAAATCCAAGTTATAATTAAGCATTATGCACTTTAATTATTGCATCATTAATGCATCATAACATTCAACAAGAAACGTTTATAGATGCTGTTAGTTGACAGAAATTGAATTGTAAACTTTTCTCTTTTAAAGTGCTCATAGGATGTCACTTCCAGTGGCCGTCACGTCCCCAGGTACAGTAAAGCTAATGATTAATAGATATTAATCTACTGCTAAAATATGAGTAGCTTGTTTGATGAACCTTACCTAAACTTACCTGCACCATATAATACACTTCTAATATAATAAACTTTATTTACAGTATATAGCACCTTTCTTAAAGTTTACAAAGTTATTTACAGAATTAATACAGTATTCATTAATGTTTTCATTGACCAGTCACCCCTCGACCAGGAACTATAAGGTATGATTGCTGATTGTTTGATTCATAGTTCAAAAACACTGTTAAATAACTGATTTTCAGTCAATCGCTCTATTTCTGGAACATCTTGGGCCCAGATATTGAATATGCTACCTCTGTCTCTCAGTCACACAGGCTCAGCTGAAAGGAGGGCCAGAGAGAGAGGTCCAAGATTCACCTGGACAGTAAGCCTCTTATAATCATAATAATAATAGTTTTACAGTAATACAGTACTGTACTGATTCTGGAGCAATATTTGAAGAGATTAGTTCTAAGAATTGTAACCTTTTGCATGACATGCAATGACATTAATGAAATATTTACTGTCTATCCATCTGCTCTCCTCAGACCCCCCCTGGATCAGCTACCTCTGTCTCCAGCCATAGTTCTCTTCGTGATCATGAATTAAGTAAGTACAACTACAAATGCCTGTTGTACTTTTCACAAATTAAGTGTGCACAGATGCTAGAAATGACTGAATATAGGCCTGTTTACTTTAGATCGATCTTTTAATTTCAGGAATGTGGTTGAATATCAAATAGCACTTACAAAAATCCATGAATTGGCTTGATGTTACTACTCTACTCGTTGTGACCTGTTTTCACAAAACATTTCCTTAAAGTATAGTATAATAAGAGATGTGGGTACTGAAACAGTGCGGTGTTGGAAAAACTCAACTGTGCATGCACCATGTAGGCGCTTGAATTAGACTTTTGAAAACGTGTACAAATTGTAAGTGAACAACATATGCATTGTGTGTAGCTTGAATAAAAAATATGTCATCTCTTTATTTTTCAAATTAAGGAACGCCCACATTAACTCCAACCAGGTAAGAAACCCATTGCGTTAGCAAACATTTTATGAACCACTTCATTACATTTCCTAACAATGCATGGAAGGATACATCTAGTTCCTTCTACCAGTAAATAAAATGTCCTCCTTTTCAGGTCAGAGTATCATCTGACATCTGACATCTTCCAGCAACACTTCTTGAGTAGTGTATCACTCCAGTCACCTAGGCCTAGAAATGGCATGTAATGATTATCAAACCAGTTTCTCACATCAGGAGTCAGTGGCCTTATACTATGTTCACATATTATCCTTATTTTGTGGGATGCTGATATTCATGATTCGTGTACTTGGCTGGAAAATGTTACCATAGGATGTCCTGTACAACGGGGTGATGAGGAATTTGCATATTTTTGCTCATTAATCAATAAGTTGATTAAGCTGTTAACTCCTATACAATCCAACTGCATCTGGGGAATGAATAACAATAATCATTTAGCTATGTTTTGCAAGTTTGTGAAGAGTTTCTGTAGAGTAATTCAACAGTTATTTGCTTTATTTCTTTCCGTATTTAAGAGTATTGAGTAAATTTGTAGAGGAATATGTAGTTATTTGGTCAACTGATACTTCTGTAAGTTTGAGTTAAAAGCGAGCCGATTCAAATAATCTCAGTTGTGACTGTCAACTTATTAGGCAATTGTCTGTTTTATAAAGTGCAAGGTGGTGCCAACCTTTCTCAGTTTGAATGATATCTTTGAATCGTTTCATGTGTTAAGTTCACAATAACTATTTTAGAGGGATCCATAACTGAGGCAAATGCAACTAAACAAGACATACACACACAGTACTCTTAGAAAATAGGAATGCACAACAAAAATGAAGAAATAGTTTTATTAAATACATGTAGTGACATACCTGAATCTGACACAATTGTGCTTGTAATTAATAATTTCAGTCAGTAGAAATAACATGGTAATATTGCTTTGGATCATTTCATCAAACCCAACGTGCCATTTCTTGGTTTACATCAAATACACCATCTTCTATTTTGTCTAGGAAAGGAACTAATTTACTAGATCAGGTTCCTTTACTAACTATTACATCTACAGTATATCAACTTATTTACCATGACCACTCCTTCAGCCTCTCCTGTCTACAAAGAGTTGTAATTCGAGACACAACTAAAATACTGATATACAGAAAGCATGTGAGTGCAAATCCAAAACCAAGTTTGGCAACTTGTTTCACTTATATGGACATTGAAGTTAGTACTCAATTTGCATTTTTATTACTCAACTTCTTTGCTGTCAAACTGCGCAGGACAGTGCAAACAGCATGTAAATTTGAAGTATTTACAGTAGGCACAGGATCTAGGAATATGCCCGCATTACTATGAGTTAGATCAATTACTAACTGCTTATGCTATGCCTTTGAAAATCAGTGTGGTACAAGGCTTATATTTTAACGGATCAACAATGACACTGTTTTACAAAAGAAACCGATCACATGACATGAGCATCAAGGCAGCAGTTTCTAAACCCAGGCGCAACATGCCAACTTAAAAGAGTGGATGTCCAGTGTGCTTTTTTTTATGAAGAAGGAATTGGCTGTAAAGGAATGAATATACACACAGTGATCAG
Source organism: Gymnoscopelus microlampas (assembly GCF_963454915.1). Lineage (NCBI taxonomy): Eukaryota > Metazoa > Chordata > Actinopteri > Myctophiformes > Myctophidae > Gymnoscopelus > Gymnoscopelus microlampas. The sequence continues at coordinate 41,165,002 of NC_139942.1, read as the reverse complement.
TCAGATCTCAATTTTTCCAGAGCAGTTTAATGTCTGCAAAATTCTGAGCTACACTTAAGTACCAAAAGTACTATCAATATAAATTATACTGCTACAAAAAACAAAACAAAAATGAATAAGTAATTATACATCTAAGCAGAAATAATAAAGCTAAACATAACAAACCAGTGTACAAAGTACTGTCCTATCAACAGCCCTTCCAATGACAGCAAAAGCATAATCTAACTCCAAATATATTAGGATGAGCAGGAAATGCAGCATCTGAAAACAAAACAAAAAAAAAGGCCACCACTTTTGGGCTTGTACTGGGAAGACTAGATGTCACACACCTGTTCCAATTAAAGCAATGCTAAGTAATAACTAAAGTTGTTGCCTTGAGATGGAATACGGTGAACATCCCACTACCTTCCAAACATCTCAGCAACTTTGGTTCCAGTGTCTTTTTCCTCAATCAGTAACATTAGACTCTTGGTCATTTACTCCGCTCTCCTTTACCTCGCTCTCCTTTACCTCACTCTCCTGAGAAGAAAACCAATCACGCACTTGCTGGTAGCTCATTCTTGACTTCTTGCATAGGGAGTCGAGGTCTTTTTCATGCAGTACCCCTGTCAAACGAAGATATGCTTCCAGTGGTTGGGTATCAGGAGAATCTGTTGGAACACCTGTTCCATTTGCTTGAGCTTTTCGTTTGCGGCTACCTCCAACCCGTGGTGTTCCGCTGCCGCTATTCCCATTAGACAATCCATTGCTTCCTTGCAGAGTAGCAAGTTCAGCCAAGAATTGTTCACGGACACCCTCCTGCACCCAGCGCAACTGACCATTCTTAACGGCATAGCGTGTATCTCCAAACCACTGAATAATATCTGCACGGGGTAAGCCTGTGACCTTCACAAGCTCTGTGTAGTCTTCACTCTTTGGCCACTGGCAGCGTAAGAAGTGTTGCTTTAGCACATCCAATTGGTCCTTGGTCTTCCTTGGTCGTCCACCAGGAGTGAGGGCAGGGGAGGTGGATGAAGGAGCCCCGGAGAGACGTGACGGTGTGGACGACTTCTTTGATGTGCCGATGCCATTTGAAACCTGTTGTTTATGGGGTGAGGCTGTTGGCGGTGGGGTGCCAGAGAGGGAGGACGGGGAGGATTTTGTTACACATGATGGCTGCTGTGGAACCTCTGCCTCTGTCTTAACGCTGGTCTTAGTTAACTGTAGGGGTTTCTCTTCCCATTCCTCCCCATCTTTACAATGCTCTTCTTTACCAGAACCCTTATCTGCCATTTCCAACACAGATCTTTCCCCAAATGCTTGCAGGCTGTTTGACAGGAATGTCTGAAAGAAATGTGAGGCGTTTATGTCATTGCTAAAGGCTCCCTCTTTCACCTCTTTATCATTTCGCTGTTGGCGTGACTTTTGAGAAATTAGTGGAAGAGGCTGAACTTGCTGAGGTTCTTCTTTTCCTTCCACTGTAGTCTGGTGAGAATAGACTTGGGCAGCAGCATGGACTCCTCTGCCTATCCTAAGCTGGTAACGGCTGTCACTAAACCATTTACGGATGTCGTTGCGGCTCAGACCAGTCTCTTCCTGCAAACGTCTCAGTTCTGTCTCTGCAGGCCAGTTCTCTCTCACAAAGCTGCCGCGAAGCACAGCGAGCTGAGCTTTGGACTTTTTATACCGCCCATGTCGTCGTTGTACGGACGAATCAGAGAGATCTAGTGACACATCAGCCGCAGTAGTTGCGGGCGTGTCCGCTGGTGGGCGGTAGTTGTACGAGTCCTGGGGGGGTGGAAGAGAAGAACTGAAACACGGGACCGTTGATCTGGCTGGCTTGTACGTTTCTGGTGACTCATATTTTGTCTTTTTGTCTTTTTCGGAGACCAAGGTGGAGAAAGCACCTTCTATTTGAGGAGTGTCCTCATCCTCTGTCATTTCCTCACAGAATTTCCTCTTGGCCGTCATCTTAACATCTTCCTTTGTGTCAGCATAATCACCAGAGATCTCAGGTACTGCCAACTTTCGTCGAGTCTCCTCTATCTCCTCAGAAGCCCAGCTGATGCCATATTTAATTCTTTGCACCATAAACCACACCTTGACTTTGTCCAGTGTCAAGGCACACACTCGGGCCAACGCATTAACCTCGCGGGTTGTGGGATAAGGAAACAAATTGAAGGCTTGGACCAGCTCTGGGATTGAGTCAAGTTCACGAGTTTGATCTGAGTGTGTCCACACCAATTTCAGTCCCTCAGACACTAGAGGCAGGCACACAACAGAGTTGGGGTTGGTGCTGAAACTTGCCACACCGCTTGTGCTACCATTAGCTGCGCTGACAGGTTGGTGCAAATCCTTCGAGGAGCATGGAACCGCATGCTTTCCTTCACCTTCTGTCTTCGTCACTTCCCCTTCAAAGGGTTCCTTCATGTCCACACCCAGTCCCGTTCTACCGTTACGTTCACTGTATGCTGCCATCTGGGACATCAAAGTCGCTCCCTTCTGACCTAGAGAAAGACACAAAAACATCGGACGTCAGTTTTGTTTTGCATGTCACATTATGCGATTTTTAAATTTCCTCTGAACTAAAAACACAACACACTCGCTCAAAGGGAACGTAAGAACTAACACTGAAAGGAGCACAATCAGCAATATACAGGGTGTTTGAGAACTTTCTATTCTCAAAGTCAATTATTCGACAGCTGTTTCCCCCTCCCCCTACTTTGCACCCCTCTGAATCTTTCAACGAAACTGGTCGTATACTCTCTGCCCAGATTGAGGCACCCCTCCCCCCCTGGAACCAGAGTGTGGTGACTGACTTTTGTTTTGTGAGAGTGGGGGAGTGGTGTCGAGGGCTGGGGTAGGGTGGGGTGGCAGCTTGGGGAACGGGGGCCATAAGAAATCCATCACAGCCTACTTTCTCACCCCTTTCCAGTGTGCTGGCTTTGTTCCCCTTCAAGTTCTCAGACCTGAAAGACTCAAGTGTGGCCTCCTCAAGAACCAATAATAGTAATACAAGGGAAACACCTATGTGATAAGGCAATGAGGGTAAATTAGCCATAATTAGCAGGCAAGGAGTAGTCACACTCAAAATGTACTTCAACAAAATGATGTGTTCCTAAAAAGAAAGAAAAAAAGAAAGAACACTTGTAGAAATGAAACTGACAAAGCTAGTCTTACTGTGATGTGTGTGTGGTTTAAGTAGCCTACTGGTGGATGAAATGAAACCTATAAATTAAAACATGTTATGCAACAGGTGCATATGTATAGGCAACACTGGTGTGGCCATTAATATCTGTCTGAGCATTAGTACATTTAGCATGGACAAACTCCTTGTCTGTTTTTGTGGGCGGTAGTGCCCACAAATACAGTAGTTCAGTACAATCTGGCGTTGGGTCATTACAGGTCGACCAATGACTTACATAATAATTGTGTCTCTATTATTGAGATGTATTATTTGTGCTTTATGACAAAATGTTGAACACGGGGTTCACGCAGTAAACAGATCACGCCACGGCAGCCGATTAGGTCATTTGTGCCACGCAAGTAATGCCAGTGGGAGATTGGCCAACGTCAGAAAACAAGTTCTGATTAGATCGGCCACAATCCGATATCACACTTGAACATCTTTTAACGTTGGACATTGTCCGAGTCCATAATGGATTCAACAGTGAAACAAATTTCCCTGGAACTTCAATGTGAACAGACTGAGCCCATGGACGACACCAGTGTTGCCATATGTTGTGAGAGAAATGAGGAACCAGGTATAGGAAAACAAGCCCAAAAGAAGCGACTATATGGGCCACATGAGCACTTTAAACATATACATCGTCTATTTGAAAATAGCCGATCTACAAGCTCACAACGCGTCGCGAGCCGACGCGTTGTGAGCTTGTAGATCGGCTATTTTCAAATAGCCGATGTATATGTTTAAAGTGCTCATGGAGAAACATATTCTTGAAACATTCTAACAACACAAATGTGGTATGGGAGTCCCCTGGCATTAAATATTTTCAGAGGGGGGGGGGGGAGTTTATGTGGACAAATACATAATTCATTTGGGGTCCTTGACATGAACATGTTTGAGAACCACTGGTTTAAACAACATTAGTTAAAAAGCCCAAATAAGCATCGGCACTTTAGAAACAAGACCCAAAAAAACCTCAACCCGCAACTACCAATATTTACTAGCAACTTTACAGAAAAACAATCCCAAAGTCGCTTTTATAAGCGGACATGGCAACACTGCAGTCCACTGGGCTTAAGGCTAGCTCCTTTGTGGCGTACTAAACTAAAACGCTCGGACTGCACAGGCGCACTCCGTCGGACACGCTTGAGTGAAACACAAAAATAAACTTACCATACAAAAAAAAAACACCAAAACGGCTTTTGTTCACCAGATCCGTGTCTGAGGACCAAAAACGGGCGATCCAGACTTTTCAAAGACCACCAATCCTCCTGTGTGGCCGGGGGGAGTTTAAACAATAACCCGTCTGGTCTGCAGCTTTGACCCCTCGTCTTGTTTATCAAGCCCTCGACGGGATTCTGTTTACGACACAAAGATGCGGTTAGTCAACTAACTTTGTCACCTTTCATTGAGTTGAGACGCGAGTGGATCCTTTTACGGTGGAAACTCAGTAACGTTCAATCCATTGGGTTCGGGTTCTGAACTTGAATCCGGCCGTTACTTCGCCCTCTCTCCTCGGTCGGTCGGTCCGTCCGTTGTTGCTTTTGTTCTGAAACTGAGAAGTGTTGTGTTCCCCTCTACACTGTCCGTCCGGCCAGACGAGGCTAGGCGGAGCTGAGGAGGACCAGGAACTCTGGGAAGGCCCTGTCCGTGCGGTGCCATCTAGTTGCCATGTCCGCTTATTATAAGCAACTTTGGGCTTGTTTTTCTGTAAAGTTGCTTGTAAATATTGGTAGTTGCGGGTGGCGGTTTTTGGGGCGTGTTTCTAAAGAGTAGACTTGCTTATTTTGGCCTTGTTTCCTAAACCTGTGGTTATCAAACATTTTCATGTCAAGGACCCCCAAATTATAAAAATAACTCTATGGCAGACCCCCCCCCATCTGAAAATATGTTATGCCAGGGACCGACATACAAAATGTGTGTTGTGGTGATTAAAAATATCCGATTTTTTTTTTTACATTTTCTTCTATTTTATAAAAAATATTAGATCTACAAGCTGGCATTTAGATCGGCTATTTTCAAATAGCCGCTGCCTTGGGCTCGTGTAGCCTGGTCGCTTCTTTTGGGCTTGTTTTCATAGACCTGTTTGCTTGTTTCTCTTGCAAAACCTGGCAACACTGGTGCCATCCCAAACAAACCCCGGCCAGCGATTGGAGGAGTCTAGCAAGACTGTGATCAGATTGCAGGTTGCAGATCCGGTCTAGATAAGATACGGAAATAGCCTGCGTGTGTGTGTTATGTGGGAGTACAAATTGCCGGATGAAGTAGGCGGGCTGTAGACTGGATCTGAGTACTGAATATTAAATCGAAACCAAGGCTTTCCACAGGTACTGCGGAAATCCTGGTGACGCGAGGTTAGGAGGAAAGCCTTGCCACTTCATCGTATGACGGTGTCGAGAACCTAAATTGCAGATCTACAAGCTTGCAGATCTCATTTGCGCTTATAAATTAAGCATTAGACGCCTGCATGAAGCTTTCATCCATAGACATTTGTAATAGCCCAGTAGCATATTTTCCAAAGTCTATTTATTATGATCAGAGGTGACTTGCAGATACTCATTTTAGGAAGAAAAATACCCAAATAGCTCAGAGGATTAAGTTTTCCTCTCAGAACACTTTCAGACAGCAGGCCTACCAAACCTATTTCCCAATCAATTGACAGATTTAAATAGCCTTAGGTGTATCATGCCTGTATCAATATTTACACTTCAATTAGAAATAACCGTTATGGCTTGATGTTACAGTAAGCACATAAGATGTGTTAATAAAGCTTCGTAGAATTCCTTCTTCGCATGATTGCACCATTCCTTTTGGTAAATTTAGAGATATTTTACCTTACTTTTCTTAATGTGATCCTTTTGTGACTCAGTCCACACTGAAAAATCAAACTATTATTTTTACAACATTAATATTCACAGTTGAATACACATAAAAAAAAACTATTGTTAAAAATTGAAGAAATGCACACAAACTCAAACACTACATTTTCAGTTTAGAATTAATTCAACAAAATGCATAATATTTTCATCTGTGACTTTATTCACAGCGTACCGTATTAGACAAACTATGATAAATAATATCCCTTCATATATTCATCTTGTAGTCACATATGTAAGTATAAATTCATATGCAATTAAAAGAAGATCCCAACGTCATACCTAGGTCACAGAATTAACATGTAAGTAGGTTTGTCCTGGTTAATCAATTACAATCAATTACATATCAGTCAACAGGAACACAATACTTCAAAAAGGGAATGTAGACTGTATAATGTAAATGTGACAACAAATTGGTTACACATTATAGTCACCAGGAATCTAGCATATTGCCACTTGGGGAAAACACTTAAGTGTTTAAAATCGTCCAGTTGCAAGGTTGAGAACAAACTTTGGCAGACGCACGAATGGGGGAACAGCATAGGACAGCCAAGAGAGATATGGAACTTTTGTCAGGAGGAATTTCAAGGAGATATAATCAACCACTTCTCGACCTGGTAACGGGGAAAAAATAACAAAATGTCAGAACAAAGTGAGAGGACACAAGAGTAGGATGCTTAGATCTTACAAAGCTAATAACAGATTAAGGTTAGGTACCATCAATGTCTTGTATCCCATAGCGCCTTGCAAGGTCACAGGTCATCAGAACTTTCCCCGTGATTGAATGGAGATTTTTGTCTTCCAAGTACAGAGAGATACCACACATATTAATGACGTCTTGGATTACAAATGGAAATTGCTAATATAAGAGTCAAACAGCAGATGGTGAATTAAAGGGTTAGGTAAATACATTTATGAAGGCAAATTACAGTGTAGAGTATGCACATTGGGCCCGATTCATGAACCGTACTTACGAACAAATTTGTTCTTAAACCCACTTAAGACGTTTTTTAAGATATTTTGGCATTCACAAATGTTTTCTTAGCTGTGATTTGTTCTTAAGTTAAGAAGAAATCTACGCATACTAGAAGAGAGCACTCTTAGGGTGGCCTTTGAGTTCTTAAGTGTGATATGTTTGTGCAAAAATAATTAATTCTCGAAGTTTCTTCAATTCTACAGTTGTATAATATAGGATTTAAATTACAATAATATTTTTATCATATCTTTAGAGCAAAAAAGGTTCTCAAAGGTGTGGTCTGGGGACCCCCAGGGGTCCTTGAAGCTGTTCCAGGGGGTCCACAGCAAACGAGGAACAGTTTAATCACTTTAACCCTATTTTATACTTTGTTTGAAAATAGCTGATCTACAAGCTCACAACACGTCCCATTACTGGCAATTTTGAACTTGTAGATCGGCTTTTTTCGAAACATTTTGATAAATCTTGAAAACATTTCCCTAGCAGAAAATATTTTCAGGTGGGGGGTCTGCAGCCAAATGCATCTAACCCAAACAGACCCGGTTGAGTTGAATACCCACCCCATAACCCCCCACCCAACCCACCCTCATCGCCCCCCCATACCCCCACCCCCATGTCCCGACATTCGCCACACCCCCATTTTCAAGTCCCCTTCCTACCTGAAAGCCCCCCTATACCCACCCGTCACACCCATCCCCATACAGCCCCCTACACCCCTCCTTGCACCACCATATCACCCACCACACCCCTATTTCCCATTACATACCAAGCAGCTGCTACCTTAAAGACCCTCTATATCCACCCACCAGCTTTCAGTACTAAAATGTTTTATATCCACTACTAACGCTACTCCTGAACATGAAATATGGATAACATTTTTAACAGCTAATTTCAGCAAATTTACATTGATGTCGAGTGGTGATATGTTGATTAATGTGAGAGAAATAATAAAATACGTTCATTAATTAAATAAAATAATTTGCTGTTCACTTCAGAAGTACCTCCACAGAAATATTTATTTATTTTTATGTTTGGAGTCTGGTGTTCCACCATCTTTAGGCTTTAGTTTAGGTATTCTTTACTTCATTCTCTCAACTTTATTTCTCTGTGATTTCTGTGTGCAGCAATCACACACAGGTGTGACTGCAGGCAGAGCCTAAGAACATTTCATGAATCTGACTCGACTTCTCTTAGGAATTCACTTAGGAAGAAATTTAAGAAGACAACTTACAAATTTATTGCTGAATGAGGCCCATTGTGAGTGACATCGAGTGTGACTCCTTTGGTCAAATTATTGGTACAATAATCCTACCTTTGGCCAGTGCTACAATGCACTTCCCACTCAGCTCTGTGGATTCTCCACTGGCAAACATTTCCTTCAACTGGGGAAAGGGAGGCCGGCATATTAACAGAAAGTGAGAAAATGAAATAGCTAAGACTTAAGTTATTTTGTAAAAAAACAGTCTACAGTACCTTAGGATCCACACTCGTGTTATTAGTAATAAATTCAGTCTGCACTGGCCCAGGCCATAGGCTGACCGAAGCCACTCCTCTCTTTTTCAGTTCAACGGCAGTGTCTGCTGCTAGCCTGTCACACTAAATCAAAACATAACTTTCATTAACACAAAAAGATAAATAATACTACAGTACCAGTATGTATGCAGTATTACAACAATAAGTTGTAATAAAGTGGAGCATATTTAATCACACTAGAGTGCTTGATAACATGAATGCAGGTTTCTACGACCAGAGAACTTACTGCAGCTTTACCAACACCATATGGCACATTGAAGAGATACCGCAGCCCCCCCATGGAAGAGATGACAATAATCAAGCCTCTGCCCTGTGCCACCATTAACCGTGAGGCATAAACAGTGCAGAAGTAGTGGCCTCTGGCAGTGTAAGAAACACAACATAAGTTATTACTTGCTAGTGGTGAGGAGTCAAGAAAAATGCTGCTGTTAGCTAATTTCCACAGCACTTCCATGTGGACCCTTGTGGCTGGTGGATTTCAAAACTCAAAAAACACTGATTATTTTTAAGACAATTTACTTTACCATGGCAGATGGAAAAAGCTAGCCCTAGAATTGGCTGTGATATGTACAATGGCAAGCCATAGAACACACCCATGCCCTCCCTGGGAGGGGAGTCATCCCGGTAGCATTCTAACTTGTACGGCTGCAGACCATGTGTGTGCTCATTGAAGGAAGTTCAGTGTTGCAGTTAACGAGGCCCCATCGTGTACAGAGAAAGTGGTTGTGGAAAAGTGTTTTTTCTGACAGAACTTTCAATGGATAAGAAACGATATGACAAGAGCTGACCCCAGTCACAGCAATGAATTAATGGGTGAGTACACAGGCAGCACTACAAGTTAGCATGCTGCCACGATGACTCGCCTCCCCGGGAGGGCATGGGTGTGTTCAATGTCTCTGTACATACAATATCACAGTCATTCTAGGGCTAGGAAAAAGCAAACACAAATGTCTAGAATTTGAGTTGTGCCTTGCGTTCAATTAATATTCCACACTGGGCATAATGATGGCTTTGTTGAGTATGTTGACGTTGTTGAAGTAACTACTCCGGTTAAACTGCATAACAATCTCTTTTCAATATCTTGCCTATCATTGCTGTGCATCTTGAAATATTAAACAGCACCTGAGTGAACTGTCCTTTCCTTGAAAACAATTTGAATAAAGTACCATAAACAGACAGTGATGAACAGGAAATGACTAACAGTCAGCTGGCTATGAGGCAATTGATATGACTAAGCAAAATAAGGCTTACCTGAGACCTGTGTTGTTTATGGTATCCCACATGGATGGGTCAGTCTCCCAAAACTTCTTTCCCATATTGTCAGATATAACCTGGAATGTAATTATGAGCATTTGCTTTGAGGGTTAGATTAATTTCACAGGCATAAAATGTGAAGATCTAGAAACACAAGAATCAAGAGGGGTTTACAAGAACTTAGATATTATTATTAAATATTATTAATTCATTCATTAATTCAATATCTAATCATTTTAGAAGTAATAGCAGCAATGGAAGAGGATGTGCAGAATACAGAGGGGGAAGGATCGTTGGAAACGATTTCCCCAGAGGACAGAATTGGCACAGATAGATATAGCATATCAGTGTTAAAGGACGACTTCAACACATTTTCATCTGTCTTCATATAATTGGTCTCATGATAATATGGTACCATTCTTTTCTACTCTGCCTGTATCTCAGAGGAGGGCTGTGGACAGTTCAGAAACCCACCTACCAGTGACATCATTTGGTGTTTTTTTAATTCAAACAAGATTACATTTTTTATTACAGTATTTATTACCACGAGAACGATGGCTTCAATTATAGCATGCTAACTTTCCAGGAATAGAAACCCTGCCTATTAACTTGGATTCCCTATGATGGTGTCACTAGGCAGGTTTCTGAACTGTCCACACAGACAGAGGAGACAAATATGGTACCATATTACGATAAGCATTAGTGAGGACCAACTATATGAAGATGGGTGGAGTCGGCCTTTAAGTAATGGTTATTAGGCTACACATATCAATGCAGTCATGGCACTGACCTGCACCCCAGCATAGGCATTGTTAACAAGGATGTCCAGTCTCCCGTTTTGTTCCTGTTTGATCTGTTCAAACAGTCCCTCAATGTCTTCATCCTTTGAAGAATCACAAATCACCGGAACACAGTTCCCACCCCGTTCCTTAACCTGATGTTTACACATTGCAAAAATAATTACTTGGGGATGACGGCGCCTAGCAGGTCAGAAATCAACGTGTTCATCAGAAGACTGACAGAAATGTAATAATTAAAAATACTGGTCTTAAAATCTTTTGAATGTCAAAAGAAGCAGCTTAATGTGTGGGTCTACATTAATGCTGATGCTGAAACATCAAGGTCCCCCAAAGCTCACCTCTGCCGCAGTTTGTTTGAGAGTCTTCTCCTGGCGGCCAGTGATGTAGACAGTGGCCCCGGCTTCTGACAATTGTAGAGCTATTCCCCTGCCAATGCCCCGGGAGGCCCCTGTCACCAAACACACCCAGCCTGAGAGGGCCATTTTACCTGGTACTGAGGACAAAGTTAAAGAGCACATTTTTCAACGAAAGATAGTTAAGTTCAATGGTGGAAGAAGTACTCAGTAAAAGTAGCAATACCACGGTGCAGAAATGCTCTGTTACAAGTAAAAGGTCTGTGTTCAAAATGTTACTTGAGTAAAAGTACAAAAGTATTGGCATCAAAATATTCTTATATTTATGTATGTTAAATTTCAGTTTAACACACAATAAATTACACATAAAACTATACGATATACACATAATACACAAGTTCACAACGCAGCAGTGTTAAAAGTAAAATCATCTTCAGGGCAAAGTACAACACGAGATAGTCAACATAACAGACTCAGAAAATACTACATTTTGCTCGACCGAGTTCAACTCAAACCTGTCGAATAACTGCATTCCGTTAGAAAAGCACACAGAGGTGGAAATTATTTACATCGAAATGGTCTCTCTTTACAGGTCCCTTGACGCAAGCAACTCCAACAGAACTCCTCCTATGAATCTGTGTGAAAGCCTAATATATACAGCCTGGCTGGGTCAGTGCACAAGGCTCTGGGTCAGTGTCATGAGTTTTATGAGTTATGAGTTATGAGTGTTATCAGGAGCAAAGTAACCTCGCGTCACCCGGCTAGGAGCAAACTGCATCCCCTCCCCGTCTCTACCGTATTATGCCGTAAACAGCGCCGTCATGCCCGTACGACGGAGCATACGCTAGACTAGACTAGGCATAATACTGTATACCGTAATACACCGATGTGAAGCAACATCGAATTGAGAATTCACATAATGAGTATTTGGTTGTTTATTGTACACAAGATAGCGCTAGGTCCCCCTAGGCTAGGGGAGTTGTATTTCAACCTTTGTGAAAGGTGTCATTAGACATCTTTACAAACGCAATTGTGAAGAAATGTCTGCGAAATGATTCATGATTTTTCTGATAATATTCCCGTACAGACTAAGGGAAATACATGTGCCTTTAATTGACAGCCCTCCAAGCCCAAATGGATATGATGATGAATCATATATGTAGGAAGCATCAGACCACATAAGTATGCTCGAGATAGTTCATTTGGAGTCATCAAACCTAAACTACAAAATAGACAATAGGGAGAATCATGTGTTATTTTCCATCATATTTCAACATCTAGTTTTGTTTCTTGCTCTAAGGATCACTGCACTCACCATATTAAGTGAATATATTATGGGAAAAGGTCAGAAATGGAAATCAAACTGCCCTCATATCACTGTCCACTGCATTTACCCAGCCTATTGGGAGCAGAGGGCACTATTAATACAGCACTGAGATTGTATTTGTTGCGTGCCTGTGTGAAATTATAGTTATCAAAATGATATCTATCTAGATGTCATTTCAAGGATCAAGTGTGAGGTTTATGACACAATGCTGTAATATAAATTTGACATTGGAAAGGGATACCCCTCTAATTAGTCAGGGTTAGTGATTTCAACTGTCTTTTTTCCCCATGTGAAAAACCTGGATAACACTTGGTAGCCTTGCCACTTCATCGTATGACTGTGTCGAGTACCTAAATTGCAGATCTACAAGCTTGTAGATGTCATTTGTGCTTATAAATTAAGCTGGAGACACCTGCATGAAGCTTTCATCCATAAATAGTAATAGCCCAGTAGCCTATTTTCCAAAGTTTATTTATCATGGTCAGAGGTGACTTGCAGATATTCATTTTAGGAAGATAAAATACCTAAATAGCTCAGAGGATTAAGATTTCCTCTCAGAACAGCAGGCCTACCAAACCTATTTCCCAATCAATTGTCAGATTTAAATAGCCTTAGGTGTATCATGCCTGTATCAATATTTGCACTTTAATTAGAAATTAAAAAGAAAAACCGTTATGGCTTGATGTTAAAGTAAGCACATAAGATGTGTTAAAGAATAACGCTTCATAGAATTCCTTCTTCCACATGATTGCATCATTCCTTTTGGTCAATTTAGAGATATTTGACTTTACTTTTCATAATGTGATCCTTTTGCGACTCAGTCCACACTGAAAAATCAAACTATTATTTTTACAACATTAATATTCACAGTTGAATACACATTAAACAAAACTATTGTTTTTTTCAAAATTGTAGAAATGCACAAACTCAAACACTACATTATTTTTCAGTTTAGAATTAATTCAACAAAATGCATAATATTTTCATCTGTGACTTCATTCACAGCGTACCGTATTGTACAAACTATGATAGATAATATCCCTTCATATATTCATCTTGTAGTCACATACGTAAGTTTAAATTCATATGCAAATAAAAGAAGATCCCAACATCATACCTAGGTCACAGAATGAACATGTAGCTTTGTCCTGGTTAATCAATTACAATCGATTACATAACAGTCAACAGGAACACAATACTTCAAAAAGGGAATGTATACTGTATAATGTAAATGTGACAACAAATTGGTTACACATTAGAGTCAGTAGAAATCTAGCATATTGCCACTTGGGGGAAAAAAAACTCACCCATTCACACACCGATGGCGGAGGAAACCATGCAAGGCAACAACCTGCTCATCGGGAGCAATTAGGAGTTTGGTGTCTTGCTCAAGGACACCTCGACACTAACTCTAGGGGAGCCCGCAATCGATCTGGAAACCTTGCGGTTTCCAGTTCACTCTACCCCTGAGCCACTGCCGCCTACACACTTAAGTGTTTAAAATCGTCCAGCTGCAAGGGTGAGAACAAACTTTGGCAGACGCACAAATGAGGGAACAGCATAGGACAGCCAAGAGAGATATGGAACTTGTGTCAGGAGGAATTTCAAGGAGATATAATCAACCACTTCTCGACCTGGTAATGGGAAAAAAAATAACAAAATGTTAGAACAAAGTGAGTGGACACAAGAGTAGGATGCTTAGATCTTACAAAGCTAAAAACAGATAAGGGTTAGGTACCATCAATGTCTTTTATCCCATAGCGCCTTGAAAGGTCACAGGTCATCAGAACTTTCCCCGTCATTGACTGGAGATTTTTGTCTTCCAAGTACAGAGAGCAACCACACATATTAATGAAATCTTCGATTACAAATGGAAATTGCTAATATTAGGTAATTAAATTTATGAAGGCAAATTACAGTGTAGAGCATGCACCTTGTGTGTGACATCGAGTGTGACTACTTTGGTCAAATTATTGCAGGAGTTACTTTTCATGAAATTATCCTTTAATCTCATCCTAAATGTGAAGAGAATTTGTACAATAATCCTACCTTTGGCCAGTGCTACAATGCACTTCCCACTCAGCTCTGTGGATTCTCCATTGGCAAACATTTCCTTGAACTGGGGAAAAGGGAGGCCGGCATACTGTATTAACAGAAAGTGAGAAAATGAAATAGCTAAGACTTAAGTTATTTTGTAAAAAACCTACCTTAGAATCCACAGTGTCAATGTTATTAGTAATAAATTCAGTCTGCACTGCCCCAGGCCACAGGCTGACCGAAGCCACTCCTCTCTTTTTCAGTTCAACGGCAGTGTCTGCTGCTAGCCTGTCACACTAAATCAAAACATAACTTTCATTAATACAAAAAGATACATAATACTACCAATATGTATGCAGTCTTACAACAATAAAGTGGAGCATATTTAATCAAACTAGAGTGCTTGATTACATGAATGCAGGTTTCTACGACCAGAGAACTTACTGCAGCTTTACCAACACCATATGGCACATTGAAGAGATACCGCAGCCCCCCCATGGAAGAGATGACAACAATCAAGCCTCGGCCCTGTGCCACCATTAACCGTGAGGCATAAACAGTGCAGAAGTAGTGGCCTCTGGCAGTGTAAGAAACACAACATAAGTTATTTCTTGCTAATGGTGAGGAGTCATGAAAAAATGCTAATGTTACATCATTTCCACTGCACTTCCTTTTGGACCCATGTGGCTGGTGGATTTCAAAACTCAAAAAACACTGATTATTTTTTAAGACAATTTACTTTACCTTTAAATGGCAAATGGAAAAAGCTAGCCCTAGAATTGGCTGTGATATGTACAAAGAGTCATCCCGGTAGGTAACTCGTACCGCTGCATACCATGTGTGTGCTCATTGAAGGAAGTTCAGTGTTGCAGTCAATGAGGCCCCATCGTGTACAGAGAAAGTGGTTGTGGAAAAGTATTTTTTTTTTGCTGCCAGAACTTTCAAATGGATAAGAAACGATATGACAAGAGCTGACCCAGTCACAGCAATTAATTAATGGGTGAGTACACAGGCAGCACTACAAGTTAGCATGCTGCCACGATGACTTGCCTCCCCGGGAGGGCATGGGTGTGTTCAATGTCTCTGTACATACAATATCACAGTCATTCTAGGGCTAGGAAAAAGCAAACACAAATGTCTAGAATTTGAGTTGTGCCTTGTGTTCAATTAATAATCCACACTGGGCATAATGATGGCTTGTTGAGTATGTTGACAAGTAGCTACTCTGGTTAAACTGCATATCAATCTCTTTTCAATATCTTGCCTATCATTGCTGTACGTCTTGAATTATTAAACAGCGCCTGAGTGAACTGTCCTTTCATTGAAAGCAATTTGAATAAAGTACCATAAACAGACAGTGATGAACAGGAAATGACAGTCAGCTATGAGTCAATTGATATGACTAAGCAATATAAGGCTTACCTGAGACCTGTGTTGTTTATGGTATCCCACATGGATGGGTCAGTCTCCCAAAACTTCTTTCCCATATTTTCAAATATAACCTGGAATGTAATTATGAGCATTTGTTTTGAGGGTTAGATTCATTTCACAGGCATAAAATGTGAAGATCAAGAAACTCAAGAGGGGTTTACAAGAACACCAGCTATTATTATTAATTAATTAATTCAATATTTAATCATTTTAGCAGCAATGGAAGAGGATGTGCAGAATACGGAGGGGGAAGGATCGTTGGAAACAAATTTCCCAGAAGACAGAAATGGCACAGATAGCATATCGGTGTTAAAGGACGACTTAAACACATTTTCAACTTATCCTCATATAATTGGTCTCATGATAATATGGGGAAAGAAATTTCTATTCGGTCTGTATCTCAGAGGAGGGCTGTGGACAGTTCAGAAACCCACCTACTAGTGACATCATCATTTGGGGTTTTCTAAATTCAAACAAGATTTTTTATTACATTTTTATTATCACAAGAACAATGGCTTCAATTATAGCATGCTAACTTTCCAGGAATAGAAAGCCTGCCATTTCTGTTAGCTTGGATTCCCCATGATGGTGTCACTGGTAGGCAGGTTTCTGAACTGTCCACAGCCCAACTCTGAGACACAGACAGAGGAGACAAAAATGGTACCATATTATGATAAGCATTAGTGAGGACCAACTATATGAAGATGGGTGGAGTCTGCCTTTAAGTAATAGTTATTAGGCTACACATATCAATGCAGTTATGGCACTGACCTGCACCCCAGCATAGGCATTGTTAACAAGGATGTCCAGTCTCCCGTTTTGTTCCTGTTTGATCTGTTCAAACAGTCCCTCAATGTCTTCATCCTTTGAAGAATCACAGATCACCGGAACACAGTTCCCACCCCGTTCCTTAACCTGATGTGTACACATTGCAAAAATAATTACTTGGGAATGATGGTGCCTAGCAGGTCAGAAATCAATGTGTTCATCAGAAGACCAGTGGTGGACAATAACGGAGTACTTGAGTACAGATTCTGAGGATCTGTACTTTACTTGAGTATTAGATTTTTCTGATACTTGTTACTCTTACTTGAGTACATTTCCAAGACAAATATTTGACTTTTACTCAAGTACATTTCTAGGAAGGCTGTAAAGTACTTTTAAGCCCACACCACATCCACACCAATGTTTCGCCATGCAACTACTTGCAACATGGAACTACTTGCAACCATTATCCCCAATGGCAGTAGCAAGGAGTTGCATTGGTGCGGTTGACCTTAAAACGGTTTTGTAGCAAGGAGTTGCGACTAGTTGCATTGGTGCGGTTTAGCCTTTAGGTTGACTGTTTTTTGTCTTCCCTAAAATGCAATTGGCCTAACTTCTGCTCTCACACTGGCCGTGTTTCTGGCTTCCCCCTCCGCTCGCCTCTTTGTTACATCTTGTATGTATAGGAGTAAAAGTATTTAGTTCTGGTTCCTCAGTCATTTCTATGTTTTAATAGGTGTTTTTGCAGGCTTTGTATAACGTAGTGGTTCTACAAGCACATCAGTGCATGCAGTGCAGGTGGTTTCAGAGAGTTACAGTACTTCTCTGAAGCAAGACTTACAAGGTCCTATAAATTCATTGTGAAAACATTACAGCAATTCATTGATATAAAAATTAAGAAATGTACTTCTACTTTTACTTGTACTTTAAGTATTTTTCAAAGCATGTACTTTGGAATACTTAAGTATATTTAAAAGCAATGACTTTTTTACTCTTACTTGAGTAACATTTTGACTGAGCTACTTTTACTTATAGTGGAGTATATTTGACCAAGGAGTATCTGTACTCTTACTCAAGTACTGGGCTCGAGTACTTCGTCCACCTCTGCAGAAGACTGCCAGAAACGTAATAAATCCACCATCAGTTAAAGTAAAGTTTCAAAATGTGTAAAAGCCTCTACGGTTGATTATCCAAAAATTAAAAATACTGGTCTTAAAATCTTTTGAATGTCAAAAGAAGCAGCTTAATGTGTGGGTCTATATTAATGCTGATGCTGAAACATCAAGGTCCCCCAAAGCTCACCTCTGCTGCAGTTTGTTTGAGAGTCTTCTCCTGGCGGCCAGTGATGTAGACAGTGGCCCCGGCTTCTGACAATTGTAGAGCTATTCCCCTGCCAATGCCCCGGGAGGCCCCTGTCACCAAACACACCCAGCCTGAGAGGGCCATTTTACCTGGTACTGAGGACAAAGTTAAAGAGCACATTTTTCAATTAAAGATAGTTAAGATCAATGGTGGAAGAAGTACTCAGTAAAAGTAGCAATACCACGGTGTAGAAATACTCTGTTACAAGTAAAAGGTCTGTGTTCAAAATGTTACTTGAGTAAAAGTGCAAAAGTATTGTCATCAAAATATACTTACAGTACCAAAAGTAAAAGTACTAAAATGTTTGAAAATAGCAGATCTACAAGCTGTCATGATGCGACGTGTTATGAGCTTGTATATCGGCTATTTTAAAATAGCCTATTTACAAAATAGGTCTAAAGTGGTTAATGCATGTTTTATAATATAATAATTTATATCTGTATTCTGTAAAATAACTAGTAACTAAAGTTTTCAAATAATTGTAGTGGAGTAAAAGTACAATATTTGTCTCTGAGAAGTAGAAGTAAAAGTACTGAAAATTGGAAATACACTCCACTAAAGTAAAAATATACCTCAAAATTTTACTTAAGTACAGTATTTCAGTAAATGTACTTACTTTAAACCACTGCCACTTGCATGAGTTAAATGCTACAGGTAATGGTTAAATGGCGCACTGGCGCCACCTATTGCTTAATAGTCAACTTAGATATAGTAACCTTAGGCCCATACTGATTATTATGTAACTGTTGTGTGAAGTAACTGTTTTTACACACAGGATTCCATGGAATATATGATAGGCCGCCTGGATAATCTACGGATGGACCATATTGTGGGAGAAAAAACTGATTTCACATTATTAGCTTGGATTCCCGTATGTTGAATTTCAGTTTAACATACAATAAATTACACATAAAAGCATACAATATACACATGATACACAACTAAGCAGCAGTGTTAATTGTAAAATCATCTTCAGGGCAAAGTACGACACGAGATAGTCAACATAACGGACTCAAGAAAAGACTACATTTTGCTCGACCGAGTTCAACTCAAACCTGTCGAATAACTGCATTCCGTTAGAAAAGCACCCAGAGGTCGAAATTATTTACATCGAAATGGTCTTTCTCTTTACAGGTCCCTTGACGCAAGCAACTCCAACAGAACTCCTCCTATGAATCTGTGTGAAAGCTTACTATAAACAGCCTGGCTGGGAGCAAAGTAACCTCGCGTCACCAGGCTAGGAGCAAACTGCATGCCCTCCCCGTCTCTATAACTCTATGGTCTCTACCGTATTATGCCGTAAACAGCGCCGTCAAGCCCCTACGACGGAGCATACGCTCCTAGACAAGGCATATAATATACCGTAATACACCGAAATGTGAAGCAACATCGAATTGAGAATTCACATAATGTGTATTTGGTTGATTATTGTACACAAGATGGCGCTAAGTTCCCTTAGGCTAGGGGAGTTGTATTTCCAACCTTTGTGAAAGGTGTCATTAGATATCTTTACAAACACATTTGTGAAGAAATGTTTGCGAAATGATTCATGATTTTTCTGATAATATTCCCAGACAGACTAAGGGAAATACATGTGCCTTCAATTGACAGCCCTCCAAGCCCAAATGGATATGATGAATCATACATAGGAAGCATCAGACCACATAAGTATGCTTGAGTTAGTTCATTTGGAGTCATCAAACCTAAACTACAAAATAAACAATAGAGAGAATCGTGTGTTATTTTCCACCATATTTCAACATCTAGTTTTGTTTCTTGCGCTAAGATCACTGCACTCACCATATTAAGTGAATATATTATGGGAAAAGGTCAGAAATAGAAATCAAACTGCCCTCATATCACTGATGAGTTCAGGGCTATTTTGTCACTCTACATTTGCTCATATGTGAAATGTGTCCTCTGCATTTACCCAGCGTAACTATTATGAGCAGAGGGTAACTATTAATACAGCATTGTAGATTTTACTTGTTGCGTGCCTGTGTGAAATTATAGCTATCAAAATTATATCTATCTAGATGTCATTTCAAGGATCAAGTGTGAGGTTTATGACAATGCTGTAATATAAATTTGACATTGGAAAGGGATGCCCCTCTAATTAATCAGGCTTAGTGATTTCAACTGTCTTTTTTCCATGTGAAAACCCTGGATAACACTTGGTATTGGACATCCAATGCAAAGATAAAACAAGTTATTTGGAAAATGGTGTACTTTATTTGTTCATCTTTGCATGGATGGTACAAAAGGTTTCGATATGCTTACCAGTTTGTGAAAAACACATCTTTTGAATACAATAGTGACGCTGATCTCAAAGCCATTTGGTTACATCTTGTGATCCACATCATTCCAGCAGTTCTGCTTAGTATGTAGGCTACTGCTAGTCAATATGTGATCTTTATACAGCATACCTTTTCAGAACAAAGGAGTCACACAAGGATATTTAACAATATTTAAGTTAGATTTCAATAATAAACTTGCTGATAGGAACCCATTCCTACAAACAGATACCGTGTTTTCTATTCCAAATCTTTTTTTTGTTATTGCTGCTACAATGTTGAGGAACCAAAACCAAAGAATTTTACAAATCTGGAATCTTCTAGCAATCTTTGTCAATAGGCACAGAACCTCCTGTACCTTTGTGTTGGTACAAAGCCAGTTTACTTCAAGTCTATGCTGTCATGTGGCCAACCAAGTGATTATTGGTCACAATGAAAAGCATGCAAGTTCTGCACCTCATAAAGCTGTATATTGTTGGGTCAGAACCCTGAGGCTATCAGTCAGCTTGAAATGAGAGCCCTTAAAAGATCCATTTAATTTAAATTCATCTGGTATGTATGTGGTATGTCTTGAAAGCGATTTTACTTCCGACTACTCTCAACAACTGTGGGTTAAGTAACAAGACTTGTTTATATATAAATTATAATTTCTGGCTGATAAATAGTATATACCTCACTTCCAGCTCTTGTCATTTTTGACAGGTTTACATCAATGTCAGTGTAAATTACATTAAAACCTATCTCAGTCCTAATCAAATCATACACACACACAAAAAAAGATAAACTCATTCACACCACTTATCGATGTCAGATAACATCACATGTTTCTTTATGCATGTATGTATGTATGTAACACATTTGGTCCCTTATCCATCAGTCCCTTCCTGCTGTCCCAGCTACACTCCTATAAAAGTGTGCAACAAAGACTGGGTCCCGCTCCTCTAGAATGTGTAAGAAATTGTTCCTCTCTTCCTCACTCCATGATTCAAACCATTGGGTCCACAGGCGTAGCTGGCATTCAAAAATATTTGGTGGACTGTCCTTGACCTAGACACAGAACAAAGAGATAATGTTACATACTGATATAAGCCTTATTTAGGATTTAACCACTTTCATCCTGGCATCCATATTTTGGGCATGTCATTAGGCAAACGTTATCAAAAATAGCCTATCTACAAACAAGCTCACAACGCTTATAGATCGGCTATTTTTGGACGTCAACGTCGTTTAATGAAGTATAAAATAGGGCTTAGTGGATAAGTGCATTGTGGCATGTGAGATGTACCTGTAGAGTGTTGAGCGACTCTAGCAAGGTACACACTTTACCAGGCACGGCTTTGCCTAGCAGGTCCTGCAGGAATCGCTCCCTCTGGCTTGCACTCCAACCCAGGAACCAGCTCAGTACACACCGCTGCTCCTGAAGAGTCACATATGACACAACGGGCAGAGGGTGTCTACCTGCCCCTGCATTCAGAGATGTGCATGACAGGTTCTCAAGCCTAGGAGGCACTGAAGCCTGTGGAGCTGGTGGAAAGTCCTCCAAACCGGGCGAGGAGCAGTTGAACCAAACTTGCGGTGCACTGGTAACATTGGATGTTCCTCCTAGGTCTGGATCTCCAACGCTGGAGTAGGGAGTACCAGAGAGACATGCCATTGGGTTTGATATCATCTCTGCGGGCTGCTGGTGTTGGTTGGAGCCTTGATTGACACCGACATGACAGAACCACGACATCTTTGGGAAAGATATATCACAATTTAATTTAGAAAGTAGGCTAAATTACAACATTAGGCATTATTACAACCAACAACAATCCTAGCTATTGTTATGTAGAGTATGCCCTAGTTGGTAACATTAATCTGACTGCATGGCTAGCTACAGCAAAGTGGTTATGGTCAAGCTATCCTTCCTTACTCCCAAGCTAAAGTTAGATAAACCCCGTTTCGGTTCTAAACGGGGCTAAAGTTAGATGTTATAGATTCGGCTGAACGCAGCTCAGTGACTAACTTCAGACATTCGAATTTAAATTCAGAATATCAACTCAACCACTTTTTATATAATATAACCGTCATCGGTAGTCCCCCACCTTTCTTGAATGCCAGTCACCTTATTTTCGGCATTTTTCCCACTGTGTTGCTGATGTAGTTGTAAGCTAGCGTTTGTGTGAGCTTTATCTCCACAAACAGGAAGTTGCCGTCATTGTTGCCAGATTTTCAGAGAGAAGTAAGAAACCAGGTCTATGAAAACCAGCCCAAAAGAAGCAACATGACATGAGTACTTTAAACCTACTAAACCTGTCGCGATGCGTTGTGAGCTTATAGATCTGCTATTTTCAAAAACTCTTGCAATAAAATGTGAAATATTTTGAATATTTTTGAAACATTCTAACAACACAATTGCTCCCTGACACAAAACATTTTCATGACAATATTAGAGACCCACTGGTTTGAATAATAATTAAAACAATTGGAAGCAATCTTAAATAAGCAACTACACTTTAGAAACAAGCCCAAAAAAACGCAACCCGTAACTACCAATATTTACAAGCAACTTTACAGAAAAACAATAAGTCTGCTTATAATAAGCAGACATGGCAACATTAGTTGCCGTGTGTTTTGTTGAGTGGAAAATCACGCCTGCGCAGACAGTACGCATTCTCGCAAGGCTTGATAATTAAACTTAGGAAAAGAAAAACTGAAGTAAAGTTCAAAACATCATTTGTCTGGTTTGATTGTTTATTCTGGGAATGATATGATCAGAACAGAACACAGGAAAATATTTGTTAAATGTAAGCACTTGCCAAAAACAACGGATTTGATTGATTATTGATAGCCCTAGAATGTCTGTGATCTTACATACATTTCATGTATTCCAAATACACAGTCATAGATCACCCTCGTCGACGCGCTGTGTAGTGACGATCTGCGCGGCCATAAAAGTGCTCTAAACTCCGTCTGTACTCACCCAATAATTAATTCCTAACATTTTGTTAACTAGATATGGATATCCATTTGAAAGTTCTACCAGAAAACGTGTGTTTAGTGAAATATCTCCACTTTTCCACGAGCTGCACACGGACGACTTTCTGTACGGGCGAGGGGCCCGGGAATGAGTGCTGGACTGAATATATGTAAACTTCCTTTAGGACGCACAAATCACAGACATTCTAGGGCTAGATTATTGAATACTTTATTAACAGTTTTCAAGGTCTGTTAAGAGGACCTCAATGGCTTGTTTCCATTGGGGTACTTTGTACTCAATTCGAAAAAGATTAATCGATAAAATACATCTATGATAGTCTTGATCCAAGGCTACCATTCAATTAAGATTTAGTTTACAACACCGTGTTTTCGGACATGTTTTTTTCTCAGAAAGATCTAAGAAGTAGTACAAGAGACAACATATGATGCAGAATTACTCGAGGTTAATGGTTATAACATGAACAGAAAAATGTAATACATTTATCATAGTTTTTGTCACTTTTAATGTCCTAGACCAAAATGTGGTCTCTGATTACCAAATGTACTGCAATGGGTTGTGATACCTAGTTACATTTAGAGAATCGTCATAATATACATTTTTGTCTAGGCGTTAATAATGTACGCCTTGTGAGTGAGCTTGTAGATCGGCTATTTTCGGCGCACGACACCGTCGTACGGCGTCACGGTGACGTCCGTGAGACAGTGTTGCCATGTCCGTTTATTATAAGCGACTTTGGGCTTGTTTTTTTTAATTTGCTCGTTAAGTAGTTGTGGGTATCTGAAGTGTAGTTACTTATTTGGACTTGTTTCCAGATAAATAGATTAAAACCAGTGGTTCTCAAGGTCAATGTCAAGGCAAACCCCCCAAAATGAACCCCCAAATTAATATGTAATTTGTCCACCGACCCTCCCCAGAGACCCCATACAAGTTTGTGTTGTTAAAATATTCCAAATACTCCCATTTTCCCCCAAAGATTTTATTTGATAGTAGCAGATCTAAAAGCTCACAACGCGTCGCATCGCGGCTTGTTGTGAGCTCGTATGTTTAAAGTGCTCATGTGGTTTCTTTTGGGCTTGTTTTCCCTAGACTTGTTTTCTCTCACAGAATCTGGCAACACTCGAGAGGCTGCTCGAGCTGACTGACTGTCGTCGGGAGGAACGGAGTCGGACGAGAGGAAGAGGAAAATGGCGGACCTCGAAGACGTAACGCTGGACGGGAGACCGCTCCAGTCTCTTCGGGTGGCGGACCTCAAAGCCGCCCTGGAGGAGCGAGGGCTCCCGAAAAGTGGACAGAAAAATGCGCTCATCAAGAGACTCAAAGGGGTGAGTTCTGCTCCTGGCCTGTGTGTCCGCGGCGAGTTTTACCGACGCCGCGACGGACGGACTGGTTGCTCGACTCGATAGAAGGCCGACAAACTGCCTCCTGTTAGCAGTTAGCTACGTTAGCGCTAGTTAGCTAAAAGGTGTCCACCGTTATTCTTTACGCTGAACTTTACACGATGTTCCCGTCGTGTAACGTTGCATCAGCAGCACCGGAAACCGTGCGTTGAATTAACTCCAACCAAAGGATTTATTATTGGTGACAATGCTAACATGTAGCAGGCTAACTTGGCTAACGGTGTGTGTGTGTTTGAGTTGTGGCCTCAGTGGTTTTGGTTGTCTTGCTGCTGCCGTGTGTGTGTTGACGGTGGCTCTGCTGCTCCACGCATTGTTGATGGGGGAAGTTGGCCAAGTTGGGAATGGGAACTAGCTTGTTGGCTAGCACAGTAACTTGCAGTGACCATTTAAAGTTTAGTTATCGTGTATGCACTGCAGCCTTATTGATTGAACACATATGCCGTCAAGTATACATTATTATTGTTATTATTTTTACAATATTATGTGGCCTACGTAAAGTTAGAATCGCGTCGCTTAAGTTGTGTGTCTGGTGTAAATGTTTACATTGTGTTGTATCCGAGCTGGTGACTTGCTAAATATAGTATTTATTTACTATATTATTTTCAACACCTTGCATTTGTCCTCTTTCAGCAACCACCGTTTTTTTTATATGCATACATTATATAAAATGAGAATTGTGCTCAAATACATTCTCCGTCAATAAGACGGTCTTAAAACAACCATTAACCTTGACGTACATTTAACTATGGATTAAAAGGGTTGCTATGCAAATTATATTTGCCTGTCTGCACAAGGTTACAGGTCTGCAGTTAGACACAAAGTTACATTTTGTATAGCTCTCACCTGCCACAGGTATTTGTCAGTTATTTACATTGTGCTAACAAAGTTTAATATCTTGTGTCAATAACAGGCTCTCATGCTGGAGAACCTACAGAGAACGTCCACCCCTCATGTTGGACTGCAACCCAACTCTCAGGTAAGATGCCACTGTAAACATGATCTTGTGGCATTTTCTGTGACATCCTGGTGGCTTGTTTTCAGTGTTTTGTCTCTGCATTTTAGATTGGTGAGGAGATGAGTCAGAACAGCTTCATCAAGCAGTATCTGGCCAAACAACAGGAGCTCCTAAGACAGCGTCTGGAGAGAGAGGCCCGGGAAGCAGTTGACGATGATGTTGATGGTGAGATAGACTGAAAGTGTAAACCTCCTCCTAGTGATTGTGTTTTTGACACAACCACACAATGCCATCCATTGTAGATTATAGTTGTACTGTCTTTTGTGCAGACCAAGAGGACCATGCAGAAGTCAACAACAGCAACTCATGTCCTCCTCCAGCCCAGGTCAGATGTCTTAGTTAATCTTCTTAATGTTGATTATTCTTACTTTTGTATGTGCATGCCTTGACACATTGCATGCTTTTACAAACTGTTGCATGCTTGCATGATCTTATCCAAGATATCCACCTTTTTAGTTGCATGTGTCAACTCAATCTCGGCTCCCTTTTTCATCCTCATCAGGATGCTACGCCAGCGTTGGGTGACTCACATAAGCCATTCGCCCCCTCTGATGGAGAGGGGCTGGCTGGCCCAGCTAATGCGGGAGAAGGGAACAGAAGCATGTCTAGTCCCCACGCTTCTGCCCCAGGATCCATGACCATGCGCGTTGCTGGTGGTGAGCATAGACCGGAGAGGTTCCCCACATCTAGCCAAGGCCCGGCTGATAGTGATGAGGAGGAAAGTGACGAGGGCGAGGAGGATGGAGAGGATGACGACTGGGACAGCAACGCTAGGAGGAGGAACCTCGGAGAGCCGGCAAGAGGACCTGCGGCTAGAGAGAGGTCCGGAGACTCCCGTCAGCCTGCACAGCACCTCCCGCCCCTCTTGTCTCCGCAACTTCGTCAACCCACGCCCCCACCTTCCCCTCCCCCAGAGTTATCATTTCCCCTGCCTGACACACCCAAACAAAGCCCCCCTAGTCCAGACGTGCCCCCAGCAAGGCAGCGTGCATCCAGCACCTCCAGCTCTGGTTCCTCCAGCAGCGGCAGCCGCAGCAGCAGCCCAGAGCCACAGAGCCGAGCCGAGCGAAAACCTGGCCCGCTGACCCTTCTGGCTCGCAAAATGGAGTCTGAGGGGGCTTTCTCAGGAGTTGGGTGGCACAACCGCGATGGACAGGTAGAAAGGCAGGACAGCAATTCTGCTGCTGCAGTGTATCCTGGCAGGGGGCATCCCGAAGGCCTCATCTCTGCCATCACCCACACAGCCAACACTTCAACCAGCTTACAATTCCCCATGATTCCAGGCACCAACCAAGGCGTCATAGGTGCCCATGTTCCCCACAGTCAAGTACCTGTAAGCGTGCTCAGGACCACTGCAGAAGAGGAGCGGGAGCTTCAGTTAGAAAGAGAAAAGGCCCTTGAGCAAGAGAGACTTAGAGCCCTAGAACTGGAAAGACAAGAAAGACAGCGAATGCTGGAGCAAGAGCGAGCCATGGAAGAGGAGCGAGAAAGGGCCCTTGCACGGGAAACCGAGGAGAGAGAAAGGGCCTTGGAACAGGAGCGTGTGGAGAGAGAGAAAGCTCTGGAGCGAGAGAGGTTAGAGAGACAAAAAGCCTTGGAGAGAGAGCAGCGAGAGAGGGAGCTGGTTCTGGAACGGGAGAGGGAGCGAGCTCTGGCCAAAGAGCGAGAGGAGAGGGAGCGAGCTCTGGCCAAAGAGCGAGAGGAGAGAGAACAAGCTCTAGCAAGAGAGAGGGCCCTTGAGCTGGAGAGGCAGAGAGCCCTGGAACACGAGTGGGCCCTGCAGCGGGAAAGAGAGGAACGGGAAAAGGTTTTGCAGCGAGAAAGGGAAGAAAAGCAGAGGGCTCTGGAGCTAGAAAGAGCCAAGGCTTTAGAGCGGGAGAGGCTGGAGAGAGAGAAGGCTCTGGAGCAAGAAAGGCTGGAACGAGAAAGAGCCTTGGAGCGAGAGAGAGAGGAGAGGGAGAGGATGGAGAGAGAGAAGGCTCTGGAGCAAGAAAGGCTGGAAAGAGTGGAGAGAGAGAAGGCTGTGGAGAAAGAAAGGTTGGATAGAGAGAAGGCCCTGGAGCAGGAGAGGTTGGAGAGAGAGAAGGCCTTGGAGCAGCAGATGTTGGAGAGGGAGAGATTGGAGAGAGAGGCGGCCTTGGAGAAGGAGAGGTTGGAGAGGGTGAGATTGGAGAGGGAGAAGGCCTTGGAGAGGGAGAGATTGGAGAGAGAGAAGGCTTTGGAGCAGGAGAGGTTGGAGAGAGAGAAGGCCTTGGAGCAGGAAAGGGAGAGAATTGAGAGAAAGGCCTTGGAGCAGAAGAGGTTGGAGAGAGAGAAGGCCTTGGAGCAGGAGAGGTTTGAGAGAGAGAGAATAGAAAGAGAGAAGACCTTGGAGCAGGAGAGAATGGAAAGAGAGAAGGCCTTGGAGCAAGAGAGGCTGGAGAGGGAGAAAATAGAGAGAGAGAAGGCCCTGGAGCGAGAGAGGTTGGAGAGAGAGAGAATAGATCAAGAGAAGGCCTTGGCGCGAGACCGAATAGAGAGAGAGAAGGCCTTGGAGCAAGAAAGGATAGAGAGAGAGAAGGCCTTACAGAGAGAGAGGTTAGAGAGAGAGAAAGCCGAGCAGGAGAGGTTGGCACAAGAGAAGGAGGAGAAAGAGAAAGCTGAGAATGAGGGAGCTCTGGAACGGGAAAGGAAAGACAAGGAGAGAGCAGAAAAGGAGAGAAAAGAAAAGGCATTGGAGCAAGAGAGGCTAGAGAGGGAGCGAGCCTTGGAGAACGAGAAGGAGGAGAGGAGAAAAACTCTGGAGCGTGAGCGGTTGGAGAAGGAGAAGGCCTTAGAGCAGGAACAAGTTGCGCAGAGAGACCAGGAGGAGCGGGTGAGGGCCTTGGAGCTGGAGAAAGCTAAGCTGGCTGAGCGAGAGAGGGAAAGCCACCTCCCTCTGTCGAAGCGCGGTCGTGACCTCACCCCACTCCCCGCTGTGCCCCCTGGCCTCCTCACCGGGCCAGGTAGTAAGGCAGTGATGGAGGCAGGTGACCAGGAGGGCAGGGAGCCCCAAGTCCAAGCAGCCCGTAGAGACGGCCAGCCGGCAGAATCTGGGGCGACTGTGGCTCAAGCCACGCCTCTGCCCCAGTCCTCTTTCAAGAAATTCCGGTTCATAAGGGACACCCCACTTCAACCGCTGTCATCCCCAGCCAACCCCATGGTCATCAAGCGGCCGCGCACCTTCTCTGACAGCCCCCTGCCTCAGGCCTTACCCCTCACTCCCCCCACCAAAATTGCTGAGCGTGTACAGGAAGGGCCCCAGGCTTCTGCCGAACAAGGAGCTCCACAGGTGCGCGCTCAAGTAGGTATTTCCGGGACACATTGTGCTAGACCCGAGAAGGAAAGCTCTGTCGTTACTACACTGGTCCAGAGTCCCCAGGAAGAAAAGGCCACGAGCCTGGCTGCAGGTGCAACAGCTAAAGCAGATTCGAGGGAGGCAGAGCAACAGGAAACAAAAAAAGCAAAAGAGGTGGATGAAGGAACTGCCCCCTCAAGCCCGACCGGGGCTGCGCTGCAGAGAGGAAGAGATGAAAAGAAGCAAGAGAAACGAGGTAGACAAAGGTCCTCTTCAAGCAATTCATCCTCCTCTGACTCGGATTCTGGGTCTTCTTCATCTCGTACGTCTCGCTCATCCTCATCATCATCCCAAGACAAAAATAGCTCTGCCACCAGTAATAAAAGGGTGAGTTGTCCACACATAACGTATGTCTTTTTGACAGTTTTGACAGGCAAAGTGTGTTGTCAAAACAAATGTGTTTTATAGCAATATGTCAGGAGTTCCCTGTTGATGATTTAAAGTTCCTGACACCACTTGTATCCAAAGAAGACCCAATTATTATGCCAGTTATTCCCATTTAGCTTCCTAAATGGTGGTGCTAGTCCAAACAAGTAACCCAATCATGCTAGTTTACAGAAGTCAGTGTATTAAATGAGAGGGCATACATTTATAAATTGTCATTATTAATCAATTTCTTTAACACTCCATTTGATTAATCCATTTTTAATATGCTTTTGTATATGCACACATTAGAGCCCTCCTCTTTCTCACACACAGGCAGATAAAATGAAGAGCGATCCCTCACCTCAGGACAAGGGGAAGGTAGAGGCACAGGTTGAGGAGGCAACAGCAACTCCTCGTGCCTCGCTCCACAAAAGGGGGGTGTCTGTAGAAGAGGACATGACTGTTGAAGGTTGCCCCGGCAAGGTCAGTGCACTTAAATTCAATACACTTCAGTGGGCAGTCAAGCCTGTGCATTCATCATGGTTTGTGACCTTTCTTTAGAACTAGAGCTTTAATTAAAATTAGAATATCATGCTATGCAGAGACATTGTCATGGTGGGTTTGTACCTAACTGAGTGTGTTTACATGCACCCTCATTACTGGAAATAGTCAGGCCATGGCTATAATTCGAAGCACTGACTTTCATAGCGTTAGTGCGATTACAGCAATAACTTGGGTTCCTCTGCAAACCCATTTTGTCGCTTGTGAAAACTTCGCATTACCATTGAAGTTGTTACTTGATCCTTTGGCTATTTATTCATACGCGTACATAAAGAAACCCAATAGAAATTCAACAAAGTGTTTGCATGACCAACTAAATTGAAAGATTTGGCAATTACCCTCATTAAGTTTAATTTTGACGGCCTAGCGGACCGGGCACTTAAGTTCTAATGTAGCCTGACAGCGTGTGGTGGGTTCGAGTCCCGTTCCAGATTACCTTTTTGTGCGTGTCTCTCCTCGTCTCTCTCCCTCTTTCCTGTCCATCTTCACTGAAAACTATCAATAAAGGCAGAAAAATGTTCTCACTACCATGCTGACCTTTTTAAACCACCAGAAACCGTTCTTCGGAGTTCCTGCAGAAGAAAAGAAACAGGCAACAGACAGTGAAGCAGAAGGAGAAAAGAACCGAGACAAGCCAAGGTGTGGTTTTCACTGCTCTCGTGTTTATTATGAAACACGCTACCAAATAAAATTCAGGGGCTGGGCAGTGCCTGCAGTCACTTACTCTCATGCTTTTATAAGGTATTTTTTTAAATGTATAATCGGGAACGTATTTTAACCAATCTGTATGGTAGAGCATGTTAATATAATATAACAAGCAAATATAAAGAAAACAGATCTGCAGTGAGGAAGTGCAAGGAAGATGGAACAAAAGAACGGACATCTACAGTATGTCATTTCCTCTGCCCAGCAATTCCGGCTGGCAGATCTGAGGCAAACGAGCCGGGAGTTGATGGAATGCATTTGACTACCGTCAATGAGAGCCAGTGTATGAATACATTTCTGAATATTTTTTGTAAACTTTTTGGACAATAATCATTAAGGAAAATAAAAGAAGACATGACAGATCGTTGAGGTATCTAAAGAGCTCATAGTCTGCTTCTGACTGTGCAGTAATACTGTCATTTACAGCCTGCGAACCAATTCTCGTGCTACTGCCGAACCAGAAACGATAACTGGCTCTGTTTAGATGCCTCAATTAAATTATAGTGAGCCCGTTACGTTCCTTAGTTCTATCTTCCTTGGTTTGAAGTGGTCTCCCTACGTTTGCATTGAGAAATGTCAACCCGGCCTGGTGTCGGGTAGGACACTGAGGTGTTGCGAATGTTAGTAAAGTTGCTTGAAGCCGACAGTGTGCACTATATGTGCCACCATCTTTATTGTAGTTTGGATATTGTTGCAATTACCTCTCCATCTGGGGAGTGAGACCACAGACATAAAACTAGCTTTAAATACATATTTATATCTTATGTATAAATTCATTAGAAGTCTGCATTGATAGATATGACTAGCCGTGGCGTCTATGTGAGGGTCGGTCTGTGTGTCTCAGTGTGTGATCTGATCAGGCTGAAACATTTGGAGACATGTCAGTGATATGTCACAGGATTTCCACATGAAGTTGAGATCCACACCCTGGACAGTTAATTAATTTTATTCAAACCTGAGGGTGGCCCATCATGTGACCAAACTGTGAGAAATAACAGTCAACGTATGTGATTACTACTAAAAATAAAACCTGACCAGGTAGCATGTTATATATGGAATCGAACACTAGAAAATCCATGGATGTTCTATAGCCTGATGATTTCAAAAGACAAGCATAGCATTGTATCTGGTCCCATTGTTATTTTTAGCCAAGTGTGCGAGATGTGTTACAGGACATCTGGATTATGGCGCAAGTTCCGCAGTCGACGAAAGCACGAAGTTGGCATTAACCCATTAAGACCTGAGGCGATTCTTTAAAAAAATCTAAATCCTAACAGTCTTTGAAAAAGAAAATATATATACATATATATTTTAAGATTTTTCAAAAATAGCAGATCTATATCTGCTGTTTTTGAATAGCCAAATAAATCTAAAGTGACACAGATGCGTTCCAAGTCTTAATGGGTTAAACACATGCTGTTCACTCGGCAGGGATTAAAGCATGCATTCCCTGAGACATAGACATGACTGAAGGCAGTAAACAGTTATTTGTTTGATTTTTTTTTGCAGTGTATAAGAGTAACAGTTGTTTATATTATCCTGACTTTTAATATAGCAGCTGTGATATTGCAGTCAGTGATATAGTGACACTGTACTAGTTCTTTAGTGATGTGCATTTGGTACACAGTAAGAAAGGTACATTATAAGTATATTTGTCAACTGTGAAACCACCTTTGGTTGTGCCACAACACTTGTGGCACATTTATACTATAGTACACTGAGTTTAATTAAGTTTTTGTGTATGAAGAACTGATTTATATGTACAAGAAATTATATTAATCCATGAATGCAGTATGAGAATATCAGGTGTTGGATTTCCCATCAGGCAATTTATAAGACTGCCTTGTAGCCAGCGTGGTTGTGAGGATGCGCGTCCTTTCTTTTTTTTTTATACCTCATATTTCTCATTCGCAGCAACATGGCTGTGCAGCCTGGATGACTTTAATGGGTCGATAACAGGATTTTGTTGCATCCAGAGGCGCATAATAACCAAGGTTATTACACTCGGTAGCTTTACGTTGTCCATTCCAGGTTTGGTTGACAACCGATGCAGACAGGAATGCTTTCAGAGAGGACTAGAATTTAATGAGAGGGGGAGGTAGGAGGAGAACGGTAGCGCGTCTCGCGACGCAAAGGCTTTTTCCCCCCTTGTATAGTAGAAGCCAGCTGATTTCGCTTTAGCTTTACGTCTGACTCTAATGGAGTGAATTGATGTATTCTGGATTTCTATAGCGCGATGTGGGGGGGGGGGGGCATCCATTCATCCGCCCGTCAGGTTGTGTGCTCACGGTGTCCTTTTGAATGAGTCGAAGCATGGACCTGCAGCCCCTGTGCATTTCTCATTTCCTGTCATGCTTAATGTTTTGTACCTCGCCGTACGATGGTGTCTCGCTCAACGCATTGTGAGCTGTTAGATTAGATAGCTATAGTATTTTTGGCATTTGACACCGTTGTGCGATGGAAGTATAAATCAGGCTGGGAAAACAAGTACAAGACTTGCATGGCAAAATCTTAAGTAATGTTTTTAGGGGGCCCAAGCTCCTGTTAGTCTCATTAAAGATTTTTATCTGCAAGTCTAGTCTAGCAGTGTTGCAGTGGATCTTTTTATTTATGTAATTGAAACTAAATTATGTATTTGTTTCCCCCTTCCCATCCCATTCCAAATGCCCACATACCTGCCCCCTCCTCTCTACTATTCAGGGAGGTGAGGGAGACTGCCATGACAGAGCCTGAAAGGGTTCCAGAGACCAGCGACGAGGTAAGGCAACTGAAGTCTCAGGTTTGCAGGTTTGTTAAAGTGTCTGGCTGAGGACTGAGATGCACCAAACGATTCAATACTTATTTTCTTATTTTCATTCACAGCTCTAGTTGAAACTGAGTTAGATAGTGTGGCTTTTTTTTAGTTTAATTATACACTAGACTTTAAAGTATTTAGTACTTCTGGTCTAATAAATGAAACCGACTTAACTATCTTAACGGAACGACTAGTCTGACAGTTTTTTTAACATGTCAATTACTTTTCTTAATGAGCCCCTTTGACAATCTTAGACTGTATGTTTATGTAGATTTTGATTTGGCTGTCTCTTTTTTAAAAACCTGTGCTGGCACTGCCTTATGGCAGGAAGCAGCATTCTCTTATTGTGGCTGATGTTTAAAACCCAATTGATTGCTTTGTTATAAAGGTGCTCATGCCTCTTCCATTGCCCCTAATGGTACCTGCATACTACTTCTGCCACTACTACTGGTGTACCTGTTCCACTGTCCCCAAGACACCTGGGTTGACCACAGATAGGCCCCTGAGTCTGCACTGCAAAGGGACAACCCTGGCAACAAAGGCCATGTTGTCACGGAGATGGCTCGCTGAAGCTACTGATTGGACTAAAAGCTTGAGCGAAGGCTTCGGCTAGTTTATGAGGGCCACTTGTTTCTCCGGGCAAAAAACACTACCACACTTTTTAAGAGGTGGATGGAGAAGAGATGAGCAAGTCCACACATGACCACCAAAGACTCTCCTGAAACCCTATTGACAATTCTATTGGTGGGTTTTAGGTGGCACAGCATATGGACATTATCCACCCCACAACAAAGTTACAGAAGAGTGTGTGTTTATTGGACCTTTTGCTGATCTGTCTGGACTGTGAGAGGCTTTTGAAAGGACACTTGGGATTGTTTTATTTGTCACTGTCAATCGCCCCTAGCCTTGGCCTGGGCTTTGCCAAATGTTATTTTGGATACAGAGGGGACTTGTCAATTGGGTCCCTTTCTACCAGTAGATTTTTACTACTTGTGAACATTATGACCTTCCTGACCACCAAATGAAACTGGACACTGATACAGAAATTCCTGGATTTCTTTGTGAAGTAACTGCTGGAAAACCTTTTAACATCGCCGTTTAATTGGACTTGACAACACGAAAAATCACAAAGAAGCATAAGCTTCTACTGAAAGGACTAAAAGCCTAAGATCCGTGGACTTGCAAGCCCCCATCCAAAGAACTATTGACCCCATCCTGCCAGCCAACCAGCTATCAGATTTCCACCCAAACATCTCGGCAACCTTTGATTGGACCCTTGTTGCCTAGAATACAGTACATGCAGTCGTGATTGGGCCATATCCAACCCAGTAAGGATCAGGTGTCAGTGGTATCAGGGAATAAGTAGTCTTTTTCTCAATGTTATTTCTCACTCCGAATTATTAGAAAATGCCTAGTTTTCAGTCAGACCCTCCCTGTTGCTTATGTATGCTGGGGGGGAAATTATGGGGAGGAGGGGTTATTTATGGCTACTGCAGTTTTGATCAAAAGTGATTGTAAACAATCCTCTTTTTAAAAATCTTGACATACCGTAAGACTGCAATTTATTTGAACGTAATCCCAGTCTTTATGTGTATTTGGGCATGATTTAAAAATTGATTTCTATTTATTTTAGCTCTATGGAATTTAAACTGCAGTATTGCCATGCGATTATTTTGTGTTTGATAGACTGCAGTGCCAACCCATTGTGCCTCCATTGATCACATTCAAACATATTTGAAGTCCACATACCAAATAAATGACAAAGTCATACTAGCAGGAACTGTACAATATGGGTATGCGCAGTCAACAGGCTTGAGTTGGAAAGCAATTGCGGCTAGCAGTTTCTATCATTCACTCCCTGTTCCTACTCTTCTTCCTCTCTCTGTTGTCCTACCTGCCCTCCAACCTGCCAATGACCCTTATGTCTCCATCCATAGTGTCCGCCTCTCACCTACCCTCTGTACCTCGGGGCTTGTTCTTATCTCCATCTGTTTCAGACTCCCAAGGCCTTCACAGCCCGTAGGATCTCCCTTAGCAGTGAGTACACCTTCCTACCCGCCCCTACCCCGCTACCTCCTTGTTGCACTGCCCTCCCTTCTTTTTTTATATACGGTATTAATGTATTTACATCGTACCTGTTAGGGTTTAATGTCGTCATTGATAAAACATTTCAGGATTTGTAACTGCAACCTGCACAGATGCATGTTCTGTAGAGGCTACAATAGATGAGACGGTAAATAGGTTTGTGTTATGGTCGCTACCACAGTACATGAATTTGTGTGCGCATGCATGGCTGTTTGTGGTGTTTGTTCCTGTACCTGATGGATTCAAACCCCTTCTCCCCACAACAGGCAGCAAGGCATCTCCAGGCACAGGCAACGCCGAGGGCGAGCAGGATTCTGGGGCCGCAGCTGGTCGCAAGAGGAGGTGGGGAGCCAGCACAGCTGTCACTGCCAAGAAACCTTCCATTAGCATCACCACAGATTCACTCAAGGTATTGTACACGCATTCACAGTTGGGTCACTCTGTGCATGTCATCTACATTAACATATTGAGTGCCATAAACGGTCCGGACCGTTTTTGAGAATCCATGCGTCATGGGCCATAAACGGTCCGGACCGTTTTTGGCCCATTTTTTTTAATACGTGGGGCCCACGTGGGGCGCTCTAACGAAACTTTGGGATCATCCAAGGAGTCTCTGAGAAGGAGAGGCCGGATGTGGATCCATGTCAAAAAATCCTTCCGGTCGGCCGCTCCAATGTTAACTCCTTGACTAAAAGCTTAATATCTCCATTTATTTTTATTTTTTATTTGATATTTTCACATACAGGTCAATAACAAAGGCATACAAAAACAGTGAATGTATGTTACCCCTCCCACCCCCCCAAAGTCCCGCTCCGAAAGAGCCACAACCCTGGTATCTTATTGTACCATTAACACAAAGGACTATATCTCCATTTCTTTTTAACGTGGTGGAAGTGAGCCGTTTTCGATCGGCGATCACTCTGCAATGGAGGATCGCGTTAGAAATATTAATCGTTCCAGGCGTTAGTCGGGACCCTCCGCCGTCTCGCACGCACGCTTTGTTTACATGCACTTCCGCGTCGGGGCTTCTACAGCACGAAACGTATCAACGTAAGTGGATGGAAGATATGCTGGCACTGAACGTACCCTATTTTAATAAACCTCTGGCACACGATGTGTTAACAACCACATGAAACTTGGCGTCCCTATTCTGGGGATGTCATAAAAGGCGAACCTTTGTTGAAAATAGGAGATCTACAAGCTCACAACACGTTGCATTGTGAGCTTGTAGATTTGTAGTAGAGGGGGGAGAAGGGAGGGGGCCCAATAGAGGACCCTGGGGGACCCTTGTCAGCTAAGTATATAGGTTTTGGCATAAACTAGTAACTTGTGTTAACTGTTGTTCCTCTATATGAGGTTGAATGTGTCTCACTTGCACCCTTTTCCTCACAGCAGTGGGTTGGTTCATTCTACCACCATGACATTTGATAATCTTTGGGTCTTTCCTTATTCACAGTCTCTGATCCCAGACATCCGGTCGTGTCAAGGCCAAGAGGCAGTGGTGGACTTGCACCCAGAGGAGGCCGTCCTCTCTGGGACTGAAGACGACGAGCGGGAGCGCCCTGATCAGGACCTCCAGATCCGACGAACAGTCACACAGGTTAGTTCTCCAACGGGTCAGTTTCTTATGCCTGATTTTATATGTGGTTGTGCAGTGTCGGGCACCGGGAATTGCCCTTCTACAAGCTAATCGATATATTATTAAAACACCCAAACAAATATATTGTGATGTCAAAATATTTTGCCACAGCAGTGCGGTCTTTATAACCCCAATCATTATCAGCATTCGTACTATTGAAAGCCAATCAAAATATTCATTATCGCTCAAGGGTCAAAGAGTACAGTACAATTTGAAATGAAAACCTTTTAATCCTTTCTATCTCTGAAGGTGGTGCCGCCCGAGAACCAGGAGAATGGGCAGAAGGAGACAAAGAGGAGCAGACGGGAGGACTTGGAGGAGGAGGATCCAAAGGGACAGCGTGAAAGAAGGAGGACAATGACCCAGGAGGAGAAAACGGACAGCTCATTTACTGGTGCCACGGAAATGGAGTCGCCGTCCCACGTTAGCCATGACATGGAGATGAATACTGGTAAGGAGTCCAATTCCAGGCAGTCTAAAAGATAAGAAGGCTACTTTAGATGTGACATTTTGGCTGCTTTGTGCACAAACCTCCCGTAAGCAGTCTTGTGCATCATGGGTTTAAAGCATCAACACACACACTCCTGCAAAAAAAGTCCCGCAGACTTGTTTCCATTGTGGTCCTGTGTATTCAATCAGCATAAAAGAATAACACAATAATACATGTCACCCTTTCCTCTTGTCAGTTGATGTCACATCTAAGCATATTTGATTAATGTTATTTACATATTTGTAAACGTATCTT
The DNA here is from genome assembly GCF_963454915.1 of Gymnoscopelus microlampas. Classification (NCBI taxonomy): domain Eukaryota; kingdom Metazoa; phylum Chordata; class Actinopteri; order Myctophiformes; family Myctophidae; genus Gymnoscopelus; species Gymnoscopelus microlampas. Next base: position 41,127,165 of record NC_139942.1, on the reverse strand, counting down.
CTGAAATGCTAACAGAGAAACGTCCTCTTTCCTCCTAAACCTCAGTGACCCCTAGCGACACCCTCATCCGTCGGTCCATCAGTCAGCAGAAGTCGGGCGTGTCTGTCACAATCGACGACCCCGTCCGCACGGCCCGGCAGCCCTCACCGGCCCGCGGCAAAGTCTCCAGCATTGTTCACGTCTCAAATCTGGTGAGAGGAGCCCTTAATAATCTGATTAACACATAGCAAGTACAGATTCTCTTCAGTACAGTTTTATCTAGGAAGAACAGTGTCCCAGTTATACAACTTAATGGGTAGAAGTGTGGTACCAATCTGGACAGTGGTTAAGATTTCAGTTCCCACTAGGGGACTTAACTAAAACATGCATTTATGGTGTCCACCGAATGGATGTATTCATTAGTGCTGCATCACAGTCCTCATCGGTTGATCTAATTAAATATGTATTTGCTACTATTGTTTGTCATTGTTTTGATTTGGAATGTTACAACTGCATACACTCAATTATTTTCTTCCGAAATAATGCGCTAATCAGTTCATTTTGTCAAATTTGTGAATTCAACAAATTTCTTTTGCAAAATATTGAGTATTGAATTAGATAAATCATATCAAAAGTGAATTGTGGTGAAAGTAGTGATTTCATGATGCATTGTGTTGAAGTGAATGTGAAGTCAGAGATGTACACCCCTGCAATGTATCAAGTATATCAAATTAAAACATTTAAAATCTAGACAATATTTTGAACTCCTAGGATAAAGGAAGGTTTAAAGGAACATTACACAGCAAGGGAGGAGTCGGACAAAAAAATCTGGATTTTAAATGTTTCTGTTTGATACATTACAGGGCAATACAGAGTAACAGCGCTATGAGCTTTGCTTGTAGCATTTGATAGTAAGATGGTGTGTGTCTTTCTTTGTGTTGATCAGGTCAGGCCATTCACTCTTGGCCAGCTTAAGGAGCTGCTGGGTAGAACAGGCAGCCTGCTGGAGGACGGCTTCTGGATCGATAAGATCAAATCACACTGTTTTGTTACTGTAAGTTAACAAAGGCACATGGCAATGTACTGCAACCACATGAACCCTAGTTGCAAATATAAAAGCTGAAGTTGTAAGTGAGGGAATACAAGTAAAGCAGGTATTTTTGTAATGCATCTCTGTTCCTCTCATATAGTACTCCAGTGCAGAGGAGGCAGTGGCTACCCGGGCAGCTCTCCATGGGGTCAAGTGGCCCCAGAGCAATCCCAAAGTACTTAACGTCGACTTCTGCCAGCAAGACGAGGTGAGGCCTTGCAAAACAGCAAACCATTTCCTGATAGTTACCAGTAAGGTATTTCACTCATATGCTTCCCATATCAAGCCTGCTATTAACCTGAACCATGTCGCCATCTGGTAGCTGGACTTCCACAAAGGCCTGGGCACAGCCGACAGACCCGGAGCCGAAGACCACGCTTCTGGGCCCGGTAGAGGCCGAGCGTCCGGCCTGCCACCCCTCCTGCCTGAGCGAGACCAGTGGGCTGAGCGTGAGCGCGAGATGGAGCGCCGCAAAAAGGCCGGTGCGGAACGTGAGTGGGACCGCGATAAGGTCAGAGAGTTTGGAAAACCCGGAGAGGAGAAGGAGGGACCGAGGCGCTCGCGCTCCAGAGAGAGGCGACGCAAGGAGAGAGGCGAGGGCAAAGAAAAGAAGGCCGACAAGAAGGGTGAGAGATGAAGATGCATGATATTTTGGCAATTTGTAAGGCAATTACGTTTTTGGCTTATCTAGAGTTACTGAACTACATTGAGTAACTGGTCTCTATTTTGGGTACATTTTTAGTATTAAGTTTTGTACTAAAAATAAAACCGTTTGAAGCCTCTGGAAACTTGGCTTAAAATATATCAAAGTTGAGTGTCTCATTAAGCATCCACAGAAATCTAAGTGAAACGTTCATAATTATTAGAAAACTGTTTTACTGTTTAGGCCATTTCTCAAGACTGTAGTCGTGACCGATCATTGACATAACAGTCACAAGCAGCAATGGCCCCTTCCAGGACATTTTCATTGTGAAACTAGGATTTTGTGGCCTTGCGTAATTAATGTCCCAACTCACACCCATCAGGAAAGTTTACAAAACTTAAATCACTATATTTTGATTGAAACAAATTTCTAATACTTTTTAGGTGTTTGCTGTTATGTACATAAGTCCCTAAGTTTCATAGCTGCTATTGTGGATTTGGGTTTCCACGGTATTTAAAATTAGCAGGCTAGCCAGGGGTTCAATGACTTGCTCAAGTACAATTCGAGAGGAAAATTAATGGCTGTTGGGAGAATGTCTAGAGCGTAATATTGACATTCAAAATGATGACTCTGGACTGGGAGTCACAATGCTGTGAACACTAACCTACATTATGTATAAATTAAGCATACAGTAGGTCTAGGCTATAATAACATGCCCTAAAAAGGGGATACCAGGTTTAACAGCATGTACCCTAGCATCCCTATTCTGGGCATGTTATAATGAGCAAACATTCAGTAAAAACAGCAGATCTACGAGCTGAGATTGTAGATCGGCTGTTTTTGGTAAAGAGATTTGTTGAAGAGGGGAAAAGTGATGGGGCCGCAGGCAATACAGTATATAGGGTATATGTGGTAAATCTTTGTGTCTTTTGTTTTGGCAGAGAAAGCAGCTGAGGAGCCCCCGGCTAAGCTGCTCGATGATCTGTTCAGGAAAACCAAAGCAGCTCCTTGTATATACTGGCTCCCTCTCACAGACGAACAGGTGAGATGATAAATTAAGTATTAAATACAGTTAATTTAATGTTGTCTTTAAAAATAGTTTCTTGATGCGACTTTTCTCCTATTTTTCATTAACACATTGACTGCCAATCGCGTAGATCTACACAAACCTATTTAAAGCCGCAGCGTGCCAGTCGCGTAGATCTACGCCAACTGTTTACAAATTTAAATCCCATGTTAAATCGAAAAAGTGCACTTTCCGGATTTTTTTTTATACCCCTTCCGGTTCCGGGGGCCGACCGGAAACGAAATAAAATTGGTTCAGTTTTTTTCGCTCGCATCCGTTTCCTGTCTAGGAATCAACTTTGAAGTCGATTATCTCCTTTGTGGTTTTTCTCTCCGCATCCACCGGTCTAACGTTATAGGCTGTAACTTCAAAATGGAGGCACGGATGACTCGCTTTTTTCACTGCTCGCTTCACACGGATCCCGTGTTTGTGTCGAACCAAATGAACGCGATTTTTTACCGGATTTAGCGGGGTCTATGGCAACATGAAGAAAACAAAAAAACAACAATAGAAGCTTGGCACTGGTGAGTACATTATGAGATTAACCTCTGGCGTTCAATGTGTTAATGTTTATTTCACTGCTTGATTAGATCTTATGTTTAATTCTAACTGGTATTAAAATTGGAGAACTGACGCAGTGAATATGCAATGGAGAAATTGTGCTGAAGCAACCAATTCTCTTAAAACCTGAAATTGAAATGACCTAAGACATGGAGTCATCCTACTCAATCTATGTTTGTTCATTTTGATGCAGCTCAAAACTCGTACTCGTGCATTTTGATCATGAAGATAGACCTTTATTGATCCCATGAGTGAAATTCAGTTGTCATAGCAGCACTGCAGTAGGAAACACAGGACAGAGAAAAATGGCCTGTGAATCCTCACACTCAACATTCACTTTCTGTTTCAGTTCGACCAGAGGGAAGCTGCCAGAGCGGAGCGCATGAAAGAGCGTGAGAAACGACGGAAGGAGGAAGAAGATGAGTTGGAGAAGAAGAAGGAGGAACAGCGCAAGGAGAGGATGAAGGCCAGCAGTGGGGCAGCCGGAGACAAAGCTGAGGTAGAAAAGGACAAGGACAGGGAGAGAGAAAGAGAAAGAGACAGGGACAGAGATAGGGATCGCGGCAGTGGCAGGGATAGGGACAGGGAGAACGACAAGCGCAGGGATGGTTTCCGTCGGCCGGCAGGCGGTGGTGGTGGTGGTGGTGGCGGCGGCGGCGGTGGTGTTGGTGGCGGCGGCGGCGGTGGCGGCAGCAGTGCCCGGCGTTCCCGCAGCCGCAGTGACCCGCGAGACAGGCGGCGCTAAAGCTCCCCAATCCTAACCGGATGGAACTGTCCTTACAAACCGCCACCCTGCCCCCACCTGCTACCCACCCGTCACTACATGTACTTTGTTAACAACTTAAGACCCTATGGAGGACCAACTGATGTAGTCGCCATCTTTCGAGACTGTCACCCCTTTTTTAAAGCACACATACACACCTATACAAACACATACACAGAGACATTCATATGCTTATTAGGGGACCACAGCCTTCTAGCATCGTTAGTTCCCAGTGTGCCGTATGTATGTCTCGCTCCTGTCGGGGTTCGGTATTCTTTCTCATTTGCCTTGTTGTTTTTTCTTGTATGTTTTTATTTAGTCTTGACAGGACAGCAGTATGGCATGTGTGGTCATTCTGATTTCATTTGATAAAAAAAGAAAATCCTCGCCCCCTTATGTGTGCCCCCCACCCCAAAATAAGTCCTAGGTGCTGATCACAACTTCCAGTGGCGTGTTGCCACCTTCACTGTTTTTTAACAGCTTTGCGATATCAGTGAGGAGTCCATTCGTTGCTGCATGCAGTTCACAGGCTTTAAACTTCAGCCCTGCTCAAGAGAGCCGTCCTGGCCCTCCTACGCAAAGGCTCCACTGGAGGTGATTGTGGCCTTTGTGCTACGAGATTTGGGTCTGTAGATGGGGCGGCTTTGGGTTATATTTCGGACAGGGGTGGGTCATCTACCAAGTAATACAGTGTTCCTCTGTCCTACTGTTTAAAGTTTTATGGGATGAGATGAGATTATACTGTGTGGGAGGTAATCCATGAATTTTAGACCTGCCACAGGTTGCTATGATGTCGTTTATATCTTATTTGATTTCTTCCTCCATGCTTTTATTACTACTTCTGCGATTCTCTTTCCCTTGTAGCAACAGTACAGGCCCAAGAGGGGAGTATGCATTATTCTCACCAATGGTTTTAAATTTGTTTTTTTTAATCATGATTTTATCATTTTTTAGTATAAATGCTTACATTGTTCTTTTTTATTTTGTTTTTTGTTTTCAGTACGCCTGTAAGTGGTGAATGTATAAATAATAAAAATTCAAGTTTGAAATTATTGAAAGTTTTTTTCCTTCAATACTTTATTTAAAAAAAATAATCGGAATCAGAATATAATTGGCTACACATCATAAAGGTGCTACACTATCATTCTTGGGAAGAGCTTTTTGTTTAATTAGTACTATCTGCATATGAAAACACCTAGACTAGATCTTTATTCCCACTATTGTGGGAGAGTCATCTACACGTGGGCAAGTGAAGCAGCCCACAGTGTCTAGCATTGTTTAGCAATGAGATCCTGCTTTCCATCAATAATGGTTCTTATCTTGCATATTGCTAATTTCAAACCTAATCTAGTTGAATGGCATAAATGGCCACCTGCAATATCTCTTGAAGTCCACAAGGTGTCAGAAACACAGCACTGAAGCTCAAGTTAATCATGACATTTGAATTGAGTGAGGAGGGCTGTCTGCTTGGTTTGCATTATGTTAGAAGTAAGAACAATTGTGGCCTCTTGGCAGTCAAGACGGGATGCATATTGGTTTACCCCTTACAGCAACTTGCTTTGTCCAGTAGACTTGATTAAGCATGGGAAGTTTTCATTAAAGTTTTATCTCCTGATCCTTTTGTACTTTCCCCTAGTCCCACTGACAAAGGTTTGACCTCTCCACTTTTCTGTCTATACCGACCCCACCCTTCCTCTACTGTACATCTTGCTCTTCTGTCTCACTCTTTCACCCTCTCTTCCCCCGTGCAGGATCTCACACTCCATCTCTCCAGTCTTAGACTCTTGACGTTCATCCTGCAGAGCTCAGCAGTGCTCCTATGTAATTACAGCCCCATGGTCGCTGAGCAGAACATTTTTGTGCCCTGATGCAACTCCCCCTAGCTGTGTGTGTGCGGCCGGACTGGGTCAGACCCAGTGAATCGCCCTGGTACCTCTTTACCAACCTTGGAGAGGCTGTCAAGTTAGAACCACTGGTTGTAATGAGGATGTGTGGAGAATTATTCTTGTTCTGCCTTTGATCAAATGCAAATGTAGCACTTGGAGGTTATCTCATTCTACGGCCACCTTATCAAGGAAGAGAGAAATGTGTACGTCTGTCTTTGTGTGCATTGTATGGAGGTGGAGTCTGAACGCAGCAAGCTGAACTGTAGGAAAGTATGTTTCAATGCAGGGTGAGTGTGTCTGTTTCTAAACAAGCAAGACAATGTGGTCACGTTTCCTCATCCTCCCTCTGAGCAGGTGAAATACATTAACCCGGGTCAAGTAGAGTTCTCTCTCCAGAGCCAACCACTTTAACCGTGGTGTGTCTATATTGGGTAAGCATGTCAAAAAGACATTTTCAGAGTAGTCAATTATTTATACACCTTTTTTTTCTCCCAATTTAATCATGCCAATTAATCCGACCCCACACATTTATGCGTTTTGCCACTGCTATTGTACGCAATTGGCTCACCTGGCTGCCACTGAAGAGCCTCCACCAGAAGGACGTAGTCGTGCCTCCTTCCAACACCCCCATTGACAGGCGCTGCCCCGGCTATAGGAGTGACAGCGCAGTGATAAAGATTAACCTCCCCACCTGGCTTCTCTCCCCCGAACACGGCCAGTTGTTTGTTGTGTAGACGCTCTGCAAGCTGTATGCGCCACAGTGGATTCGAACACCTAGACTCTGGGCCTGGGAATGTCATAAAATCTACAGACACATTGTGAGCTTGTAGATGGGCTATTTTTTAAATGGCCTCAAGTAGTTAAAGAAAAAAATCCCATGGCAGGACCCTGGGCAGCTCAACCCCAGTGGGTTACAGGAGTTGGCTCAGATCCCTGAAAAAATCCTCTAGTCTGGTGGGAAACACCTGAAAGAAAGCTATGTTTCTACAGTTGTGGGTCTTATAGGACCACAGCAGACCACCTAGGTCTTGGGTAAATCTCAGGTCGCGGGGTGCAGGCCTCCTGAGGTCTCCTCACACAGCCACTCAGCTGAGCAAGGCCCGTCTTGCTGATGTTGATGAGTGGGCAGTAAAAACAAATGTTTTTTGGCTTTGTAAGCATCAGCCTCCCCCTCGTCCGGTCCTCCTCCCTCCCTCTCTCCACTCTCTCCGTGTCTCCCCCACCCCATCCCAACCCCCTCCTTCTCTCAGCGAAACCACATGGGTCTTTGTGTCCAGTTTTCATAGCAACACGGCTCACCAAGCTCCACTTTCAAAAGCTACCTCTGATGTGGCCTTTCTGAACTCTGCCTCCATGTCTCGCTCTCATTGCTTTGGACTCTGCCTGTGTTGTCTGTATCTTATTTTATTTAGTCATGGTTTCCCTCACTCTCCCTCACTATCTGTCTCATTCTGTCTCTCGCCATCACTCTCTCATACACACACACTTTCTTATCCTTTATTCTTTGATAGGAAGCAGGCCCATGTCATGGAAGCAATCATGAGCAGACGGCGAGATTTGCCGGATGATGAAAGTCGGCGGTATCATGTCAGTCGATCACCCGTCTTTCCTCGATATGCACCCCCACCCACCCCCTTCCTTTTTGTCTTTCCCTCACTCTCTTGCTCCTCCTCCACTTTGCGATGACATGTACGTACTTATGGAAACCAGATGTGGCCCTGTTGCATTTTGGAGGCAGTGGGAGAGAGACACGAAACCAAACATGAGATTTTATTATAGTTCATTATATGAAGTGGCAGGTTTGGGGGGGGGGGGGGGGGGGGGGGTCTGTCTTGTGGTCCAAAGACTCAAAGACTGTTACATATTCAACTGCCAACTGCCAGATGGGACATGCCTGCTATCCTGACCAGGCCCCGATCAAAGCAGGGGGGTTTCCTTGCGGATGTGCCTAGGTCAGAGCGAGGGTGGCTGGGATTGAATCTAAGTAGAGAGGGGGGGGGGGCTGAATCAGCAACTCCTGCTAGGGAAGTCTTTTCCTGCTTGGGTTTGAGAAACATTGCCATATGAGACATGGCAGGGAGGTGAAAAGTTGCTAATGAGGTTGAAATGTTGATTGTTCAACTTCCTCGCACCTGTATTTCACCCTCCACAATGCCTTAGCTATTAAAAAAAAGGACAACTCCCACTGTACCGCACCCAGTTCAAAATGCAGATGGTGTGGCAAACAGTGCATATTATGCAGCTTTAAACCGATAGCTATATGCAGATTCAGCACTGTGGGGGGAGAGCAAAACCACACGGCTAAGAAAACAGCGAAAGATCAGAAATCAAACAGTTGGTAAAACACAGGGGGACATCAGAGGAAAGAGACAGAGATTAGCACATCTGGGGCGCATGCGTGCACAATCCGCACATGCATGCACTTTTTTGTTCTCTCCTTTTCTCCATATCTGTATTTCTCAATTGTACACACAACTGACGTGGAATAGATTTTTGTGTGTGTTTTTTATTTGTTTTTCCCCTGTCAAGATAAATGGAGCACTAACATTTTGGCAGATGAATTGACAAATTAATAATTGATATTATTGCGTTTAATCCTCTCCCTACAGTGTCTGTTATTCTCTCCGTGTGTGTGTGCGTGTGTGTGTGTGTGTGTGTGTGTGTGTGTGTGTGTGTGTGTGTGTGTGTGTGTGTGTGTGTGTGTGTGTGTGTGTGTGTGTGTGTGTGTGTGTGTGTGTGTGTGTGTGTGTGTGTGTGTGTGTGTGTGTGTGTGTGTGTGTGTGCGTGCGTGCGTGCGTGCGTGCGTGCGTCAGTCAAATTTGTCCAAGGTTTCAGCCTGATCCAAGCCCCATTGACGTCCATTATAAATTAAAGTTAAATATTAAAAAAAGAAATACACAAAAACGTGAAATAATGCGTCGAGGTAAAGTTGGCCTACTGGCAGTGTGTACAAGAAATGTGGCGCTAATCGATCCAACTGTTTGCAAGATTAACTTCAGACAAACACAGACTGACCCTCTTATAGGCGGTTAGCCTCCTGTAGAGCCATGCTGTAAAAATGATTGAATCATCTCTTTGGCTCGTAAAGCAATAATAATATGACGTCTGGTGCGGCTATTACCGTTTGTGACACAATGGGCCAGAATACGATTTCCTGATCCACAGTCTGCCATTCATTAGTTGGAAGCCCACACACTCACTAAAGAAAGGCCACAGGAAGTGTCCAGCATAGAGATAGTGAGAGAGGAGGGACTTTCCACATGCCAGCAAATTGTGGTTGGATAGAATGCAACTGAGAGAGAGACAGAGAAAAGCTGTGCTGGCTGGATTTGTAAGATATTTGTCTATGTTGAATTGATGCATTGATTTATCATGGGCGGATGGATAGGCCTGCAAGCATGGAA
>NC_139942.1:41102773-41115273 GCF_963454915.1 Gymnoscopelus microlampas | reverse complement strand
CAGGAATTTGGAAGTTGTTGGTTGTTAAAACCGTGGCTTGATTTGTAGCAGACTGGAGAAATACTCAGTTCTTAAACAATTAAAGACCTGTTGGTACCAGCTTACTGTAGCTCCTAGTAGAATACATTTTGTTTTAGATTGTCAGTTAAAGAAACAAAAGAGAGGGAGATAAATTAATTTAAAGAACGGCATACCGAGTGAAAATCAAAGCACTGGAGCATTTTTTAAATGTCTTTATTTTGTAAGAAAAGTTAAAAAAGAAAAGAAAAGTGGATAAAGACACACGCACAATCCCATTGAGAAAGCTAGTCATCATTATTATCATCATCATTAGTATCGTTATCATTGCTTCAAACTCCCGATATACCGATAGGCCTATATGACTAGTGATCTAGGACAGCACCATGATTTGAAAGACTGTAAACAAGTACAATGACAAAAAGGACTCATTTTCAGATGTTCAATTTATTTTCATTTGAGATGGACTTTTTAAAAAACAAAACAAAAAAAAAACAATCAAGTTTCAAGAAAACATACCCCGTCCCATTCACTTTCCCCAAATATAAAATTAAGGCCACTTTCTGTCACTGTCCAGCAGGACTTTTTAATGACAATGTACAAAACATTCTATACATGGAGAACAACAACAAAAACAATAGTAATAGTCATAATAATAATGACAACATCATTGATCATTATAAACATTAAAGACACTGATATGAAAAACAAACAAAAAAGACGCAAATGTATTTCTCCTCCGAAAGGAGTGTTTCTCATGCTTCATAAGGATGTCGGCTAATGTGTCTATTCCCTTTTATGGCTGCTACTGGCTCTATCAAGTTGCCTTATTGGGTTGTGACAGTGACTACGCCACTTTAGTAGGAAAATGTGCGTGCATGTTTGAGTGAGCTTACATCAGTGTGTGTGCATGTGTGTTGTGTACACCCTGACAAGGGGGCAGAAAACAATCAACAGCCTGTTGCACGCTTACAGTTAAAATAGAATGTAGACATCGAACACTGCAGGTTCAAAGCTGAAATTCACGGGGACACGAACATTGACCACTGGTAAAACTAAAAACGAAACAAAAAGACATTGAAAAAGGCTAAACCAAACAGCGATGAGCTGGCGTCAACAACCACAACGGAAAGAGAGAGAGAGAGAGAGAGAGAAAGAGAGAGAAGCTGAAAGACAGTAAGGAGTATGAGCACGGAAACAGAGGCATCGAGTAGTGGAGAGAAACAGAAAAAAAGAATCTCTTCAATGTTTCACTTGGCAGTGGTAACTTTAAAGAATATTTTTTTACATTTCATGTAAATCTACCGTTCGCTCTCCCTTCCTCTCTCTCTCTCTCTCTCTCTCTCTCTCATTCGTCTTCCACTGTTCCTCTTTCGCTTACACGTCAACGTTTTCTTTCTTTGCTCTCTCTCTCTCTCTCTTTCTCTCCCCCCCTCCATATCCCCCCTCTCTCTATACCTTATCCAGTAGAGACCGTTGGCAGTAGAGGAGTCGGCGGGGCGTGCCGTACCTACGGAAGAACACCAGCGCTCCCAGTGTGAGGATCACACACACCAGCAGGAACAGGGGCACCACCACGGCGGCAGCGCCTCCGCCCGCGCCCACGCCGCCTCCCTCCTCCACCTCGATGATGATCACCTCCTCCTCTGTCTCCCTGCCCTTGTCTACCTCCCTGTCCCTCTCTCTGTCCCGCTCCCTGTCCCGTGTGGGGTCCTTGTCCTCACGGTCCCTCTCCTTGTCCCTCTCCTTGTCCTTGTCCTTGTCGTGGCCGCCGCCGTCCCCGCCTCGTCCTCCGTCGGTCTTGGGGTCTTCGTTGGGGCAGCCCATCCAGTCGCGGAGGGCCGACTTGGGGTAGCCCGGCTCCACTCGCATCATCTGGTTGTTGAACTTCCAGTACTTGTTGGCTTTATAGAAGTATGTGTACCCTGAAGACAAAAAGAGAAATATGTACAATATATTTAGATGTGCCACAGTGCCACTGTGTTAGGAATTCAAATTAAATCTAGAAGAAGTATGGACGTTCGGGAAAAATGTGAAAGCATTTAGCATACAAATTTCATGCAATAGGGTGTAAGAAAAAAGCTGAAAGTATGAGACACTTAAGGGGACACACAACGAGATAGTTGAAGGTAAAGTAACTAAGTAAAGTTTTGAGGTACTTTTACTTTACTGGAGTCTTTCCAGTTTTCAGTACTTTTACTTTTTTACTTTTACTTTTTTACTTTTACTTCTACTCCACTACATCTCAGAGGCAAATATTGTACTTTTACTCCACTACAATTATTTCAAAACGTTAGTTACTAGTTACTTGGTAGATTTTGATTATTATTAAAAAAACATATTAACCACTTCAATCCTATATACATTTCGGCCATTTGAAACAACTACAACTTGTAGATCTGCTATTTTCAAAAGATTTTTATACATTTGTACTTTTGGTAATACCTTTTGAAACCAATACTTTTATACTTTTACTCAAGTAAATTTTGAATTCCAGACTTTTACTTGTAACAGAGTATATCTACATTGCAGTAACTCACTGATACTTTTACTAAGAAAAACATGTGAGTACTTCTTCCACCACTGTTGAAGGCACACAAAGACCACCCTCACCTTGGTCTTTGCTCATGAAGGTAGCCTTGATATGTTCTGGTACTCCCTGCCATGCGCTGATGTCTTTAGGATAGCCATCGTCAACTGCTCGTTGCTCTTCGTTGAAGCGGTAATACCTAAATAGAGAATAATTGGGAGAAGGACAGAGAAACAGAGGTGTATTTTTGTATAGGCTATAAGGTACACAAACAGTGAGGCATTCTTTGACCTGAGTGACTCATAAAGGCAAAACATTTACGTTGTGTAACCACATGAACCCTAGCGTCCCTATTCTGGGCATGTCGTAATAGGCCAACATTCACCGAAAATAGCCGATTTACAACCTCACAACATTCATTGCAACGTTTTGTGAGCTTGTAGATCTTAGAGCTTGCACTAAGAAAAAAATGATTTGGTGTAGAGTGAAAGGGGGGGAGGGGGGAGTATAGAATCCTCGGGGACACCGGTCAACAAAGTATATAGGCTTTAAGTGGTTAATCCTGTCGTCTTGATATGACACACACACACACACACACACACACACACACACACACACACACACACACACACACACACACACACACACACACACACATACAGAGAGATGTGACTAACTTGTTTCCTCTGAAATAGTACGTCTGCCCAGTCGGTGTGTAAAAGAGCGCAGCGTCTATCCGGTCTTTGGGAAGCCCAGTGCCCATCTCCTTCAGACTCTTAGGGTACCCATCGTCCAGAACGGATTCGCTAAACACCCAGTATCTGTCCCCTGGAAAGACAGAAAGAGAGGTAGAGGTTGTTAGAGAAAGGGAGTGAGAGAGGAGATAAAAAGCAAGCCCGCTAGACTAGAGAGGCTTGCACAAAGAACACTGATAAATGAAATTTGGGACATTTTCGATAGCACAGCCAGATTCACCTTTGAAGAAGGCAAACTTCCCATCTTCCCTTTCAAACGCAGCGTTGATATGCGAGGGCAGGCCCCTCCAGAAGTGACCAATCGGCATGGGGTATCCATCCAGCACATGGTTGTTCCGCACTCTCCAGAACCACTTGTCCTTAAAGCCAAAAAAAGCAGAGACAGAGGTTTTGTTTGTTCCTGTTCAGCTTGTACGACGGCATGCTCAACACCAAATTCTGCAGCCTTAAAGTCAAGCTTACCTTGAAGACAAACATTTCTCCCCTGAGGATGCCGATGGTATCAAAGTGACCTTCGCAGATGTTGGGACCAAAACGAGGCCAGGATGGGACGGTGGGCTCATCAGGGTCATTTCCAGGGTGTGGTGTCACAGGGGGCGGGTGAGGGCCACCGCCTGATCCAGAACCTGTGAGGTTTTATCAGAGGGAAAAGAAACAATGTGTAAGACGTTGGTTCTCAAAGTGGGGTCCGGGTACACCAAGGGGTCCTTGGGGGGGTCCAGGGGGTCCCCAGCTAAATTAGTTAATATCCACTTTATCCCTTCATATGTTGGCTATTCAAAAATAGCAGATCTACAAGCTCACAGCGCGTCACTTCGTGCCGCACCGCGAGCTTGTACATCTGGTATTTTTGAACAAATTTGAAAGAAGCAAAAAAATGTTTGGCACATTTTGAATAATTATGATTTTTTTTAACACAAATCTTCTCTTCTGAGGGTCCCTGGCGCAAAACCTTTTCAGATGGGGGGATCCTTGACATGAAAAGGTTTGAGAACCACTGTAAGTGGTGTAAGATGGTGGATGGTAGCGGCCCAGAGATGAGCCCAGCTGTTGTGGACAGGTCAGTTACTCTAAAGATCTACTTATATTGGTTTGTGACCACAATAGTCTGTAACATCTGGTGCCAATCATGAGAGTTTCAGGTCATGATGTGGTTGATTTTAATCATACAGCGCTGTACATACTTGTGCATACTTATGGTCAACAGTATTAAAAAAGATTGGTGAGGTATCATGTTTATGTTGCTTTGGTGAAGTATTTAGCAAAACTACATCAGGATTAACAGAGTTCTTGCTACTGAATATTTCCACCGCTTTCCATGGATTTTTATTCTAGAATATTGACATTTTTAGCGGCGCTAGCCGCTCTATACCTTTAGGTATAGAGCGGATATTAGCCCTCTATGCCTGGCTTTTGCGTCAACGTTCTGATTGGTCAGGTGCGCCAACGTTCTGATTGGTCAGGTGCGTCAACGTTCTGATTGGTCAGGTGCGTCAACGTTCTGATTGGTCAGGTGCGCCAAAGTTGTGATTGGTCACTATTCATGACATCACTATGATGTCATGAATATAGAATTCGATGTCTATATAAACGATGACAATGACTTCATCTTATTATTCATTTGGCTAAAGTCTCCGTCTAGGTAAGTTATTTAAAGTTAATATGACGAATAGAAAGAGAAAGATACAAGAACAGATGAAGGGTGAATGTATAGAAAGTCTGAGTTCGGGACCCAGTCATCCGTTATGACAGAATGGTTTGATAGAGACGATCGAGAATCCAAGAGTCCGTTAAGGTTCTGATTGGTCAGGCCCGTCAAGGTTCTGATTGGTCAGGCCCGTCAAGGTTCTGATTGGTCAGGCCCGTCAAGGTTGTGATTTGTCAGGCAAGGGGACTATTCATGACATCACTATGATGTCAAGGTTTATTTTTTATTTCCTCATGTTTTTTTTTGTATATATTTTTATTTGGCTAAAGTCTCCTTCTAGGTAAGTTATTTAAAGTTAGATCCTCAATTTAACTTTATCTGTCGTCGACGCTCTGATTGGTCAGACCCGTCAACAAAGTGATTGGTCAAGCTTCACATGACACATGGCTATAAACACATTATAAACACATATCGATGACATAATGTATTCAAAGGCGCCGCTACCTTCACACAGGGTGTGATTTTTAAGTGTACTGCACTGAATTGACATCACAACTCACCATAAAGTTGTTGTATCCCACGAGTATCATCAGCAGGTAGTCTGAAGTTCTCAGTGTCCATCCACTGGTAGAAGGGAGCCATAATGGCAGAGGGGTCATTGGAATGTTCCAGACCAAGAGCGTGACCCAGCTCATGTACCGACACCAGGAAGATATCATTACCTAGGAAAAATTGTAAGTACCTTATTATCAGGTCAATATGGACACTTTACCTAGAAAAAAAGTCTAGTTACCGAAACATGTCAATACCGATACGAATACATCATCACATAGGAAACAACCTAATTACCATAACATCTATAACACATATCTATAAATGCACAGAATCTGTCTGTATGTCTCAAGAACTATCCAACCGATCAATTTCAAACTTGACCATATATGGAGATCTCTGATGTCACAATATATCGTCCTAGTTCTAACGTCATAGACTGGCCTCCAAGTATGATAATGGGTACTGCACTAAATACTTTGACAACGGGTACAATGGGTATTGCATAACCGTTGGAACATGTGTTTCCTATGGGCATCGCCCTTTAAAGTTGAAGTTGTCTTTTTGTCTGCCTGTCTGTCTGATTCGCCCATAATATGGAGATCCCTGAACTCCCAAATTGGTGTCACATCTGCATTCTGTACGTCATAAACTAGCCTCCAAGTAAGGCCAGTATTGGGTACTGCACTAAGTACAGTGACAACAGGTATGGATGTCATAGTACTGATGTATCTCTGTAGTTTGTGTCCATTTCATTGGGCAATGCTGGGTATCCCAAATATGGAGATGAGATCCCCAAACCATCCAGGGTTGGTGCTTCACAGCAAGCCCCCAGGACACTAATGCACATTAGGCCCCACACCCGAAAGGTGAGAGATACTTCAGGGGGAGTATGAGCTAGGTGAGCATTGAGCAACTTCCATCGAAATGAGTGGGCGGGGATTTTCTGTGTCCTCTCCAGTTCTAACACATAGCTCAAGTATAGTATAGCTCAATTCTCCACAGCTGCACTTTGTACTGACTTCATAGCCTGGCCTCCAGCTACTCTGACAACGGCAACTGATACTTGATACTATAGAAAGATGACACATCATACACTGGCCTCCAAGTTCTTTGTGCCTATTTATCCCACACAATGACATCATAGACTGACCTCCTTACTGTACAAACATCGTACTGACTACTGATAATTTTTGTCCATATATGGGGATCCCAAACTCTCCCAAGTTGATGCATCATACATGACTGACGTCATAGACTGGCCTCCATGTACTCTGATAACATGCACTGCACCAAGTAATCTGACAACAGCTACTGCACTGGTCATATGAACTCGTCATTACATAGGAAACAATGTAAGTACCTTAACATCATGTAAATACCATAGCAAACCATGTCTTTGCATGTCTTTGGAGGAAATTATTCGTAGTTCTTTTGATTTATATCTATGGTATGAACACGTCATTACCCAGGGTACGCATAGTATCAATACCATAAGTAATGTCAGTACTACTGTACATCACGTATGAACTGTAACACATTGTGTTGATTGGGATTAAAAGGAATTATTGCAAATATTAATATGTTTAAGATGTGAATAGCAATGGCCACATCTGATTAGAGGAACAAAAGCTGCTGTTAACATTTTGTAGGAAGTCACTCTGAAAATAAACCCTGCTGCAGGTCATGTGAGGATGTTTTTGACTCATGCAGTTGGTTCGTGCCAAAATCTGGTGCTTGCTACTCTCCCAAAACAAACCACTTGAGCATTTTCTCCTACATCAGCATGCACACTCACAAAAACACAGTCACACAGGTTAGGGCATGTTGCTTTATATTAATTATGCTGCGAACGGCAAAAAAAAAAGGCACCTCCTCAATTCCCAACAGTATGGGAACTCCCAGAAGTTAACCTTTTCCCCCGTAGTATGGGATTCACATAAGTAATATCTATGATCTAATAGAAGATGTCTCTTACCTGATAGGTCCTGGTTTCCAATAGTCCAGGGCTCCGCCGCGTCAAAGTGCGTGTCTCCACCAATGCCCTTACCGGGGAAGTAGGCGTGTGCCAGGAAGCCCCCCTCGCCATCAAATGGGCTTGCATCGCCATGGAAACCCTCCGAGAAGAATAGCATGATGTCGGCAAATTCCTCCACCTTGTCCCGAATGTAGCTGTAGGGGATCTCGCGGAAGCGCAGCGGGGTGACGCTTTCCCACACCTTAAAGGCCTTCCTGATGGCCTCATGGGTCTCATACTCGCCCACCTTGGGGGTGTAATTCTGTATACTAAAGGAGACAAATGGAGAAAGAGTTTTTGTAATACAAGTTGTGACTAGGCGTGCAACAGTTATTCAAACTACTTGATTTAATGATTATACAAAAAAATCGAAGTCTATTTTGAACATTTTTAAACATAGGCCTATATATATTATTTTAATACAATAGCAAAAATAGTGAACACTGTTGTATGATAAAGTGGTTAATCGGACAAATCAATTTAGTCTAAAAAATAACTATTATACATTTTTGCATCGATTTGTTTATAGCAAAAATATATAACAAACACTTCTCGATTATTTGATTAATATAAAAAGTAATCAAAAGAATAATCGCAAAAACAATAATCAATAGTTGCACTACTTTTGACGCTCGTGTTTTCGTGAGCGTCACTGTAGTACGTATTCAGTAGCCTGGGATCAATACCATTTTCGGGTTTAAGTCATTAGGCGGCCGGAACCCACAGCCGGAACCAAGCGTGCTGTGCACCTCCAAAATGATACCCCTAGTTTAAAATGTGTTTAGTTTTGTATAATCGTTTCATTTCTTTTGGTATAATAATCGTTTTGGTATATCCATCCAACTTGTAGCGTGACTAGCAAGATTGATTTGCATTATGTGGGGAACAAAAACTGGACGCCAACCGGAACCCACCATCGAAACCCAATTTTTCCCGTTTTTTTCTAAACCGGATCACACAGCTCAGTTTTAGAATGAATACCAGGCTTTCCTCCGCAGTGGAAAGCCTGGTGACCGAGGTTACGTATTCAGTAGCAAGTATAAATGAGGCTTCAGGCATTGATTGCAGACAATTAGACTAATGTGATAATGAAGGAGATAAGGAGGATAGAAGGACAAGACATCTGAAGAATGCAGACAGCCACTGATATTTCAGACATTTCAAAGGGAATTTCTGAAAGTCATATGAGTCATTATGTCATATGGGTAATGACATAATGTGCAGTCATTATGTCATTACACGGATGACACAAAAAATAAGTTTCTTTGTCCATCTTCTTTCCCCGTCTGTATGCATATCTAAAATGGGTTGTTTGGGGTTTTAGATACAAGTATTTTATCATGGTGCGACAGCGTCCACCCGGCGGATTCCACACTTACGAGAAGGTGATCTCCTGCTTGTCCCACTTCAGGCCCTGGATCGCGTAGCGCTTCTTCCTCAGGTTGCTCTTGAGCTCGGCGCCAAACTTGTCTGGCACGCCGCAGCGTGGCCGCTTCATGGCCCTGCCAGACACAAGTCAGAGCGCGGTCACGACAGGTGGAGGAAAGACCTTCTCATACCAGCTCATGTACTGAGCCCTGTTTGGCGAGTGCACATTTAATGTGAGTAGAATAAAGTATGAAACTAAAGTGTGCAGTTGTAAGATGTGTACACACCGCAGATATGGATAAATGAACACTTTAGAATTCAGAAATGTATATATATATCATTTGTTGTAGATTGTAAGATTGCTATTACCATTCCCCTCACAGAAATAAAATGTGAATGTCGGATCAATGTCAAGCCTTTTCAAAACGTATTCTTTGTTTCAACAGTCAATAGTGAAGTATGTTTATGTTCTTACTCAATAGTGTTGGTGTCGATGGAGCCGGTGATAGTCAAACCATAAAACCTCTGCATGGCCTCGATGGCGGAGGTAACGGAGTGAGGCGCACGGAGGGCATGAGTCCTCATGTCACCTGGGGGCAGGTAACCATACTGCTGCAGCCAAGACTGTAGAGAAAATAAACAACGGGTTAGAGGCTGAGGTACACTGGCAACTTATAAGAAACACTGCATGTTAATTCTAACTTGCAGTAAGTTAATTTAACTCAAGTGTTACAAATGGATAGATTTACTGCGAGTATTGTACTGTGTTCACTTCAATGAATCACTTTATTATGGAAACAAAAGCCAGTGAATGAGAAGCAGATGCAGAAAACATGTCATATCTCGATTCATCGTTATTATGTGACAAACTCCTATCAGGAAGTGCTCTGTGCGCTGCAGATGAAATATTAGTTCGTTTTACAGCTGCAGCTCTGGGTAGTGGGATGTATTTGCTATTAGTTGACTGCAATCAAAGCAAATTCCACATTGACAGAGAAAACAGGCACTGCAATGATGTGTTTTTGTATCTTTTGGCATTCATGAGCTGCCTGGATCTACTCCAGTCAATGACTAAATACAGAGCTATGTAACCACAGCTGAATGAAGCGAAGGTCAACCTGAAATCCTTAGGCTGGGTTTTGAGCCAGAATGGATTCAAACAAAGACAGAAACTCACCAAGGAATTTCCCTTGCTTGGTTACAGATTAACTTCAGTGTCCACAAGATACTGTAAATGGTGGCTACTTGTTTGCGTTTCTGTGTTTCCAAATATTTAGGTACACATGAATTACTGTATGACACACATGTTGAAGGTCTCCAGGCCTGGACTGGGTTTAAACTTGACCTTACATTCCCTCTGGAAACCCATCAAGCTGTGGTGCTGGTTTGACATCTGGACCTGTGCCAGAGAGTCTATGTTCCCAACCACTCCCCCACTAGTTTCGCCTATACCATTACCACTTTACCTTTTAAACAGAAGCCCAAAACAACACTGAGTCTATTGTGAGTGCAGTGAAAACCAAAACCACTTTGATGTACTTCTCCACACACACGCCCTGACGTGAACCTGAGACCATGGAGCCGGTAACACACACACACACCCAGGATGTGTTTTAAGGCTTGGAAATACAGTTAAGTTGACTGTTTGCTTAACCTTCTTGAACATTATCTGGGTCCACACGAACCTCATCAAAAATATCTCTGTAATTGAGTGGTCCCAGGTCATATCAACCAATGAAAGGTGCTTTGATATGTACATTATGTTTCGTTTGAACCAAGTAAATCAGAGATGTAGTTAAAGATGGATGATATGAACTCTGTACTTTCTATCTAATGTATGTGTCACATTTGTACACAATGGGGTCTTTGTGTGAGAGGGAATAAGTCAAGAAGTTCTAAAGAGCCAGATAAAGAGATAGGAAGAGACGTGCAAGAGAAGAAGAGAAAAGGAAGGATAGGGGAGTGTCATGGCGGAAGGCCTTTGGCAACCTCAGCCTGCGTCTCGAGTCCTGACAGCGTCAGTCGGCAATTTTACTGGGAATTTCTGTCTCATCGCATCCAAACCTCAAAGTCAACACCCCCCCATCCCCATCCTTTTGCCTCTGTCTCGTTCTCCCTCTTCTCTTTGCTCCTCCCCATCTCTCTTTATCCCTTGTCTTTTTCTTATGGAAAACCCGGGTGGCTTGAGGGCAAATGCTTATGAACAACCACACCCAGAGTGCATTGAGCTACTCAATCATTACTCTCCGCACACTAGAGAAATCTGTAGGTCGTCAAGAAACATAACGAAGAGAATATGATCTTAAAACATCTTAACGAGTGCTGCTGTTGCTGTTTTGACATTTCTCAACGCCATTCTTTCCGTTCAAATGTGAAGTGCGTATCTATGAGCGCATGTGTGTGTGGCCAGATGAGCGCAGCCCCATGTGAGCAGGGTGTGTAGGGAGTTACTGTATGCATGTGCATTTTCTTATTTACATTATCTGAACATGCACGTCATTTCTGGATGTTATAGATTTGTGCTTGCATGGCCATGCCGGCACAGAAATGCTGTAGTGCTTATCTGGGCCTGTCCCACAATGGGGGAGTTGAACAGGAGTGTATGGCAGCTTAAGGGGCCCTTCATGTCGAGGGGCTAATCTCTCTCTCTCTCTCTCTCTCTCTCTCTCTCTCTCTCTGTCTGTCTGTCTGTCTGTCTGTCTGTCTGTCTGTCTGTCTGTCTGTCTGTCTGTCTGTCTGTCTGTCTGTCTGTCTGTCTGTCTGTCTGTCTGTCTCTGTCTCTCTCTCTCTCTGGGAGGCCTAAAGGTCTTAGTGTTTAGACTTCACCCCTGAATGAGCCCTTTTTAGTTCTGACTCATACACAGACCTCTATTGGACACATAAAGACTCACTGTTTGACACTGTTACAGAACATCCACATATGGGGGAGGGGGGGGGGGGGGGGGGGTTAAGAGGAAGTCATAAAACAGAGATTCATTATTACAGATTACTTTGGTGCCTGTATGCCTGAAGTACATCTAGGATTTTGTTGCAACTCTGTGGCACTACAGGACATAGTGTAGAGTATTGATTGATTGATTGATTGATTGAATTTTTTATTAGGCAAAAAGAATGTAAAACAACACAGTTACATTTATAATACTTTTGTCTAAAAGGTCCGGCCAAAAAAGTCCTTGCGGGCTTGTTTCCATTGGGGTCCTTGAATTAATTAATTAATTGAATTAATTAGTAGGAAAAGGAATGAATGAATTACTAATATTAATTCATTTGAAAAAGAAAAAAAAGGAGTTAGACATTTCTTGAAGTTGTATAAACTGCATTGCCTGATTTTACAAGTAATGCAACTCACACCTGTTCTTGTACAGACAACTTAAGCTCCTCAATTTCACTCATTTATTCAGCACATTGTCACAAAGCTCTTACTTTGCCAGTGACCCTGAGTACTTGTTTTACTTGAAGGGTTCTGTACCTCTATGGTCCCCAAAATGACTTGACTATGACTTATTCACTGCATGACTTGGCTATTTTTAACACAGACGAACTAAAGCGGCAGCAGAAAGGAAATGGTCAATTTATTTATAGTGGCATAAGAGATGACAGATTCAAACAGTG
>NC_139942.1:41087773-41097773 GCF_963454915.1 Gymnoscopelus microlampas | reverse complement strand
TGTAAAAATGGAAGCAAGCCTAAATAAGCAAGCACACTTTAGAAACAAGCCCAAAAAAACGCAACCCGCAACTAACTACCAATTTTTACAAGCAACTTAACAGAAAAAGAAACGTAAGTCACGTATAAGAAGCCGACATGGCAACACTGATTGCAACAGTGATTGCAAAATCACTAGTGACAGAATTAACATAATCCTCATAGTTACGGTTGTTTGACCTTGAAGAAGTTCTCTCACCTCTGGCTTGACTTCTCTGGGTGCGCTCAGCTCCCATCCCAGCACCAGTAGCAGCAGCTGGGCGAGTGTCTTCACTCGGAGTGCCATTCCTTCAGCAAGGCACCCTCCGACAAATAGCACGATTGCCTCGTTAAAACACTTAACTTACTCTTGTCTGTGTGCTGTTTGTCAGAGCATTATCTGACGAGATCTAAAAAAAAATATCCGACGAACTCAGCTCTCTCGGGAGCAAACGAGACGACTTGTTGCACCCAGCTGCTATTATTAAACTCGTCCACAACACACGTTTTTTAAAACGACGCCTCTGAATTTAACGGTTGGTGTCTATGATCCAATCTGTGCATCTTCCCCCCTTTATAGTTTGATCGAATTGAAATGAACTGATCAAACACTGATCGGTCGGTGAGAAGCTTGCTTGGTGGTGCAGATGTTGCTGTACTGCATGCGTAATAACCTAGTAGTGTTCCAAAACTGGCAGCTCACTTCCAGATGTTGAGATTTACTTTTGTTGTTTTCATGGACCACGTTCTAACCCTCGGCCTAGTTTTCCTCTTCTTATCTCTGCTGCCTTCCCCTCCCTTTCCTTCCTATCCTCAAATCGGCTTGTTTTGATTCTTCTCTCCTCTCCTCTCCTCTCTCTCTCTCTCTCTCGCGCTCTCTCACACACAGCTGCAGACGTGGTAGTTTGATAGTCCCTGGAGGCCTTTGCTGGAAAATAGAGGGTTGTAAACCTCCCCCTTCTGCATTGGCCCATCCCTACTTGGGAGAGGTAGAATCAACTTTGTGACCTTGTTGGCATTAGACAGTGGTGTAAGACAGTGGTTCTCAAACTTTTTCATGTCAAGGACCCCCAAATTGACACTTATTAGCCCACAGACCCCCATTTGAAAAGATATGCCAGATATGACCGCATAAGAGAAGATTTTTACGGCTCTAGCAGTGATTCTCAACCATTTTAATTTCAAGGACCCCCAGTTTGACATGCATTAGGTTAAGGAGCCCCATTGAATGGCATTTCTATCTCTGGGACTCCAATTTATATAGTAAAATCAATGTTAATTTAACTCTGAGAGTGTACAAATGGAATCAAATGGACCCGTTAGGGTCCATTTGGTTCCATTTGTACACTCTCTGAGTTACAGACCCATAAGGCCATTTGTACACTCTCTGAGTTACAGACCCATAAGGGTCCATATGGTTAACTATCCAGCATTTAGCTGGGGACCCTGGAACTCCCTCAAGTACCCCTGGGGGTCCCCGGACCCCACTTTGAGAACCAATGGTGTAAGAAGTAGGCTACTCAAGATATCTTAGTAAGTAAGTAAAGGTAGCAAGACCACAACATAAAAATCACACCTGTGTGAAGGTAGCGGCGCCTTTGATATATTTTGTCATAGATATGTGTTTCTACTAGAGAAACAATATTAAATCTCTGTAAATTTATTTCAAGGCTTCCAGTGGCACTAAATAGTGCCATTGGAAGCGAATCACCAAATGTTCATGACATCATAGTGATGTCATGAATAGTAACATAGTGATGTCATGAATAGTGACCAATCAGAACGTTGACGGACCTGACCAATCAGAACCTTGGCGAGCCTGACCAATCAGAACGTTGACGCAAAAGCCAGGTATAGAGGGCTAATATCCAGAGCGGCTAGCGCTGCTAAAAAATACTCTGTTACAAGCAAAATGCCTGTGTTCAAAATGTTACTTGAGCAAAAGTACAAAACTATTGGCATCAAAATATACTTAAAGTACCAAAAGTAAAAGTACTGAAATGTGAAAATAGCAGATCAAGCTCACAATGCGTATTAACACTTTGTGAACTTGTAGATCGGCTATTTTCAAATAGCCTAGGTATAAAATAAGGCTGAAGTGGTTAATGTATGTTTTAGAATATAATATTTTATATCTGCAAAGTAAGTAGTAACTACACTACAGTTTTCAAATAATTGTAGTGGAGTAAAAGTAGTTTAAGTACAATATTTGCCTCTGAGATGTTGTGGAGTAGAAGTAAAAGTATTGAAAATTGGAAATACTCCAGTAAAGTAAAAATACCTCAAAATTGTACTTAAGTACAGTACTTGAGTAAATGTACTTAGTTACTTTCCACCATTGGCATTAGAGCGGACATGGCTGACGTTGACCCTTTCCAGTGAGTTGAGGAAGGCCTTATCATCCTATCCAGACAATCAAGAAAAATATTGCCTAGTAGTTAGTAGTCTAGAAATGTAAATACAGAGGAAAATGATTGCATGATAGGACATTCAAATGATGCCTTGTTTCAAATCTTGATTATAAGTTGTTTTATTGGGAATATTGTTAGTTCTATTTTTAGTCTACATATTGAACATATCTATGACTAAAGAATATGACTTTGAAAATCATATATGCCTACATTTCATTACTATCAGTAGTTGACACTGTGATGGGTGGGCTTTTAAAAATCTTTAACAGATCATGTCATGTCATCATTTACAAATTATAAATGTCATAGGCAAGACTACTCTACCTCATTGTGTAGGCAAACTCATGATCAGTTTAAAATTGCTGACAGATACTTTTTTATGAATTAATTTGACTTCTTAGTTCACTTTCAGCCAGGTAAGCACAATAATGGGCTGCATTTGCATCACCAGATTCATGTGTTAATACAGGAAATTGCGCCCTCTGGAGTATGAGCATATTTTTTTCTGCAAAACACGTCAAAAATCAGTTTACTATCTAGATTAAAAACAAATGTGACAATAGTCTATATACAAGCTCATATAAGTATGCTCACGTACATAAGTATACGTGAGCATGTCCATAATCTTGCTCTATTTTGCTATTTGGGACTTTAAAAAAAAAAACGTTTATCCTGACATGCCCAATATAAGGACACCAGGTTAGAAAGTGGTTAAACTGGCCATGGATCATTTGCAAATGGCTTTCAATTTACTGTAAGGGATATAAGCCCAGTGCTGATCCCTAAACAAATGTTACGTTGGTATAGTTCCATTCTGTAATTGTCTATGTCTTCACTCCCATGACTGTGTCCTTCTCTGTCTGTTTCTCGCTCTCTCTCTCTCTCTCTCTCTCTCTCTCTATGTCTCTCTCCTTCCACAATGCTGAGGCAAATGGCATGCCACCTCCTTCTCTGGCAGAAAATCATATTAGTCCTTTGAAGGAAATGGAATGCCCCCATTGTTTGGGCGAGAGCTTAATTTTCCCTCGGAATCTTCCCTGTCTAATACATTATTCCACCAGGCACTTGCTCATACATTTCAAGACTGCCACCTGCTGTACAAGAACACAGTGCTTATTGACTTAGTGTCTTAATTGAAATGCATGCGGCACCACTCATTTGTTGGTGGTAAATGGCAGCCAAACAAAGAGATTTCACATCACATAGAATGATCAGTTGACTACCTGATGCATCTTGGGTTCTCTCTCTCTCTTTCTCTCTCTTTCATACACACACACACACACACACACACACACACACACACACACACACACACACACACACACACACACACACACACACACACACACACACACACACGCACAGGGGCCGGCTGCTGTGGTTGTCATGGCTGAGGAGATTAGGGCCTGAAATGGGGACAGCTGGCCTCTTCCCCTCCCCTCATCCTCTCGGTTGATGTGACAGACACAGAGGAAGGCAGAGCACTTTAATTGTGTTGGGAGAGAGCAGGATTAGTGACGCCTGCGTGTGAGCGAACTTGGCACTTATGGCTGAACATGGCTGCATGCTAACACACACACGGACACGCGTAATTCTGCAAGCATTCATGGATGTTATACATATATCATATTCATAATATATACAATAAGTGCTGGTATGTGACAGTCCATGCAACTATTTTCCAAACTGAGTTTTATTATATTTCCTTACCCCTCCATGGTAACATCTTGGAATACTGAAAGTACACCTTACAACAAACAGACATAGACTTCTTGGGGGGGGGGGGGGGGGGGTTGTATAAAGATACAACATAAAAACATTTAGCGAGTAACTGTGTGTTACAGACATCACTTTTAGACTAAACAACAATTACATTATTCACAAAGTTGAAGGGCAAAGGTCACACGTACACTCCCTTCGTTGGGCACATGAATACCGCCTCTGTGCTTTTCTCTTGGCTGGAAGATATGATTGAAAAAGTAAACCACAATAACGTGAGAAGGTAGGTTATCCTAACATATCCTAACAACAAGATGGCGAAACATATTCTCCACAGAAACACCCAGTTAATTTGCCTCATTTGTCTTTGCTCATCTAATTTTTACGACATGGCTCTGCAGGAGTCTAGCCATCTACAGTATAAGAGGGTTGGTCTGTGAGTCTGTCTGTCTGTCTGTCATCAGATTCAGTACCAAATTTTGTTTTTTCACATATCATTGCTGTCGGGTGGAAACCTTGTATGTCCAAAACCGTTTCAAAAACATTTTAAGATGAAAATAGCCGATCTACATGCTCACAACAGCATAGATCTGCTATTTTCACTTTTTTTTGTGCAACACTCTTTAATGATGAAGTAGGGCATTCATTTACGGAAAAACATAATAGGTTGACATGTGGACATAATAGGATTCTGCCTGACAGCGACAATAATATACAATATGTTTTATACTTTTTAGCATATTTAACTTCAATTTTATATATAAGTCAATCGGACCCTGATGCTGAAACCTTGCCCCATTTGGAGTCATATGCCATAGATGCCATAGATGACTGACGTCATAAATGACTGACGTCACAGGCTGACGCCACATGGGAATGTGGATCCTTAGATCCACATGGTCAGATTTTTGTTGATGAAAATGACCTGCAGACAATAGTATTTGTATTTATCTTAATAGTTTGCTTTGGTCAACCTACCTATGCGTTATATAGGTAGGGTAAGACAATATGAATTCCAGAAAGATTTAATAATCACAGCCAAGTATTCTAAAAAATAAAATAAAATTCTATTAGTATACTTTTCCGTAACTGGCCAGTTATCTGACATTTGAACTGTCTCCATCTGGCACTCCAAATAAGTTAAAAACATCACTAAGAATTATCTGACCCACATCTGGTATGAAACACTGATACAATAGAGTTACACTCTCCTCAAACATCGACTTTGTTAACATTTTAAACCTACCCAGTAAAATCCCCTAATGTCAATTTAACATATGGGTAAATTTTATGCCCTCAGAATTAAATTAACACTGAGGATTTTACTGTGTATAAACAACTTCAGCCAGAGAAAGGTAGTCTTCCTTTTCTTGGGATCCAGCATGAAGCGGCTTTACTTGATTACGGTACTTGTCCTGGGTTATTCTCATGTTTTTCATACTTTGTCTCTTTCCATTTCTTAAAAGATAGTTGGTCGGCTCACAACTTTCACAAACTAACAATTTACTCAGACTACCAAAGTGACAGACTAGTAAAAATGTATTTAGGAAGCAATACAATGCAAAAGCCCAACAGTTTTCACCTAATGGTAAACATAAATTCAAAGCACCAGAGCGTTGCTCAGCCAATCACATAGACTCTAGATTGGGACCTTCTTCTTCAGACTCCTCCCTTGTTTCTTCCGGAACTCTACCGGTGGGCAGATCCATCTGTGGTCTGATAGGTGATTCAGCCAACTGGGGCATTTCCTCATTCTCTCCCTGGATGCCAGTCGACGGGTCATCAGTTGGTTCAGAACTGGTGTTGAGGAAGGCTTGGTATTGGTTCCAGAAGCCAGCTGAGCTCCTGGTGGCTGGGATGTTAGGTGAAGTGGTAGCCGTGGAAGCCGTGGAAGCCGTGGAAGCAGGAACACGCTCAGAAGTGGAACGACTGCTCCGGGCTGGCGGGCGCGTTGGCTTCGTAACCACACCGTGGTGCTTCATGTGACCCTGCGGATGAATGTTAAAATGGAGACAAGTCCTTAATAGCTTTCATGATACATACATCATACATATAATACAAAAGAACTTGTAATTTAAGTAAAGTAACTCTGGGCAAAAGAAAGGTTTGTACCAGGAATGGGAAAACACTAAAGACGTTGGCAGCAACACTGTAAGATGATGCTGTCAGCAAAGGTGGTCAATTGATTAACCTTTATCTGCATATCATTAAAGAAATTGCCAATGTGCCCCGGTGGATCACAGAGTAAGCCTGCATATGAATAAGGTTAGAGTCCCGCTTGCAGCTGTTGACTGTCTATCAGAAATAAAGCATGAAATGCCAAAAATAGAAAGTCTGCCAATCATAGACTTGTATTGAATGTTATTAATCTCATCATTTCATGAGGCAGTGGATTGCATAAGCATCAGTAAGTGGAAAAAGGTAATTTTCCCACGGAAACAATGTACTTTGTAAATCATTTTCACACTCCATGTTGTTTAGAATTTGCCAGTGTTAATACATGTAAAATGTTAACAATAATAATACCAGCACTGTAGATTTAGATAACTCTACTTAGTTGTCTTGTTAGTCAACTTCTCCTAATGACACTTTGTTTGTACCACAACAACACTTCTACAAAAAATGACATACGATAACCGATAAGACACCTGCAGGGGTCATCGCCATGCTTGCTTGTATTGGACATTTTTTATCAAAATTCAGTTTTTGCCATGGACATACAAAATGAGTAGACAAACACACAAAGAGCTAGCCCTAAATGACCATTACAGGTCTGTAACTCTGAGAGTGTACAAATGTAACCAACTGGACCCGTAGGGTCCATTTGGTTACATTTGTGGCTGGAAGATATGGTGGTCTTTGAAAATAAAACGTTTGAGAACCACTGTCCTAGTGGACTCATAATGTGCCATACATAGTGTCATAGTAAATCAGTGTCATACACATTCTGAAGAAAACCTGGAGACTGACAATCAGTAATTGGGTCTTATGATCAAAATAAGAACATTATAATGGTGTGTAAAAACAATATCTAAAATTCGCCACGGACCAGGCCAAGTCTGGCCATGGACACACCGTGTACGGACATATTGATGACCCCTGGACACCTGTCCATCTGTTTAGATTTTTTTTTTAACTCAGTGATAATTTTCCTCACCTTTAATCCGCTACGACTGGCATACTCTTTCCCACACTCAGCACAGCTGTAGGTCTTTTTCTCGGGACGA
Source organism: Gymnoscopelus microlampas (assembly GCF_963454915.1). Taxonomy (NCBI): domain Eukaryota; kingdom Metazoa; phylum Chordata; class Actinopteri; order Myctophiformes; family Myctophidae; genus Gymnoscopelus; species Gymnoscopelus microlampas. The sequence goes on along the minus strand of NC_139942.1, from coordinate 41,090,399 downwards.
GACAGGGGAGGGGGGAGTGTTGGTGCGAGGCCAATGGGGACCGAGCTGTCGAGGCGTTCACTCACAGATGATCTGCTAGCCTTAATGCTCTCCATTCTCTCATCTCTCCCATACGAGCCAAAGTGATGGCTCTGACGTGTCTCCCTTACAAACGTGGCCGCTCTTTGTGATGTGACCCTCACTTCAGCACCACCAACATCTTCAATCTCTGAGGATGTCGTATTGGGGTCCTCGTCAAGCACAGTCGCTGGGTCTTGCTTTGGTGTTGCTGGTGGAGGTGACTGAACTTTGTCTTCTCCCATGGGCTCAGGTGTTTGGGACCTTGGCGATTGCTCTGACTCAAAGTCGGGTCCTGCATTTGTTTTAGGTGGTTCTTCACTCATGATGGGGGTAGAGGAGGTGGGACAAGAGTGCACAGGGGTTGCACTATGGGTCGGAGTACTTAGTAGATCCTCCAGGTTCGATCTTGAGCCAGAGAGGAAGACATCAAAGGAAGAGGAAGCTTCATCTTCTGGACTGTCCTCTATCTTAACACTATGCGCCGCTGATGTTTTGATGACAGCAGAAGAAGTAGCTGACGGATTGATGGAGAGATGAATATCGGTTGTAGCCAGTTCAGCTTGGTTGTCTTCATTACCTGGAGAGTCTGTACTTTCCAGTTGGGGATCTGGTGAAGGAGCACTAACAAAAAGGACAGGTGGGTCCACGCTGCCTGGACGTGGGGTTTGTGTAATAGGGTTCAAGGAGGGGCCTGGGCTGAGGTCAGAGGGTGGGATCAGTTCTGGACTGGATGAGCCAGACTTAATGGGGTCATCAGTGCACTCTGTTGATGTCATATAAGCCGAGATAGTGGTAGTTCCTTCCATTGATGTTTGACATTCAGTGTTTTGGGCTGGGCTTTGGGATTGACTGGCTGTAGCTGGAGGAGGGCTTTTAGGTGGGACAGTGGATGGGTCTATGGGCTGGCATTCGAGCTGTGACAGTTGTACATCATCAGACTCCACATTCATCTCAGGTAAAGGCTCTTCCGCACCATCAGGGGGTAGCTGCCCACCAAGGTGCATGCGGATGTGATGCTGGAGAACCAGAGCATTGGTGAACTTGCGCTGGCACAGAGGGCAAGAGTTCTGGACACGTGCATTGGGAGGCCGGGCACGATGGGTAGCCAGATGTGCCCGCAGACTACCTTTGGTAGAGAAGGATCGTCCACATAGCTTACAAGGGAAAGGACGTTCTCCAAGGTGGGTAGCTTGGTGTAGACGCAGGGCCCTGGGGCAGCTCAGTACGCGCAGACACACCCCACACTGGTTGGGTGCCAGATTACCACCTGCACCCATGATGCCAAGCGATGGTAGCATGGAGCCTACCAGGGCACTAGCTCCATTAGCACTCATGCCTAGGGCAGCAACCATCTCACGGGTGAAGTTTGAGGCAGAGGTGGATGATTGTGGGGAGGCCATTACATAGGTGCTAGAAGTGTTGGTGTTTGAGAGGCTACTGGCGATCAAGCCTGCTGAAGAGGAAGCCACACAGCTAGCTAGCACCTCTCCCATGGACATGGAAGCAGAGGAGGAGGCCCAGGGAGAGGAGGAGGATGTGGGAGGCTCTCTTTCCAGCTTTTCCACCAGTCTCTGCAGCTTGGATGTGTCTGACGTTGGGGTGGAGGAGGAGAGGGAGGACGGAAGAGAGCATGGTGAGGAGGTGGATGGACCTGAGGCTTTAGGAAATGGGGAGAAGGGGAAGGACATCTGAGAGTGGGTGGTGGAAGTGAGGTGATGGGACCCTGGTGCAGAGGGATGTGGGGGGCGTAGCAGGCCCAGGGCTGAATGATGGGGAGATGCGTGGGAAGAAGAGGAAGATGAAGAGGAGGCAGATGGAAAGAGGAGCTTAGGCAGGTGGGCTAGCTGGGAGTAAGCTGAGGGAGGTAGCATGGGCGCATGAGGGGGAGTGTTCTCGTCAAAGCGCTGTTGCTTGGCTCCCTTGAATAACCCTGCAATGGTGGTAGAGGGGTTGGAGAGGAGGGAGGATGCCAGAGAGGAGGAAGAGGATGGTGCTGAGGAAGAGGAGGAAGTGTGGGATGATGCAGAGGCTATAGAGGCTGCAGCGGCCACAGCTGCAGCCCTGTTGAGCTGCAGGATGGAGTGGGAAATCAAAGCCAGATCTACACTGGGGGGCAGGGGTAGAGTGGAGGGGGCAGCACCTCCTCCACCCCCCAGAGAAAAGCCTCCACTACCGCCACCGACCTCCAAATTATCTCCAAACAGATCATCCTCAGGCCTACGTTTACGCCTTTTCTGAAGTAAATTTATATTACTACTACCACTGCTGCTGTTGCTACTCATTGCCTGCCCTAGGTCTGATCCCCCGGTTACCCCAAACCCTGCACCAAACAAAGATGGCGGCAGGAGGGAAAGGGAGAGTTCTGGGTTTTGCTCACGGTGGCGCAGGAAGTGCACCTTGAGGTTGCCCCTCGTAGTGAAGCGGCTGAGGCACACAGGACACTGGTAAGGCCGTTCACCTGTGTGTGAGCGTAGATGTATCTGCAGCCCTGAATCACTGCTGAACATTTTCCCGCAAAAACGGCAGGGATGCTGCAGACGAGCAGACGTGAGCGAGGGGGCGGAGC
>NC_139942.1:41062773-41082773 GCF_963454915.1 Gymnoscopelus microlampas | reverse complement strand
AACACCGTCCCTCGATGTGCTACAGTAGTAGGCTGGCTCAATAAACAGACTACTGAAATGAACAGGAATTTGCAACAATGGCGCAAGGACACAGCTGAGTGAGCATCACCCTGTACGAGCCTCTCTCTCTCTCTCTCTCTCTCTCTCTCTCTCTCTCTTTCTTTCTCTCTCTCTCTCTCTCTCTCTCTCTCTCTCTCTCTCTCTCTCTCTCTGTCTCTCTGTGTGTCTCTCTCTCTCTCTCTCTCTCTCTCTCTCTCTCTCTCTCTCTCTCTCTCTCTCTCTCTCTCTCTCTCTCTCTGTCTCTCTCTCTCTCTCTCTCTCTCCAACACACAGACAGAGCCACTGACGCGACGCACAATGCTTCCTTTTCAACCTCAGCCCTACTGCTCACCACGTGGAGAGGAGCGGTAACCAAAGAAAGGACTGCATGGGACAGCCAGCCACAGTGAGGAGGAGAAAATAGTTTTTCTCTCCGGCCCCTATATCCCTATCTGTCTAAAGTGTAGTTGCTTATTTAGGCATGCTTCCAATATTTTTAATTATTATTTAAACCAGTGGTTCTCAAATATTTCCATGTCATGGACCCCCAAATTAATATGTATTTGTCCCAAACCCCATTTGAAAATGTTTTGTGCCAGGGGAGCCCCACATACCAAATTTGTGTTGTAGAATGTTTAAAAAAATATTCAAAAAATATTCACATTTTATTTCATGATTGTTTTGAAAATAGCAGATCTACAAGCTCACAACACTTAGCATCCCGACTCGAGCTTGTATGTTCTATTTTCAAATAGCCAATGCATATAGATTTAAACTAAACAGTAAAATAATCCATGTTGATTTAACTCAGACAAAGAGTGTACAAAATGAACCCACAAGGGTCCATCTGGTAGGCTACAGGATTTAATTTGTACACTCTGAGTTACAATGGATAACTGATGATTTTACTGTCTGTCTTGTTTGGTTCACCAGCATATACGTGCTCGATTTCCCTCTCTTTATAGTCGCACAGGCATGCACACCCTCTCACACACACACACACACACACACACACACACACACACACACACACACACACACACACACACACACACACACACAAACAAAATGACAAAACAACAAAATCCAATCCATAAAGCCTGGATGCTATTACAATTTAATTATGGAGTCTTGCAATGGGCCTAATTAAGTCTAAATTAGACTACTTAATGACTAGCTACCATTAGACCTTCCTTCGTTGAGTAATTAAGCTAATAACATACAATTAATATGAGGTCAAACATATTTAATTAATAATAATAATATTAGTAATATAATTAGGTCTAATTATTTATATATTGACAGGGACGATGGCCTCCTAATTCACCCCAAAATGTAATTTCCATTGCGGGCCGATTACAGTATAGGCTACACCTGTCCTGTCCATAACAGCAGGCAGGCAGTGACGCCTTGATTTAGTTGTTTATGATGTGGCCTTGTATGCTATGTGGACTCAGAGCGTCCCATCATCACGTAGAAAGAATTACAAAAAAAAATACACAACGATCGATCCAACGTCGTTAGCTTAACCTATATTGCGGTTGCACTGTCAAAAAAAGAACAGAAGATAACTCATACACGAGCTTGTTTCCAGGGGAAAAAGTGCACATTATGATTTTTTCCCCTAAAACAAGAGGTCTCCATTGTGCCAACAAAGCGTTCGTGTTGTTTCGTGCCATCTTGCCACTGTGATCGCCTTAATGATCGAACCTCGTCTTTACATTTGCGTTTGGGAACCGAACGGGGCGCATATAATGCATCCAAGTTGTACAGAGCCGCTACTGTACGGCGACCTGTTGCACGCCTGCGCGGGCGCGCGCTCCTATCATAACAAGTTATGATTCATAAATTATTATGACTTCTCAAAAATACGCGCCCCCGCCGATCGCTATTTCTCCGCCCCGTCGCGGCTACAATATCGTCGACACAACCGTCGGGAATAACAGCGATAAGACAACTTACCATGTTTGAAAGGATGATGTTTGGCAGCGTTTATGTGAAATGACTGGAGGGGGAAGAAAAGCCTTATGTTGGGCTAAACGGCTCCGTCTCTCAGCCTACCGGGACGTTGGCGTAGTGTTTCCCGATTCACTCACTGGGATGCGCAGTCGTCCCTTTGACAGCCAAGCGGAACGCCGCATTTTTAAATTATTTATCTCCGTAACACGTCGTCTTATTGTGTCTTTGGGTTAATAATACTAATGAAGGCGTCGTAAACATAATATGCGATTATTATGGCCAAGTTCAATGGGGCGGGATGGGTTATTATTATGTGAGGCGTGTGTTGTAGTAGGAGGCAACGCAAGAGAATTGAATGATTCTTCCTGTCACTCCCTCCCCTCCTTTAGCCTATATGCTTAATTTTTTTAGACTCCATCGTTACAATGGCGTCGCTCGCCGAAAAATATACAATCTACAAGCTCACTCGTGGACGCGATGCGCTGCGTTGTGAGCTTGTAGAGTGGTTATTTTCGTCGCGCGACACCGCCGTGGGGCGAGATATAAACCGGGCTTTTATGGAGCGTTTCAAAGCTCTTTGTATTTTTATACGGCGACGGCCTGCTCTGCTCTGCTCGGCCTGTTAGTCTGAGCTCTCTGCGGCACTACTACTGATCGTCCACTCCTACTGTCTGTCTGTCTGTCTGTCTGTCTGTCTGTCTGATCTGTCTTCTTCTGTCTGTTAATTTATGACTTTCATAGCCAGACGGTCCCCAGATCCAGGCAGGGATACACAGTGACCATGACTACCTCATTGACTTTTTGTGTGCATGTCACATAGGCCTATAGCATGCTGGGGCCCACACATAGCCTATTAGGCTACATAAAATGTAGGATTCAGGAACCTGGATAATTTTGATGATTTAGGCACAAGGCACCCATGCATGCAAGAAAGATGTGTGTGTGTGTGTGTGTGTGTGTGTGTGTGTGTGTGTGTGTGTGTGTGTGTGTGTGTGTGTGTGTGTGTGCGCGTGTGGGGTGCTTACTTCAACTAGACCTGCTATCTTTTCTATTTTCTTTTATTTGTCCCGTTCATGTCCAGTTCTGAAGTTACTTGTAAATAATAACATGTATTTGGCTTGTAGGCTAGTTACAGCATTATTTTGTATATATATCCATCATAACTTGAAATAGCGTTAAAGCGATAACATTTTGTGAAACGCAAAAAAAAATCACATTTCTAGGCTAAGAGACAAAGAAAGCAGTCTAGAATCAAGAGACAGCCAAGAGACGTGTTTTGCAGGTTAATATTTATGGGAGGTGCTTAACAGTTTGGATTGTGGTACTCTGGCTCTCATTAATAATCAGAAACAATTTAGTGTTTTATATTAAAACACACTATTCTAAACTTTCATTGGGAAAAGGAGACTATGAGTCCTAAATTGTGTGGAATTCCTCTCTGAATTGCAGACATTATTATAATGCCATATAGGGCCATTGATGTGCAGCAATTTAAAAACCGACCAAAAGATCACATTACAATTGAAGCAGATATTTACAACACAAACATATACAGGCGAAAATATCTCAAATAGTACACACCTTTATCCATCCATGTGAACAACACATCTTTAATAGCAATCTTCCTTTGAACTTCCCCAGATGTGATTTAGTTATGTGTTTGTGTTCATGTGTTGACACTGAGCATCAATGGGTCAGGTCTTGTAAATTGTGACCAGGTGTTCAGAGTGTTAAAGCAGTGTCTTTCAGACAGTGTGCTGGGACTATTGACCCATATGGGACCCAGAAGTGGGGTTTGAGATGCTCTAACACCAGCGCAGAAAGCATTGTGAGCTTGTAGACCAGCTAGTTTTGCCATGTGACACCGTATAAAATACTGTTGGCTGTTGGCCCCTGATTTTAAGGTTTTTGCAAAATGTTGGCCCCATTGCATAAGCTGAGAACCACAAGGATACAGCCTTTAATTAAGTTAATTCTGAAATGTGGTCTTGCCATGATTATCTTAAAAGAATGGACATGCTGCTATGTGTACAGCATTGTGAGAACCACAATGCAGTAAGCAATTTGTATTGCTAAGGTCATGGTTTATATGTAATATAACATTCATCCCACTAGGTGTCTCTCAAGGACCAAAATCTACAGTCAACATTGCAGTGAGGCTGAGTTTAGTTGTGGATCAGCTACATCACCTTGTATCGTATTTATTTTGTCTTCTCAGAAAAATATCAAACAAACGGCATTAATATCCAAAGCAATTCAAAGCAGCATACATACACAGGACAGAGGCCTTCTACAAACTCACAACTTGATTGCACAAGACAAAAACACACAAATGCACACACACAGACACACACACACACACACACACACACACACACACACACACACACACACACACACACACACACACACACACACACACACACACACACACACACACACACACACACACACACACACACACACACACACACACACACACACACTTTTGCATTATGACATGGATACTAGTTCCACAGGATTTGAAGGACTCTCCCCATGGCTACTTTCTGTTCTGCCCTGACCCTTCTTCATGATCTTCACCAGCAAAGTCTTACAGCAAGGGAATGCTATCATGGTATCTCTTATGTCTTTTCTCATGAAAATATAGAGGAGTGGGTCCGCCAAGGGACTTAGATAGACCAGTGCACTGGTCAGAACAGAGGACAGATCCCTAACTGGGTCTTCTGTGGTTGAATTATCATCTTTCATGGAAAAGTAGAAGTTCCTTATGCTGAAGGGGAGGAACAAGACTGTGTAGATTCCCAAGACCAGACCTAGAACACCAAGAACACGCTTCATCCTCCTGCCTTCATTTCTCACAGACATGCTCCCCTTGAGGGCTTTCCATGTGGCAAAAAAGAATCCTGCGATGAAAGGTGCCGGGAGGAGGAAGATTGAGGAGAACAGCAGCAAGGAGAACCTTGGACTCTTGCTCAGAAAGATGTAATCCAATGTTGAATAGATCGCTGAGAGGCTCCACACACAAATGGAGACCAGGATGGAGAACGTGAGGCTCCTGATGCGGTACCACACTGGGACGGCCACTGCAAGGTACCTCTCCAGAGAGATTGCCAACATGAACCCCAAATTGGAAATCAGGCCCAGGCGGACGAACAAGCGTGCGATATTGCGAGCATTGGCTGAAGGCTCAAACGTGTCGTCGAAGAACCGAGTGATGATGAAGACAATGGTGATGGCAATCTGGAGGAGGTCTGACAGGAGTAGGTTGATTGCAAGGACCGGAGCTGCTCGTTCCTTTCTGAGCCGAATGAGAGCGTAGCCGGCCAAGCAGACTTCAGGGAGTCCAATGAAGACAACTATCCAGTCTATTACAATGCCTATGGTGTTTCTGTAATAAGGAGGATCTGAGAAACACTGAAAGGTTGTGTTTTCACTTTCATTCATAGCCCTCATCTGGATGCAGTTGAGAACAATTATCCCTGTACTCTTTCAGCTGTCTCTCTCTCAGTACCTGGCGTGTCTTCTTAATTATATTCCACCCGTAGTTCCTAATAAGCAAGGCAACAAGTTATTACTCAATCTAGCAATATAAAATGACATGTCATAATACACAGAACATTTTGAAATCCAGGAAATGTTGAATGCTTGTCTTAAAAGTGTGTTTTTCAATCTTATTGTTATGACACAACAAAATGCATTACATTTCTTTCAAATTAAGTTAGTAAATAAAGATTCTACACCTTTCTGGCATATACTGACCTTCTCATGTGTGTAATAGTGGACATGATGAATTATTCTGACAGAGAAAGTGTACTGTACATGATGTAGATGTTACATTGTCTTCCATCCACATTTGAATGATTCATTTGGCATTCTCATTTGACTGCATCAGCCAAATGCAAACCAATGTTGGTCGTTCCAGCTAGCACCACATTGCATTATGAATAGGATGCCAGTATGAGATAATACACCTATAAAGTTATGCAGGCCATAAAGCTGTGTGTGCGTGTGTTGGTGAGACAACAGCTTTAGTAATAACCATACTGTAATAACCATACCATATTAAGTCAGACATGGACATGGGGAAAAGCTAAGACAGGCCATTCTCAATAGAAATTAGAAATATTTCTGGAAACCTGGAACATTACGTGTGTCAATATTTATATTTCGAAAAGAAAATGTTGCAATACATAAAAAGAAGTCATAGAGTCTAAAAGTTGCATGGCCTCCCTGTTCAATCTTTAGCTATCGACTGTTACTGTGTAGGTACAAGTATTTTCGCAAGAATGTATTTTTGTATTGTTCTAAAAGCTACATGCATTAAAGCAGCACTATGTAACTTTCCTCTTCTACCCCGGATTTGAACCCGGTTTCCTGCGCAAGTGCTGACATTTTTACCATTTAGCTAATAGAGCCTGCCTGCTTGCTCGGGGGATAAATTGAATCTTGACCATCATGTCAAAATTCCTGTCAGATCCTGTGTCTAGGTGAGACAACTTTGACACAATCTAAATGTCTCAATAGAAGAGCAGGGAGACAAAATACAACCACCCCAATTGTATAAGTTATATTGTATTAACATACTCTACCAGCATACAGATTGAACAAAATGTAATTTTATTCGTAAAAAAAATCACATTAAGGGAGTCGTGATTGCCATTTGGGACCTCAGTGCTTTTACACAGAGAAGAATGTCTGCGGCGTAATGCTAGATAACTTCAAGCCCTGGATACGTGTATCAAATACAATATAGTACATGCATACTATAATTTATGAACTACAATCCAAGTTTAACACTCATGAGTCAGACATTTCCCTTCCCACCTAGCTTTCCGCTCACAAACACGGCCAGTTGTTTGTTGGAAAGGCCAGCCAAGCCAGATGCACCACGGAGGATTCACGTTCCTAGTCCGAGGTGGATTCAACCCCTAATCTCTGCAGAGGTGGGCAGGAACCTTACCCCTGTGCCACTCAAGAACCCCCCTATTATAGACCACGTCTTTTATCTAAGTGGGTCTAAAGTAGTAGTTTAAAGGTCATTCATACTTTTTAATGTAAACCATTGACAGAAGTATTTTAATTTAACTGACCTTCTCTCTCTCTCATATCTACATTAAGGGCTCAGCTAGGCTTAATGAGAATTTTCTCCTGATGTTCTCCAGCAACTCTTCCGCTCTCCTTTTGTACACCTCCTCAAATATGTCAATGAGCGACTCCCCAGTAGGCATGGTCGCTATAACAATATCCTCTTCCTCCCACTCCCCTGTCTGTACTGTGTTGAGATGCAAGATGTTGTTCCCCGCAACCATCCAGTTGATCTTTTCCAGAAGCTCTGTGACTTGAGCCGGGTCTTCCGCCTTGTTTGTGTTCCTGCTGTGGCACCTGTCCTCCTCTCTATGTACAGTATTCTCTCTATGTATGTATCTCTATGTATGGAGGCATGATAGTTCTTCCAATCGTGCCACACCAGCTGAACAGCACCAGCATGTGTCTCCAAGCGTTGGGCCCCAGGAGGCTCATGTGCACCTTGACGGTGACGGACCTTACTGTAGGTGGGCCTCAGTGAAAGTGATGGAGGTACAGACAGAGCAGTAGCAGGATGGCATTTGGTCATGAACGGCAGAGGGAGACTGCCATCACTATCTCCTGCTTCACCATCTACGGGGTGTCCACTTGAGAGACCCAAAAGCGACTATAATAGCTTGACCATCGACCAACCTGGCCCTGCCTCTCAGCACTGCGCCGGGTTCTTCTCCCACCCAGTAGGGTGTTTGCTACCATGATTTTACCAGACAGCACCCAGCCCAGCAGCTTGATTTCGGCCAGTAGATGCCCCTCACGGTGTTCACTCTCCATTCCGACATCTCACCACGGTTAGGGTTAGGGTTAGGGTTAGGTATAGGGTTCGTCAACGTCGGAAAGGCGAAATGTCGGAAAGGAGAAATGCACCCGCCCCTCACCTTGGAGACAAAGAAATGCTATCCGACCTTTGTTGTGCATGAATACATTCATTGTCTCCGCCAGGAGACTATGTTTTCACTTTCCGCCCCCCCCCCCCCCCCCCCACCCCCCCTCGGCCAAGCTAACATTGGTCAAGCCTCACGTGACACGTGACAATACGTTGAAAGAGTGTGCTCGGATTGGCTAGTGAGACGCATGACGTATAGCGGCCTTTAAATAGATTCTTTCATCCAATGCCCAAGAATGATGGAACTAAAGTCATTTTAGTTACATCAGTCCTGCAAATCAAACCAGAACATAGTGGTTTACATTCCAAACCACAATTTGTCTCTGAACTACTGTACTATAGTACCATAATAATTCACCTCACATTGAGCTGTTGCATTCATTCATGTCAGTAGATTTTCTATACAGATTTAAAGACAGGCCATATTACATCAAGACAGTGGCAACAATACACAGAAAGATAACTCAAACATATTGGTCCACTCCATTTTGGTGCTCTCAATGTTCACATCTCTTCCTGAAGTGTTTGGGGAAACAACAACAGTGAACAGTCTGACTTATTCCTGTATAATCCAACCTGTTTATTTTTATCAAACGCATCTATGTAGTGCAGCAATATGCAAAGAAGTCTCTTGTAGCAGTAGTTCTGATCACTGTTTATGTTAGACTTGGTTTAGGCCTATCTCACTCGGTCTGAGTACAACAGTTCCTCTCATTCTAAGACACCTGAACATCTGTTGGAGGAAGCAATTTAAATATATTTTACATAATAATGTACAGTACAGAAGCGCCCCCCCCCCTCTCTCTGAGCATTTTACTGCAGTGTATACTTCAGTTAATTTGGGTTCTCCACCTGCTCTGAATTACCTTTGCTTTTGTGTGAAAATCTACAGGTTTTGCCTCCAAAAAGGGACACCTGTCTACATGACATAATTGCATTATCTCTCTCTCTCTCTCTCTCTCTCTCTCTCTCTCTCTCTCTCTCTCTCTCTCTCAGGGTCACATGATCCTTCAGAGGTCAGCACCCATATGTTTAAGCAGTCATAGGAGGGAACTGGAATCCTGTGGGATTAGCCTCAATGATCAACACTGAGCCCAGGAGACACACAGACGGCAAACAGCGCTTAGCAGGCTGCTCTCTATGAACACTAGGATGGCAAATGGTAAGACATACATCCTCCTTTCCTTTCCAGATTCGTTCATTACAAATGTGATCTCTTTTTTTTTTTTTGATTTAGTGGGTGACAATGAAAGACCAGAGCACATGTAAAGTAATGTTAACCATCAAGCTGGTAAGGATGATCTCCTGATCCCTTGAACAGCAACAGGTTGGGATTGTGTGGGGTTAACTGGTCAGTATTACAATGCTCTCTCCCCAGTGAGATAGCCAGTAGGTCATAGTATTCTCTACTTATTGATTGCTCACAAAGTTATGTGGGCAAATCAGATTTGTGTGAAAATCATGAACCCAATAGTCCTGTGGGTTGTACTGTAACCATTTGTCTTTCATAATGCCCACTTACATGGCGAGATGATCTATTCATAGATAGCCGTAGGCAAAGCCCTGGGGAGAGACTGGATTACTGATCTGAGTGAGTTGGAGTGTAAATGAGGGCTTCAATGGTAGCTGTATCTAATACCTTCATTAGGAACCAAGACATAACCAATGTGTCAGTATTTTACATGTTTGCTCTTGTGCTTATGATTAAATAAACTGAGATTAGAAGCAAATTTACAACTTTCATTTTCTTTGTCTAATATACAGAAACACACATACAGTAACAGTGAACACACAAAGACAGGTCCCGCCAGTAGCGTGGCCCCAAACCATTGTTCCCTCTCCCCGACATGGCGTCCCTGGAGGAGGAGCTGACCTGCTCTGCGTGCCGAGACACCTTCAGCCACTCACGTCCTCTGCCCTGTGGCCACAGCTTCTGCCCCGCCTGCATCCGGGAGGCCTGGGGTGGCCACGGCGATGAGGGCGAGGGCAAAGGTCAGTTCGCCTGCCCCCAGTGCCAAGAGGAAGGCACTGCGGTGCTGTGCGACTGCTGCCCGGGGGAGCAGCCGTCGGTGGCCGTCAAATTGTGCCTGAAATGCGAGGTGTCACTGTGTGCGGAACATCTGCAACCCCATCTGGAGAGGCCAGCGTTCATGAGTCACCCGCTGGTGGATCCACTAGGGGACCTCTCTCAGAGGAGGTGCCCGACACACGCAGAGATGTTCCGCTACTACTGTGCCGACGAGCGGGTGTACGTGTGCGGTGACTGTCTGCTGGAGGGAGGCCATGCTCAACACTCAGTGAAAGCACTGAAACAGGTGGAAGATGACCTGAAGGTTAGCCCAAAACATACACACACACACAGGTGTTCCTGAGATATTGCATTCACAATGTTGAAACACCCAAAAACATAATGCTTCCGGGCACACATAAAAACACTAGTCATAATAGGCCAAACAGACAATCCTACTAACCCTACCCCTTGCACCAAAAATAGCAGATTTACATGCTCACAATGTGTGGAAACGCGAAGCATTGTGAGGTTGTAGATAGATGCAAAAGACACTGGCGAACAACAATCAGAGACACAAAATGTGTTTGCAATTGCATATATGTATGGATGCTTGTATTCTCGTGTGTCTGTTGTGTCGTGTCTGTTTATGTGCGTTGACATGCGTGTGTCTTTCCATAGGTTATTCTCCAAAGCCTCCTCCAGAAAACAGAGGAGAAGCTGAAAGAAGGAGAGCAGATACTCACAGAGCATCAGAACATTGGTTGCACCATGGCGGTGAGTAGAGAGACCTACTGACTCTATAGACGAATCCAGCACTCCCCTGGCGCAATCATAACAGAATGCACACCGCAGCAGGAGTCTGACACCGCAACGCTCTGTGGATTTGTCTATACAACTGCATAACAAAATGCTGAATAAAGATACCCTGTGTAGAGTTTGGCCTGTATGCTGCATACAAATCCATCACCACATAACATTTTTAACCACAAGAGCCAATCTTGTATTGGATTGCTTCATTCTGTTTAGCACAGAGGATCCTCTTGAACTTAAAAATAGGCAAACCCCACCATCAAATATGCACAGAGAGTAACTGATAGTATTTCAATCATAAGTCACCAGTTCTAAGTGCCGTTAATCAGAATCAGAATCAGAATCAAACTTTATTGTCACATCACATTACAAGTAACATAAGTGAAATTCTTAATTGTGCACTGCAGGCCCATCAATGCAGTTAAAAGATAGATAGAGAATTAGAGCATAGAGAATGAAGTGCATAAAAAAGTGGCTAATATGCATAATACTTTAAGAGTCATGAATGTGTGTAAAGATGAGTCTATTTAAAACACAGATCCGTCTGTGCATTAAAAACACAGTTCAGTTCACTGTGCAGTGGCCATAGGCTCTTATTCAGCAGTCTAATTGCTGATAGATAAAAACTGTTCAGAAGTCTGGTGGTATTGCTCCCAATGCTCCTGTATCGTTTGCCTGGCCGTGGGTGCCGCAGTGGTTCGAACAGACCATGGTCGGGGTGGTAAATGTCCCTGATGATACTTCCGGCCTTATAGCCACACATCGTCTCTCGTGTACTGTATATCCTGGAGAGGGGCAAGCTAATGTCATGTCATTCACTGTAGGACTCGTCTGAGGCAAGCAATGCTCAGGTGAAGCGGCTTGGCTCTGATCTCAAGCTTCAGGTGGAGACGCTGGTGGCTGCCCTGGAGGACACCACCATGAGAGAGCGACATCAGGCCATGGAGCGTGTGCATCAGGACTGTAGTAGGGTCAGGGGAGATCTTACCCAGACGCAAAGCATCCAGCATTACCTCGCCTCACTCCTGGGAGAGACCGACCCCTTCCTGCTCATCTGGGTAAGTCATGGATTTTGTAAAACAAATGAATGCATGGTGGTATTGAGGTGTTTCAGCTACAAAATGTAGTGAACTGAACCCTTGCATCCCTATTCTCGGGGCGAACATTCAGTGAAAGTAGCTGATCTACAAGCTGGCAGCGCATCGAAACACGACACGTTGTGAGGTTGTAGATCGGCAATTTTTGGTGAAGAGGGAAATACTAGTGGACCTAGTATAGAGCACTGGGGGAGTAAGTACAGTATATAGGGTGTAAGTGGTTAAATTCTTTGCTGTGATGGTTTTAACCTTCTAACAAGCATTTGTGGCAAGCCCTTCCCATCTGGTAGCCTTAAAAACAAATAAACAACAACAATACATACATAAATAAATGCAGATCAAAATACAACTGTATAGTGTTTGCCCCTGGTCCTGTATTTATCACTCATATAACAGATGGCTATAAGCAGTACAGCATGTGACAAAAGAAAATGCTTGCGAAGTGTTATGCAGTGAAATTGCGAAGGCGAGACTGAACACAGCAAAAGAGTAACCATCGGCATTCTTAATGAAAATTATACAAAGCTGTGAATTGTGTTTAAGTGTGATTAAAATGTGATTAAAATACCTGCTAACTTGTAAAATGTGTAATACTGTTTATTTAGAGATGTGTGTGCTTTACAACCCAAACTGAATGTTTAACTGGATGAATCTCCTATCCATCTTTGCAGACACAAAGATTTGGGGTTATAGATCTGGGATATATAGACTAATATCATTTTTGTGTTACAGTTCAATATATATTTATCATGCCCTGCTTGTCGCATCATTTTTTATGTCCTCAACTTCCTCTCCCCACTGTAGGCTTTTCAATCAGATGACACAAAGTAAGTCAATGTGTGTGTGTGTGTGTGTGTGTGTGTGTGTGTGTGTGTGTGTGTGTGTGTGCGCGCGCGCGTGCGTGCGCGCGTGCGTGCGTGCGTGCGTGCGTGTGTGTGTATGCGCGCACGTCTGTGTGTGTGTGTGTGTGTGTGTGTGTGTGCGCGCGTCAAAGAGACAGAGATAGAGAGAGTGAAGCAAACATTGCAGTCATTCAAAAGGAACAGTTAACTTTAATGTTATTCTACAGTTTCGCTCTGTTTTCTATGTTATTTGTTCTGTTCTTTTGTAGGTTACTTGCAGATCTGAACTGCCCTCTATTCATCCCTGATCCCCACATCTTGGACAGGAAGTTAATCCTGGAAGACATGGAGAACAAGTATCGGGAGTTCATCACACAGACCTTGCGCTGCCTCAGCGAGCTCAAGAGAGAACTCTGTGAGTGACAGTTATGCTGAGCCAGGTTACTATATGTATCATAAATAATTTGTCTTGTCAATGATAGTCCTTTGTTAAGAGAATAATAAAGAATAATCATACTTAAAATTATACATTTTTAGTATAATTTATTTTGTTTACAAATAAAAAACTAAATCCAATCCAATTGAGTCATTGCCATAATGACACCAACAAAGCATAAATGAGTATCATAAAGAAAACATTTCTCTACTGTGACAAGGAAATCCTGTTTTAATAATAATAATACTACCGTATAGCGCTTTGGAATTTAACAGTTTATAGCTGGCAGTGCTCTTTCAACAACAACAAAATGCTGCCTGGCGTAAGGTGTGACTATCTAGAATCTAGATCCCCTGCAGACTTCCTGGCATTTAGGCAAATTAGAAACATGGCCATGCAATCTGTTAGAAAGGCCAAAGCTGGCTATTTTCATAGATCAATTCTCCCTTTGTGGCCCTGACCCAAAATGATTCTAGAAAAAGGTGAGAGGTCTTGAAAATAAACCATCCACTCAGTTGCCCGTGTCATTTAGCTTGGATGGCAATTTTCTTTGTCAGCATTTCATAAAGTCTGTTTTTATTTATGAGTCTGCTGAGTCTCCTGTTCTTTTCCTGTGATACAGTAAGCAGTCCATTGTCTCTGGACACAAACACAGCCCATCCTCTCCTGAACATCTCAGATGACCTGCGTTCAGCCACGCGGATTAAAAAACGCCAGTCGTGCCCTGATCATCCGGACCGTTTTGACCACTGGCCTCAAGTCCTCACTGCTCAGACCTTCTCGTGTGGGACCCACTACTGGGAGCTGGAGGCAGAGGGATTCTGGGATATTGGTGTCTGCTACAGAAGCATTGGCCGCAAGGGGAAAGAGGGTAACGCCTTTGGGAACAACAAGGTATATGTTCATTTGAATCTGTCACACATAGCTGTCCAGGAATTTGTTGTGGTGGTGCACATTGGATCTGGTCCATATTTAATGCATTGGAAAAGTACAGAACAATACAACAACATTTTTAATGTAACTCCAGTTATACCCTTTACATTTGATAGTACTGTAATCCTAGATCTTGACATAAATTGACGATGACCATTCACGCTAGAATGAGTATTACATGTGCAGTATGTCAGCGTGTTTGATGTTATATATGCATAATGTACATGTGTTTATCCTGTAGACCTGCACATTAAGATTGTCCATCCATTGTGTAGGTGTCATGGAGTTTGACACAGCAACGCGACAGGAAGCTAGCTGCCTGGCACAGCCGGAGAAAGACTCGCCTCTCATGCCAAATGGCTGGCAACCGTGTGGGTGTAGCTTTGGACTACAGCTCAGGAACCATTACTTTCTCTGAGATGGGGCCTTCCGGCAGCCTAGCCCACCTCCACACCTTCTACACAACCTTCACCCAGCCTGTGTGCATGGGCTTTGGACTCTACAAGGCTGAGCTCAACAGCCGTGTCGCCATAGTCAAAGTTTGAGCCAGGAGATACCAGCATGTGGTGAGAGACAAAAGAGGAGATCATGGCTCAGCTTTGTCCTGTGGATAGGACTTTGCCTGCACAGCAAAATCCTGAGTGTTGATGTAACTCTGAGAGTGTAAAAATGGACAGTTATACTGGTTAGATTTGACTGTGTATATAGATGGTTAAACCCTCCTACGGTTTCAGCAAAGGAAAAACAATTACCCTGATTTATATTTAGTTGCGTGCCGGTGTCACATGCTGAAAATAGCAGATCTACAAGCTCACAAAGCATTACCAAGGGGAGTGGACTGTCCACTGTGTGCTCATCCACACATGCACCATTCAATGTCACTGAGATGGAGCTTGTTTCCAAGGGAGAACTAAGAGCTGACAATGTACATGTACATTGCCAGTGGTGTATTCCAACTAACTGTGTACAGCTTGCTAGAATCTCTGACATGGGAACAACTGTGGATCAGCAGTAACATCCTTGACCATAAGATGGGGATATTGTACATAGATCCCGCAGATGATCTGCGGTATCTAGAGAGAAATTCCAAGAAATTAATTATTTGGAATAAGACTATAAGGTTTCTATATTATATTAATTGCACAGCTGTTTCAAAGCAACTAATAACAGAGTCCTAAAAAAGTATTGTTGCTTTGTGATTGAAGATGTTTAGGTGTTTTGAACAATACTGACTTCACTTTGAAACCACACGTTGTCAGAGACCTCTTCTAGTGACAAATATGCTATTTCATACCAGAATTGAATATTTTGAACTATTTCCTATTGTGGTACTTTGTATAGACTAGGTCATAAGCAATTCATCCCCATTATTTATAGAATTGTCTCACATACTCCAAATGGGCCCTACATGCGCTTATATAACAAAAAGCTTCATACCCTTATATCTAATAGAATAGACCACAGATAGTCTAATATTCCATATGTAAAGAAAAAAAAAACGATGAAAGTAAATGCTGCAGTTTACATGTGGTTGCAGAGGGGAGTGTTGGGAATAGTTTATAACAGAAATATATTTCTATTCCTCAAAGCAGACAATCAGGTTTGATGTTTTATCACTTAAAAGAGTGTGTCAAGCTAAACAACTTCCTCTTTTAAAATGGCTCAGATGTCTCACTTCTCAGTGTGAAGGAGAGTGGGTGGATGTAACAAAGAGAGCGAGAAAGGAGCAGGCAGAGAAAGTGGGAGAGGGAGGGAGGGAGGGAGAGAGAGAGAGAGAGAGAGAGAGAGAGAGAGAGAGAGAGAGAGAGAGAGAGAGAGAGAGAGAGAGAGAGAGAGAGAGAGAGAGATCAGTACTGTGGTACAGTCATTTGGTTGATAATGCTAAGACATACAGTAGTGGCATGTTATGAAATGCAGATTGGATTGACAAACAAGGATATATGGTGCGTTACTCCATCTTTCAGTTATTTTCACGTGATATGGACTACATGAAGTGGATCCTTCAAATGGAAACAGGTGATCTTTTTTAATGAGCTTTTAAATGTTCTAATTATTCTGTATTGCCCATTACGGAGAATTCTTCTCCAATTGTTTTCACTGCATGACTTGAAAATGCCATAATATAATAATGATATGATAATGAACGTGAAAGTGATGTATAAGATTTTGAATGCCTTGTGCAGGTGGCCGGTGCAGAAAGAAAAGTGCATGATCTTAGTGTGAAACGTACTGATTGAGTTGATTAACTGGATAGTTTCACTTAATGATATCAACAATATAAAAATCTATCAACAATTTTAGTCATGGCAAGAAAACAAAACAAAAACTGACCAACATATAGAATAAATTGGGAAAATGGAAACTTTTGTCTTTGTTTCCATGTGGTGAGAAAAAATTGTGTTTGTGCAAGCATGCGTGTGTGTGTATGTATGTGTGTGTGCGTGTGTGTGCGTGTGTGTGTGTGTGTGTGTGTGTGTGTGTGTGTGTGTGTGTGTGTGTGTGTGTATGTGTGTGTATGTGTGCGCATGTGTGTGTGTGTGTGTGTGTGTGTGTGTGTGTGTGTGTGTGTGTGTGTGTGTGTGTGTGTGTGTGTGTGTGTGTGTGTGTGTTGTCTTGTTTGTATGGGGGGGTGTTATGGAGCGCTATAAGGGCGGGGCGGCTGCGTGAGAGGCGGCTACGTGTGAAAGACAGATGGTCACTCAGTGGAGTTGTTCCCCGACTCCCTCTGTCTCATTCCCTCCTGGACCCTGCATCCTTCCCCTGACACCTATCCAGAACCTTACCTCATCCAACCCCTCCCCTCTCCTTTCCTCCAGATCCTCTTAGTTACCGCCTCACCTTCCTCCCCATCATCCTCATATCAAAATGTATGATGTAATGTAACTGGTTCTCAAAGTGGGGTCTGGGGACCCCCAGAAAACCTTGAGGGGGTTCCAGGGGTTAAAGATTTGGCAAAATTAGGAACAGTTGCACACTCAAGCCCTATTTTATTTTCCGGTTATTCGAAAATAGCCGATCTACAAGCTCACACTAATGCGTCGTAAGCTTGTAGATCGGCTATTTTCAAACAATTCTGACAAGATCTTTTCAAATGAGGGTCCGTGGATTATATAAATTTGGGGGTCCTTGACATGAAAATATTTGAGAACCACTGCTCTAGAGTCTCAACCTCACCTTCCTCTTCATCAGCCTTATATCAAAGACCCCTCCTCTGAGTGATGTAATGTAACATGGCCTCTTCTTCCCCTCCCTGAACCCCCCCACCTGGTCTGACCCTCGCCCCCTGCTTCTCCCCCGCCTTCCTTCATTTCAGGTCGTGCTTGCTGAGCTCTTCAACTGGAACGCGCCCACACGTCCATTTCTACTCGCCATCCTGCCCCCTATTGACCCTTGCATCTAACCTGCACGCAGTATACTGTGGAAAGCCTGTCACAACCCTGGGAGTGATGAATCAATACACAGTGTGAGGGGAGACAACATCAGCACTCAGTAGAACAGTAACAGTGGCCGATGCCTGAATAGCGCTAAAATATTTCCCATATAATTTGTTGAATAGTTTTGTCAATTTGCCTATTTATATCCTAAGCATAAACGGACTGGGAGGAGGTAATAACACATCCAGTAGTGTTAGACAGATAATATCATAAATCATTGTATAATATCACTCTCAAAACTAATTGTATAATATAATTATAATAATAATAATACTGCTAGAAAGGGGATAGCATGCCACACACTCTTGACTTTTAGATGGCCAATGTTTGCTCTGAACTAGACTGATCTCTAAGATAGGCATTTTAGAACATTTCCTTCATCACAGCATGTTTAGGTACACGTTGCTTCTTTCAAAGTGACTCTCCTCCATAACAGAATCAGTTAAAAAAGAAAAGAAAAAAGAAACCTCACAACATCAACCATGCAACTCAGGTCATCCCTTCCAATCACCTTTGACCTTAGTGTGCTGCTGGGTTTACTGCTGTTCTGGGGACCCCCAGGATCGAGGGCACAGATGACAAATGACACAGAACCTATTGTCCTGGAGGGGAAGTGTTTGGTAGTCTGTGATTCAACGCCATCGTCTGAGCCAGCCAATAACGCCCTGGGAATGTCTGTCCGCTCCGGCACAGGCCGGGTCGCGTTTTCTGCAACCCGCCAGACAAACCATGAGCCCACGGACATGAGCAATCGAACCATGATTATCTACTTTGATCATGTGAGTATACTGACTGTGCATGCAAGCAACAGTTCATTCACAGCATAAGAATTCAATATTAGCATGTCTTTACTCACATTTAGATAATTTTCTGCTCATTTTCCTCACATTTGAGAGAGGAATTAATGTAAAAACATGTATACTGTATGACATACAACATTTACATAACATTTATATTTATAACATTTACAGATAATATCATATTTTTACATTCGTTTTTTACATGTACATGTACATACAGTTTACAGTTTTGGCAGACACTCTTAATCTAGAGCGACTTACAGTAAGAAAGGAATACAAGTATATGTCAACATTTATACATTATCTGTCTCAAATGTAAGAGAACTTTGCTAATTGTGAGGAAAGCATATATTAACTAGAACATTTAAACTTAATTTTTAAATTTGGCACCCCATACAGAGCTAAAGAAAACCCCACAGTCATAGTTGTATCTTAGTATTCAAGTTTATATTGAAATTCTTTATTCGGAATAACCCCTTGAGATGAACCATCTCGTTTTCAAGGAGCTCCGCAGTTTAAGCCAGTCACATGACAGAGGTTCTTTGTTTTTCTTTGCCATGTATCACATCACATAATATGATCTCACCTGTACCCTTTAAATTGTACCCCCTTGGATCAGATCTTGGTGAACGTGGGCAATCAGTTTGACCAGGAGAGCAGTGTCTTCCTCGCACCAAGGAGAGGGGTCTACAGCTTCAACTTCCATGTGGTGAAAGCTTACAATAGACAAACAATACAGGTAAAAAACAATACAGCTGTGATGATTGCAGTGAACATGATTTGTAAAGAAAATACAGAGGTGGTGACATTTTCTTAACCACTTAAGCCCTATATACTGTACTTTGTTGTGCAATAAATAGCCTGTCTACAAGCTCACCGCATGTCGCAAAGCGATGCATTGTGAGCTTGTAAATCTGCTAAATCTTGTCATTGACTAAAATGAGGATGTATTAATATTTAACATAAATTATTTTAAATTGTGATATTACTGAATGTAAAGTCATACCATATGAGACATTATTTCCCACAAGAACATGCATATATTTAATTCAGTCTGACCAGAAGCAGCAATAAACCTTCCTTTTTAACAAGGCATTTGCCTAGATAGAGATGTAGTTGTTTTATTCTTTTTAAACTTCTACTGTGTTTTGCTGACTTGATTTGAAGTTTATTCATTTCACTGTCTTTTATCATTGTTGTCTTCTTCTTTCTTTTTTTTCTTTTTAAACCTGTAGCACTTTGAGATTTGTTTCAAATATAAAGTGCGTTACAAATAAAATGTATTATTATTATTATTATTACCATATCCCCACCGGTGATAAAAATTAAAGACCCGAGGGAGTGGTATCAAAAGCAGAGGCATGTCTTACCCCAGCAAATCGAACCCTGCATGGACACACAAAGCACACGATGGCACGTTAACACCTTAACCCCTACCAATAAACTCGGAGTATAAAAACAGTGGTCCATGTTTGTTTTGCGTGTTTCCAACCTATTCTAGGTCAGCCTCATGCTGAATGGCTGGCCGATGATCTCAGCCTTTGCCGGGGACCAGGATGTAACTCGAGAGGCCGCCACCAACGCTGGCCTGGTGATCATGGAGCGGGGAGACAAGGCATACCTCAAACTGGAGAGAGGCAACCTGATGGGAGGCTGGAAATACTCCAC
>NC_139942.1:40997773-41060273 GCF_963454915.1 Gymnoscopelus microlampas | reverse complement strand
GTCATTTTCAGAAACGGTTGGTGCACTGACTGGGTTTCCATATTATGCAACGAAGGAAAACGTGCGTTCGTTTTACCCGTTCAAAACCACTACATTTAGGTTTGTGCGCATCATCATAATGTGTCTTGACAGTAAAACATCAACATTAGAGCAGTGGTTCTCTAACTTTTTAATTTCGTGGACCCCCAGTTTGGTATGCATTAGGCCACGGGCTCCCATTAACAATGAGAGTGTACAAATGGAACCAAATGGACCCTTAAGGTTACGGGTCCATTTGGTATCCATTTGTACACACTCAGAGTTACAGACTGTATGGGTCCATTTGGTTCCTTCCTAACTATCAATCATTTAGCTGGGGACCCCCTGGAACCCCCAAGGACCCCTGGGGGTCCCCGGACCCCACTTTGAGAACCAGTGCCTTAGAGGATCAGTCAAAACCCAAATGGTCCCCAGCTAGGCCGCATTTATTGTTCTCTCAACCTAACTACGTCCATTGCTCTCTGTTAGTACACGTCCCCGCCCAGAATATCGCTTACGAAATGACGGACAGGGCTCCGAACCAATCAAACCGCCGCGTGCTGCCGGCGAGACAACCTCCTGGCCAATGGGAGCGGGACGACGGTTGAGGGGCGACGCTTTCTACGCTCTCTCTGGCAGGAATGTTAGTTCCTGCTCTTCTGCTGGCCGTTTCCTGTAATCGTACAGTGTTGTGAGACGGAGAAAAAGCCATGTGTGTCGATGCAAAGGTAAATTTACCAGCCAGAAATGATAACCGAGACACTTGGGGCGGTGGATGGGGTGGATATTCGGGGGTATTCGGGCTGTGAAAACAGACGCGGACCAAGCGAAACAGCATCGCGGCCTATAAGCCGTGTGGTGAACGTTGACGGGCTGAGGGTTATTGTAGCACGTTGTTGTTGCTTTGGTTTGGTCCGGTTTGTTGATGAGAGAAAGAATGAGCGAGTCCAGTTTGACTTGAACGTGTAGTAAAAAAAAAAAAGACAGGTGAAGAAGATGGCATTAGATTCAAAACACTACATTCACTGTTTTTACTCCTCCGTTGAAATGTTGATCACATGTGTGGGCTTTTTACAATAGGCATTTGTTGCTAGCAACACGAGCTAATGTGCTAGCTAACGGGGGTTTGTGTGAATGTGAAGTGAGAGACTGCAACGCGACCAGAGGGGAAGCGTCTACTGTTACCAGCATCCTTCTTCACTATGAACTGTATCCATTCATTCAGTACTATGGTTATTTAACTCTGAGAGTTCACAAACATAAGTGCAATGGGTGTGTACACATGTAATTTAAGCACTCTCAGGGTCACAGATGTATATTGTATAACTGAGTGAAGTGAACAACACTGGGCATTTAACTGTGTACTTATTATGAGTTTGATTGAATACTTTATTAACAGTTTGTCCAAAAAAGCACAAAGTAACAGTTCAATATAAAAGGATGATAAAAGGATTAAACCCAAGAAAGCCCTATGGCTTGTTAACATTTGGGTCCTGTTACCAGCATCAGTGCCCTCTTCAGCATCAGTACCTTCCTCACCATGAGCTGTGATCCATTCATTCACTACTATGATTTTTTAACTCTGAGAGTGCACACACGTAAATGTAATGAGTGTATAAATGTAATTTAAATACTCTCAATGTTACACATGTATAACTGACATTAAAATTTAAAAGTTTGAGAACCATTGCTCTATTATACCCCGACTAGTTGGTAAACAGATGATAACTTTTTTGTAATAGGAATTGAATAACATTGCTAGTTATCTATTGATATAATCAGTAACATACATTAATGCCAAGAACATTTTCTAAATTGATTATTGGCTAGTGTTTACCTAGATAGAAGTTCTGTGTGGTTTTGTTAAATTGAAGTCCCTCCTTTCCCTTAGGAGCAACACTTCAGGGATTCGACGTTGTGGATTGGAGATACATCTTATTGTCACACACAGAGAAAGTAGGAACTGAGAAGGATACTACAAGGGGACATTTATAGGACTTGCTTGGAACACTCTTTTCTCCCAAGACCCCCCCTGGACTTCAATATTACCCTCAGAGGAATCCCAATATCTGTCATCTGAAGATACAGACTGAACTACAAAGGTCTGAAATAGACCTTGTCCTATTTGGTAAGTTATCTAGCGAGTATGTGTGTGCATTATGTTTATTGTGTTCAGTTTGATTAAATTGGTATGGCTAATTTGCATTTGTATTCTCCCTCTTTTTGTTAACAGTTATTTTCTTTGAAGAATTGAAGGAGGACAGTTCATCTTCCATCTCAGAGAGTCTCTTGAGGTTGTGCCCGTCTCCCTGTGTGGAGGGGGCAAGATGGCAGACCCCATTATGGACCTGTTTGAGGACACACCCCTGTTTAACCTGGATGCCCTGCCAGATGATGCTTTCTCACAGGGCTCCTCGGACCCTGTGGAGGAGGCCCTCAAGCTAGCCCTGGGTCAGGTGGACCCCCCCACTGACCCGGAGCCGACTCCAGAACTCTCTGTCACTGCAGGTCTTGTGGATCCTGCCACTGGACACACCATGCTAGACCCTGTCCCAGCTCAAGTCCCCATCCAGCAGCAAGCTCCAGTGGCACTTCCTCAGACTGTTACCCTGACAACAACACCTGCTGCAGCTCCTGTCGCGACAGTAGCTCCGGTCCAGACCCAGACATCCATCCCTGTGGTCAGCAGCACCGGCACTGTCCTGCTGGGCTCACCAATAACGGTCTCTAGCTCCTCAACCACCACCACACAAAACTACACACAGATTACGCACCAGTTCACCCCCCAGCAGTTAGCTGCCATTACCCAGCAGGCCGGTGGGAAAATAGTCATCCTCAAAGGCCCTCAGGGCCAAGCCCAGGTGCTGCAGACTGTGTCAGGGGCCACGGGCTCAACCGGTGGCAAGGTCATCCGGGTGCTGTCCGGCACCCCGCTGAGACCGGGCATGTCCATATTGCCTGGGGGAACAGTCTTGAACCAGGCCAGCCCAGGTCATGCCCAAATCAGGGTGGGTACTCCTGGAGTGCAGAGGCTGATACAGTCTCCCAACGGCCCAATGAAACAGGTGCTGCTGACGTCCGTGCCTCAGCAGACGCAAGGCCAGCCGGTCCAGATGCAGATCTCAACCCAGGGCCAGACCCAAGTCCAGATCCAGCCCCAGCCCCAGGCTCAGATACAGCTCCAGCCAGCCATGCAGGCCAGCAATACTTCTGCTACCCCAGGCAGGGTCACCCTCACTACTGTACCACAACAGGTGAGGCTTTGGTTGAGGTTTTGGTTCTCTTTGTTGAGTTTCTCCAGTCTCTATCTCTACAAAGTTTTGATTGATTGAATAATTGATTTGACAGAAATGTAAACAGCACGAGGTACAGTCAGACATTTGGGCTAAAAGTATAACACAAAAAAGTGCTGGGGACTTGTTTTCATTGTGGTCCTATTAGTGGAATTCCAAAGCCCTATTTACTCATGAAAACAACCCAACTGTTAGTCTCCCAACAGGTCGCAATGGACAGAAAAACACAACAGAAATCCTCAATTTACCAAACCATCTTAAATCTCTTTACAGTGGCTTGCTCTTACAAATCCTGCAGGATTAGTATTACTGAGGGAACATTGGTAATATAA
This sequence comes from Gymnoscopelus microlampas, assembly GCF_963454915.1. Lineage (NCBI taxonomy): Eukaryota > Metazoa > Chordata > Actinopteri > Myctophiformes > Myctophidae > Gymnoscopelus > Gymnoscopelus microlampas. Next base: position 41,056,630 of record NC_139942.1, on the reverse strand, counting down.
TTTTCAGCTTGATTTGTGATGATTAACTACAGTTTTTCTGCAAACTACCACATCTCTTGTTAATTTTATTACCATCCGGATTGACCGTCAGTAATCACAAATAATTTCTGGTATTTTAGAGCTTATAAATAGCAAGTGAAATAACCCTGTATAATTTTGTCGTATAATATATATTTATCTCACACAGGGCCAGAGAGAGAGCAGGAAATAAACACTTGATTTAAAATTAAGCCTTTTTACTTGCAAATATGCATTAACGCTGAATATTTTAATATACCCACAATTTGATCCACAGAAGCATAAGCAAGATGTTTTTGAACGTTGTAGAGTTAGTGTCGAAGTGTCCTTGAGCAAGACGCTGAACCCCTAATTGCTCCCGATGAGCAGGTTGGTGCCTTGCATGGTTTCCTCCGCCATCGGTGTGTGAATGTGTGTGTGAATATGCAAAGCGCTTTGGATAAAGCATTATATAAATGCACCATTTACCATTTGTTGATATTTGTTGGGTAACTTAGACTTAGACAATTAATTCATGGTCGAAAATCATTGGAATGTCACTTTTAAGTCATCCATCAGCCCATCCCAATTAATGTCCCATGTATCTACTAGGGTGGCGAGCCCAAACGTATCACCCTGGTCCTCCAGGCATCCCAGGCTGGTACTGTCTCGGCCCAGGGTCAGGCGGTGACGGTGGCGGCCGGTACGGCCCAGCAGCAGGTCCAAGTTCAGCAACAGCAGGGCCAAACCAGACTGGTGCTGGGTCAGCTCCCCGGGGGTAAATTTGTGATCCAGGGAAGCCAGCTTGCAGCTCTCACCCAGGCCCGGGCAGGTCAGGCCGGGGGCCAGCCCAAAGTCCTCACCATTCAACTGCAGGTGCAGCAGCAGCCCGGAGTGCAGGGAGGAGTGAAGGTAGGAGAAGAATAAAGGGTTGTCGGAAGTTGTCTTGAGATAGTGTGACTTACTCAAATACTCATAAAAGTACAGTACTAGAAACACAAGATTATGGGTAAACATCAAAGTGAGCACAAATATGAGTAGAAAAACATTGTGCTCACCAAATGGTCTGGCATGGAATCATGCTGCCAAGTGATATGGGCATGTTTGGTACGATGTTTTTCCACATTCACAAGTTTGGTGTTCTGCTCAACACAAATATGTTGTTGTGAGTGTCTGGAAGAAATGTACCTAAAATTGCAGCCAGTCTTGCCATATACCAATTGCTTTAGTCAATTACTGGGATTTTTGTGGCGATTTAATTGTGCAGCCCTAGTTTGGTACTACAATAACCTCCTTTCTACTTCTAGGCCAGGAAAGGGCTTCACATGTTCTGGCTCTATAACTACCAAAGCCTCAGAAAAATGGAATAGTATAGAATAGATAACTTCATTGTGGTTGACTTTGAATGCCATATTGTGTGTTTTTGTATAAACATGATTGTTTTCAGAGGAGCGCTGCCGCTGACCTTCTTTCTGTATGTGCTCTTACAGTACCAGTTGGTTTCTGGAGCAGGCAACACTGGCAGCCCACAGGTATTACAGATCTCACAGGGCCAAGGTGGACAGAGACTGGCTGTGCCACTCAAAATGCTGCTGCAGCCACAGGTAGGCCTCTGAATGTTGAATTCTGTATACCCAGACAGGGACTCTGCATCATGGACTTGTGTGTTTATAAGTATATCTAATCACTGTCGGGTGGAATCCTTGTATGTCAAAAACCATTCATAAAAGTTTGTGCAAAAGCATTGATTTAAATAATTAAAAAGCCGTCTACGTGTGGATATACAAGGTATCCACCCAACAGTGACGATTATATGTGTGTGTGCAGTTCATATACAGTACATTCATACATCGTGACATCTATAGAAACTACAGTCTTTGCCCCCTGTTGTTCAGACAAGCTCGGCGTCCTCAGCCGGTGGCACTGTGTCTGTGGTGAAGGTCATCAACACGTCGACCACAGGCGCCTCCACGAACACCACCGGCTCACCACAGGCCATCCGTATCACCAAGGCCGGAGGGGAGCCTGTCACCGTGCGGCGCGTGGAAACCCTCTGCAAGCAGGAGAAGGCCAACCGCATTGTGGCCGAGGCCATAGCGCGGGCCAAGGCGCGCGGTGAGAAGAACCTCCCCCGGGTCCTGAACCAAGACGAGCTTCCGGCCGGCCATGCAGCCTCGGAGTTAGGGGGCAGCGTCACAGTGGTCACCACGGCTAAGAAGAAGTCCAGCGGAGGAGGGAGCAAGAAGAAAAGCACCGCGACGGGAGGAGCCACGGGGGTGAAGAGCGGTGGCGGAGCCGAGAAAAAGGGCAAGGCGAAGTCAACAGGGGGTGCAGCAGGAGGGGCTGGAGGCACAGGAACGCCTGGTACTGCAAGCAAGAGCAAGAGCAAGGCCAAGCTTAAGTAAGCTGGACTGTTTTAAATTACTGATGTACTTGTTTGAGTGGTTTGCCGTTTTTCTTTTGAGACTTGATTGGCATTTGTTTACCGGTGTGTTCTTTTTCTCTCTCTTTCTCGTGTCTCTGACAGCACTATCACTCTAGTAGGGGCCAAGAAACGGAAAAGGACCGGTTCGGACCACTCGGATGGGGAGCAGAGTCCCACCTCACCCACTACTCTTGAGGAAGACTTGGCAACGGTACATACACACACCACACACACAAACACATGCAATATCTGTGCTAGGGCAGGATTCCGGCTGCAGTGACAGGCCCGACTCCAAACCTGACACTTTGACTACTTTACTGATCAAGATGGCTTCCTGAATAGAAAAACATACCAGCAACAATTAATATATTTATCAATATTTGCATAACGGCTGTGTTTATTTATGATTGTAATAATATATTATTAATGAACTCAAAAAATTAATAAATGATACAATGGCAACCAGCGTTTTAAAAATGCAGCATCTCTTCTTTTCCGTCCCTTTCACATAAGAAGAGGCGTTCCAATCGTGTGGTGAAGAGGAAGAAGTACACTGAGGACCTGGATATCAAGATCACAGATGATGAAGACGAGCAGGAGGACGTAGACGTTACGTCGACAGCGGCCGCCGTGGCCTCCATCAGCGGAGGGACGGCCGCACAGATCATGGGTGCACAAATCAAACAGGAAATGGAACTGGATGTTGACGGACAGCCCAGCATGCAGTTCTTTGTGGTGAGTGTTAGGACTGCAACTATTTTCCTAGTGATTATTCTATTGATTACGTTTGCAGTTAATCAAGTAATCGATGAGCGTGATTTTAAAAATATATATTTTGTAAAATTGATTAACCACTTAAGCGTTATTTTATTCTTTGTCGCACAACTGTTTCATGCAAAAATAGTGAAAATAGCAGATCCACCAGCGCATGACAGGTGGCAGTCATGAGCTTGTAGATCTGCATTTTTTTATGGAAACATTTAGCCTGTTATGACATGCCCAGAATAAGGATTGATTATTAATCATTCATTTAATTATCGATTTATAGATAAAAATAAAATAAAAAATTGTGTCAAGTGACGCAAGTGACGTCTTGTGTAATGGCTGTGGCTGTGGTTCTAACCAGAAAACATCCATCATTTAATACATATTTAGTTCAGTAGTTATTTATGGAGTTGATATTCTTTTGTAAAGACATTTTCTTAATCTGTTTTTTCTACAGGAAAACCCCAATGAGGAAGATGCAGCGATTGTAGACAAAGTTCTGTCCATGAGGATAACCAAGAAAGAGGTAGGACTATTGACTATCTCTAAATGTGCCATTTGGTCACATTTCCCATGTGGTGACACTTATTAAAGTAGATCACATCCCTGGTTATATTGTGCAACAATAAACACCAAACAAATACCCCAAAATTGATTTCTTAGCATTCTTTAATCTTGTAATCAAAATCAACCAATTATATCATGACATATTATACATAGCAACATCTAAAATGACACAGATGCTTTCCTGGTTTTAAAGGTATAACAACGTATAGGCTTTCCCGGTCTTTTTTTCTTCTTCTTTTTAAGATTTATGTTTGGGCTTTTATTTCTTTAGTATTGGTAGGACAGTAGGCTGACAGGAAATGGGGAGTGACACGCAGCAAAAAATGCCATCAGGATAGGGACTCAAACCCGTGACGCGCTGTCAGTCTATGTGCCCGGACCACTATGCCAGCGGTCTGGGCCTGCTTTCCCGGTCCTAATGGGTTAATTGTATTACTCCATTTTCGTTAAGTCATGCCCACTTTTCAGAATTAAAATCAAATTCCATCCTCAGCGTTATAGATGGTAGATACACTATAAATGATGTTTCATCTGGATAAAAAAAGAGAACAACCTCAAAACCTGCTTTTCTCCTCTCTTTTCCAAGGTTTCTCCAGGCCATTACATCAACCTCGAAGAATTCTTTGTCAAATATAAGAATTAGTAAGTTGCATCATGACACTTGTGCCTTGTCCGTGTCATTGAACTGCCCTTTTTATGTGTCAATGTATTGACGTAAGGAGTGTTCCTTCTCTGTTTCTCTCAGCTCCTATATGCACTGTGAGTGGGCCACGCTGGTGCAGCTGGAGAGGGACAAGAGGATCCATCAGAAGCTCAAGAGGTTCAAAACCAAATATGCCCAGATGCGGAACTTCTTCCAGGAGGTGAGGGCTATGCTGTGTTGCATGGACGATTTGTCTTGTTTTACTTTTTATTTCTTTGACATACAATGGGGTGATAACAAGAGGATAAAGTTTCAGAAACGTCTTACATCCCTGGATTTCATTATCGATGACATTTATGTTTTTGTATTTGTGTACCCGTCTGACCTAGTTGTCCTCCTCTCACCCCATTTGTTTGTCTGCATCCATTAGGAAGAGCCATTCAACCCGGATTACGTGGAGGTAGACAGGATTCTGGATGTTTCCCACAGTGTGGACAAGGATAATGGAGAGGTGAGAGTTCAGGCTGTCGAGCGGTTTGTTGTTCTGCCACTTGTTTCTTTGATGATACTCTGCTGGCAAGAGTGTGAAAATAAATGCCTTGTAAATGTCTGCCTGTAGCTTGTAAAATAGTGAAAGTAGCTGATGAATATGAATGGAATTTGGAGCCATGGAGAGGAGATAATTGTTTTGTTTTTTTCACGCAGTTGAAAAATGCAATGAAAATACGAATGTTTTCAGTATCTGGATGTCTCTCACATCGGGGAATTAGAAATAACGACCATCCCTAAATTATTATTTTACTGGTCGTGTGTTTCTCTGCCCCACGCCTCGTCCAGCCGGTTGTGTACTACCTGGTGAAGTGGGGCTCTCTGCCTTATGAGGATGCCACCTGGGAGCTGAAGGAGGACGTGGATGAGGGCAAGGTCGAAGTGTTTCAAAAGCTCCAGAACAGACAGATTCGCATCAAGAGAACGGTAAGTGGCTAATTGTAGAATAATTTGGACACAACTTGCCCAGGTTAAATACACTCCCCACAGTAACTAGACCGTAGTCTTCCTGTTTATTTTTTTGTTTATTTATACGGATCCCGATTAGCTGACGCCTTAATGTCAGCTAGTCTTCCTGTGTCATCATCGTCATGGGTGTTTCATTTAACCACCGTTTCTTTTTCTCGCTATCCCAGCCGAGGCCCCCAGCCAGCACATGGAAAAAGTTGGAGGAGACCAAAGAATACAAGAGTGGCAACACCCTGAGAGAGTATCAGCTGGAAGGAGTCAACTGGCTGCTATTCAACTGGTACAACAGGTATGGAACACGGATTACACGCATGCATTTTCTTTTGATAGCGTGATGGAAATGTAGATATTATTTGTTGATGATGGCTGTTGAAGCGGTTTCATTAACATGCCTGTATAGTTAGATTATGTAATCAGATTTAGGGATAATGAAGAAAATGAACAGTGTGAGGGAAGATAATTCATCAAATGCATTTACTCTCAATCTATCAGTTGCTTTCACTTTAATCTGTGTTGTTCACAATTATATAGCAGTTGGTTCCGGTCAAGTAATTTGATTGGACAAGAGGCATTTCATGAGTGCTGATATACAGTACAACAGCACTGGTACGTTTTACTGAAACATTCAGTGTCACTCCGCTACCTAGAGGTAACGGTAGCCTGTTATTTACCCACCGGTCGGGGCTGACTGTTTACACACAGCTTTTGCAGCATTTTTGTTGGATCTATATATGTTGACACAGCCAAATATCAAAAAATGTTTCAACAAAATCATAAAATGTCTACCTACACTTGCGGCCTTTACTAAATTACAGCCGTGCTGGTACGGTCGACAGCACAACCGTGTGTGAGAATGCATACGTTTCATTTCAGTAAATACAAAAATACCTACAGAAGTACATTGTGAAATTGTATTATTTTGGCAGTTCCAAAAGAAATATGGAGACATATTGAATATCAACGTGGGACTACTCCGAATATTGTTCTTTCTGGTTAAGTGACTTTCTCCAGGTCGTGATGTGTGTATATTCATAATGAAGTCACAACCCACTCTGTCTTTTGTGTAACTTTCCTACCCCTCCAGGCAAAACTGCATCCTGGCAGATGAGATGGGACTGGGGAAAACCATCCAATCAATCTCGCTGCTGCAGGAGGTGTTTGGTGCGGGCATCCATGGGCCCTTCCTGGTCATCGCTCCCCTCTCCACCATCACTAACTGGGAGAGGGAGTTCTGCACGTGGACCGACATGAACGCCATAGTCTACCACGGCAGCCTGGCCAGCAGGCAGATGATCCAGCAGTATGAGATGTATTGTAAGGACGATAAGGTATGTGGGTTGAGGGGTCATGGAGTTTGTGAAATGTTGGCAGGTTATCTGTGTAATCAGGACTTTTTTGTACAGGCGTCTGTGTAAGATGAGACTTTATTCTCTCGGTTGCAACAACAGCCAGAATGAAATACACAATGAGGATGAATGTAATATTGAGTAAACCAATCCAAAAGGAGGATAAAATGAAAGCAGCGTTAACTGTGAATGACTATTGGTTTCCTGGTTTTACGTTGGTACTCCTTTGTCCCCTTTTCTTCCATTTCAACGAAACGACAAACAATTCTGTCTTTTAAGGAGCACCTGATCCCTGGTGCGTACAAGTTTGACGCCCTGATCACCACCTTTGAGATGATTCTGTCTGACTGCCCAGAGCTGAGGGAGATCTCCTGGCGTTGCGTGATCATCGACGAGGCTCACCGCCTCAAGAACCGCAACTGTAAGCTTTTGGACAGCCTGAAGATGCTTGACCTGGTTAGTGGACCCACAGCACAATGCAGACCTTACATACACACAATAATCTTGATGTCTCGTATAGTTAGAAGATGTATGAGCTGAACATTGAGTAGTTTCTCTCCCCTTCTTTCTGTCTCGTTCATTCTTTTTTCTGTAATCTGGCGCCCTGCTCGAACCACTTCCTTATTTGCCTCTCATTCCCTCCTGTTAACTGTCAACTGTTCTGTCTTCTCACATCTTTGTCTGAACCTCTCTGCCTGGTTCTCTTTCTTCCTGTCCCGTTGTCTTTTTTCCCCTCCTATTCCTGGCATCTCCATCTCCCCTGCTTTTCTTCTTCTCTCCTCGCTGTTCTCTGTCCTTTCCCATCCCTCCTATGTCCATCCATCCCTCCCATCCCCTCCCCACCTGCATGTGTTTCTCTGTGGTTTCCCAGGAACACAAAGTGTTGTTGACAGGCACGCCCCTGCAGAACACGGTGGAGGAGCTCTTCAGCCTGCTGCACTTCCTGGAGCCTGCCCAGTTCCCCTCTGAGACAGAATTCCTCAAAGAATTTGGAGACCTTAAAACGGAGGAACAGGTCAGCATTCTCATAAGCTGAAAATTCTAATACTCTACCACACTTGCTGCATCCACTGCCGCCTGAGTCCCACATCCTAGCGAGGATTAGATGCGGGTCTGGAGGAATCGAACAGATAGGAATGAATAGCCAAAATTCCAGTACTTAACTTTATGCCTGCTCGCCTCCTCCGTCCTCCAGATGTCATATTGTATTGGACACTTTATTGCTCTAATACGCTCAGCAATTGAGTTGTTTGACATGCATTCTCCCACACCCATGCTCAACAAACGGCATGCTTGTGTACAAAAAGATCAAGCCATTATATAATTTGTTCCTTCAGTAGCATCGATAACTGTTATTCAAATCTATTTAAATGCACAAAAGTATTTGCTCCAGTTAAATCAAGTGGGACACTTTCTCTCACTGACCGTTCATACACACGCATACACTGCGTTGTTAACATTATTAGGTTATGCTCTAAATCATCCCTTTGAGGTCCGGCAAGGCACAGCATATGGACTTCATCTCCTAAACAGCGTAGTTTCCATCCCTAAGCCCGAGGAGGCGGTCCGCTGCACTAACAGCGGACCGTATCCAATAACAAAACCGAAAGTCACTTCCGCAAAACTCGCTAAAGTCTACACTTGATGTACTCTCCTTGATTCTGCTTGGGGAGTCTCCTCTCGACTCACTCTCAGCTCCTCCAAAAGCAAATTAACATTTGGGACACAAAACGATTTCCGGGTCACGCTGCCAGTGGGCAGAAATTAAGGAATTTGACTACAGTCTGACTCGTTCGCTCACTGACTCAGTCACTGCATCTAATTTGTTTTTTAATTAATGAATTTACACCCTCAGATGCTCACATATATCTGCTAGTGAAGCTCAGCCCTCTGTGACCAAATATTTTCTCTGTCTCGTAGGTCCAGAAACTCCAGTCCATTTTGAAACCCATGATGTTACGCAGGCTGAAGGAGGATGTTGAGAAGAACCTGGCACCCAAACAAGAGACCATCATCGAGGTAGGATCATCCAGTTAAAGAACTGGAACTCTTTGGTCTTTGGTCAAAAATTCAACATCAGTCAGTCAATTGGTTAGCCTAAAAGTTAGGCAAGTAGGCATGTGATGACTGATTTGAGCTTTCTGGACAAAATATGGGTGAGGCATAGGGGTAACCTTCACCCGGATCAGACTTTTGGAAAACTGATCTTTTGGCTCCAAGTCGGCTGTGAGTTTGTAAATTTAGTAACGTAATTTGACCTTTCATCAACATGAATTGTTTAAACTCACACAGACACTATATACATAAATGTCATGAACAATGCATGTGCATTCAGATGTATGTGTAAAATAAAAACAATTATAATAATAGTCGGGCTAGCGCCTTTTTTCACACAATAGCATTTGCAGTTCAGGTACACACACAGTTTGTGTACAGTAAATCCCATATGCATATGCATTTTAGACTAGCAGTGGGATATGGCAACAATGGAAGTGAAAACACCGAAATCAGAATAGTGGTAATTTGCATGTGATTTCGAGGTGTTTAAGATAACGTTTCGTATTGCATCAGACTACTCTTAACAGTCATGAATAGGCAGATGGATAGCATATCTCTATAATGGAAAGAGATATCAAAACGGTTTTGATGGATGAAATCCTGTTCAAGTAAGTGACATTAAAGGTCCCATGTGTAAAAAAGGTCGGTATGGTCCTTTCTGTATACTGTAAGGATATTTTCCATTGAAATACATTGACAATGAATCTGCATTGTTCCTCCTTTGAAGGCTGGATGACTTGTCTGAGCTAGATAAAACTTGTATTGTGTTACAGTGTTATTATTTTTATTCAATAGAGTTGTAGGTGTTTTTCGCTCTAGAGAATTAGGCTATGTTCTTCCCACTCTTCCAACTCGCCCACGTTGACGGTGCTGAAGAACAAAATGAGGTTGTCAAGAGAGTTGAAGGACTCAGATAACAACCCACTAATAACAATCAAACCTATACTGATACAACATATGAGAGAAAGGTTTTAAGCTACCCAAGGGACCTTTGTGGGTTTACCTGGCACTTAATATTGCATTTTATATAATCGTGTGCTGACCATGGACCCCACTTATTGGCCTACACAGCCCTCAGAACCCAAGTGGATTTGGCCCATGCCTGTCATTGTGAAAACCTGACTGTCTATGCTCTTAGGTTGAGTTGACGGATATGCAGAAGAAGTACTACAGAGCCATCCTGGAGAGGAACTTCAGCTTTCTCAGCGCAGGAGCCACCAGTAACAGCAATGTCCCTAATCTGCTCAACACCATGATGGAGCTGCGCAAGTGCTGCAACCACCCCTACCTCATTACTGGTACTGCATCTAAACATTAACCAACCTAGCCTCATTACTGGTACTGCATCTAAACATTAACCACCCCTACCTCATTACTGGTACTGCATCTAAACATTAACCAACCCAGCCTCATTACTGGTACTGCATCTTAACATAAACCACCCCTACTTCATTACTGGTACTGCATCTTAACATAAACCACGCCTACCTCATTACTGGTACTGCATCTAAACATTAACCAACCCAGCCTCATTACTGGTACTGCATCTTAACATAAACCACCCCTACTTCATTACTGGTACTGCATCTTAACATAAACCACGCCTACCTCATTACTGGTACTGCATCTAAACATTAACCAACCCAGCCTCATTACTGGTACTCCATCTTAACATAAACCACGCCTACCTCATTACTGGTACTGCATCTAAACATTAACCAACCCAGCCTCATTACTGGTACTGCATCTAAACATTAACCAACCCAGCCTCATTACTGGTACTGCATCTAAACATTAACCAACCTAGCCTCATTACTGGTACTGCATCTTAACACAAACCACCCCTACCTCATTACTGGTACTGCATCTTAATATTCACCACCCCTACCTCATTACTGTACATAAATGTGTTTCATATTATTGCCTCTTCTGTGCTTACCACGATTTTTGTCTTTTGTAAATGTGTCCAGCTTGTCAATGAATTGTTCTTAATAACAGTAGAATCATCAAAATGATTCAGTCATGCACATCACTAGTGGGCACTGACATTGTTATTAGATGCCAATGTTTTTATTACGGTACCAGTCAGCCAGAACAGAATGGGCTAGGACTTTTGCTATGATTGCTTACCTCCCAAAGGTGAAGAAAACTTGGCTGTGACACTTAGTATTGCTAGTATTGTTAATACAAAAGCTGAAGAAAGACACATCACTTGTTTATTTTCATCACAGATTATCACCGACATGCTTTGGTTACCTTTCAATATTAAAAATATCAATCTCATACTGTAATGAGTAATGCAACTCTTTACTTATTCTCTGGTCCCTCTGTCATCCAGGCGCAGAGGAGAAGATTGTAGGGGAGATGCGGAGGAAGTATGACCCCCTGGCCCCAGACTTCCACTTGCAGGCCCTGATTCGGTCGGCCGGCAAGCTGGTGCTGCTGGACAAACTGCTGCCTCGCCTCAAAGCTGGCGGACACAAAGTGCTCATCTTCTCTCAGATGGTGCGCTGCTTGGACATCCTGGAGGACTACCTCATTAACAAGAGGTACGATTTTGGTGTTTGACGTTCTAGCAGTAGAATGTAATACTGACAGAGAATCGTACCAGGATTTGATGTTGAACTTGGGCAATGACAATTATTGAAGACATCTGTCTTAACCCTTTAAGACCTGAAGCTATTTCTACAAATGTCTTCTAATTCCCAACAGTATTCTGAAAAAAACATATGTTTCTATATCAGTGGTGCTCAAACTTTTTCATGTCAAGGACCCCCAAAATGATATGTGTTTGGTCGCGAAACCCCATCTTGTTCCAGGGACCAAAGATTTGAGGAAGCAAAGATTTGAGTTAAAAATGTTTTAAAACAATATATATTCCAAGATTTGCACACATTTTCACGATTTCTCAAAAATAGAAGATCTGCAAGCTTGTTGCGCGGCACTCGGTGCCGCGCTATGAGCTTGTACTGTATATCTGCTATTTTTGAATAGCCAAAGTGTAAAATAATGCTTTTTAGCTCAAATCAAAAAGTGACACAGATGCGTCCCAGGTCTTAATGGGTTAAGTGGATGTCTGGATGATTTACACCTTGGCTTGGCCTAAATGACTGTTGATGTCACTGCTTTGTCATGTTGAATTCATTTGACAAATCCATGATGAGTAAGCTATTTATCCTCTGGTTTTGCCCAGATACCTTTATGAACGTATTGATGGCAGAGTGCGGGGGAACCTGAGACAGGCCGCCATCGACCGTTTCAGTAAGCCCGACTCGGACCGTTTCGTCTTCCTGCTATGTACTCGCGCTGGAGGCCTGGGCATCAACCTCACAGCTGCCGATACCTGTGTCATATTCGACTCTGACTGGAACCCTCAGAACGACCTCCAGGTACTGCATTGTACTCGACTGTCTGATCCAAAGCTAAATCTTTCCCCCTTTGTGTAAAAGCTAAATCTTTCCCCCTTTGAAATTTATGTACATTTGGGGAGTGTTTTAAGTTGTGAAAAATGTAGCTTGTTTTATTATTTTAATGGCTTTATTCACATTTTCCTGTGAAAGTTAAAATAATCATAAAAGAAAAAAATGCTATTCAGTTTAGTCCTCCCTCAGATTTTTTTGTGGCATGAGTTTTCAGGGAGGCATTTTTGCCCCTTGCCCCTGTATATTTTTGACGTAACTCTAACCTTTATGCTCCTGACATTTTGAATGCTTATCCTTGTGACCTTTCCACTCTCTTCCTCCAGGCCCAGGCGCGATGCCATCGTATCGGCCAGTCCAAGGCGGTGAAGGTGTACCGCCTGATTACCAGGAATTCCTATGAGAGGGAGATGCTGGACAAAGCAAGTCTGAAGCTAGGTCTGGACCGTGCCGTGCTGCAGAGCATGAGCGGCAACAAAGAGAGCAGTGTCAACGGGGTGAGAGAGAGCTCCATGGTCCTTAGGTTCAATTTGGCAGATTATGTTCTGGATTGCTTGGGTTGGGACATTACGTCCTCTAAATGCTTCAGATGTAAATAGTTGTTTGTGATACCAAAGTATGCAATTATGTTTTCTTGCATATTTCCCTTCAGAACACTTGAGCTAAATGGCCTTTTGTGGTATAACTTTATCCCCTTTTCCTTTCAGCAGGTCCAGCAGTTCTCCAAGAAAGAGATCGAGGACCTGTTGAGGAAAGGTGCCTACGCCGCCATCATGGACGAGAATGATGAGGGCAACCGATTCTGCGAGGAGGACATCGACCAGATCCTGCAGCGCAGGGCCACCACCATTACCATTGAGAGCGAGGGAAAGGGCTCCACCTTCTCTAAGGCCAGCTTTGTGGCGTCCGAGAACCGCACCGACATCGCCCTCGACGACCCCGAGTTCTGGCAGAAGTGGGCCAAGAAGGCCGACATTGACTACGACACTATGAACAGAAAGGTAAAGGCTATGACCATAAGGTAACATCATTGACCAGGATAATATATATGTTGCTATAGCCGACCATATCAATCACAGTATCTTCCACATATGCCAAAAATAAATCATCAACCGACCGGCGGTTATGTCAGGACTGAGTTTATGCCAGTCTTCATAAACAATGTACTGATGCCATGGCCGGTTATTCAAAATGTATTTAGAAACGCAATAATGATAACTAATTTATTGTGGAAATCTTTATTAAACACCGTAACATTATTGTCAACCAGGAAGTGCCCCGCCAAATAAGGGTGTTGGCTGAGAACAGATGTTGCTGGCTGGCCTAACCCTTGTTCTTATGTGGCCATTTTGTTTTTGTTTCTTTTGTAGCCGAATTGTTTCACACTCTGTTTTGGTTCCTTTGCGGCCAAATAAACTCCAGTGTCTCCTCTACCACACCAATCACAGAAATTGTTTTTGGCGGCTGATTTTCATCCATGTTTGACATGTCCAGACACTCTATGGAGGAAATTCCTTGAAGAAAATTGCTGCCCTTTTATATACCTTTGGCAGTTTTTGAGCTGTGCCTTTCCCGGTGCACTGTGCTGATTACACTACAGGGCCACCACATCGACGTAATGCAGCAATTGCAGTTCAAATAAAACGACAGAAATCCACCAAATGCAATGTTTATTAGAAAATACAGTTTTCCATGAAGACACCCATCAGTGCCTTCATATAAGTGTCTTCAGACAGTCTTTTGTCAAGACCTGGATGCGGCACAAAATCTGATGGAGGCAGCCGCCTTGTAATTCTTTATGCAGGAAAAATCCTGCTCAATGGTATGCATGGCACTGACACTGCAAAGTTTGTTTCCCACTGTAGCACCCCATGCAACTAATGCACTTGTGGCACTGTGAGGTACTCGGACTAAAAGCATCAACCAAATTGCGTATATGATGTATATTAGAATCATCACTAACGCGTCTCCCTCTCTCTCCCTGTCCGTTTTCCTCTGTTGCCGTGTAGAACACCCTTGTGATCGACACTCCCCGAGTGCGCAAACAGACCCGGCAGTTCTCGACCCTGCGAGGCGAGGGCGGTGAGCTCTCTGACATGGACAGTGACGACGAGTACCCTCCTGCCAACTCCAGGCAATCCCGCCCCTCGCGACGCTCTGACCGCCACAGCGGAGGAGGTTACGGCCGCACCGACTGCTTCCGGGTGGAGAAACACCTGCTCATCTATGGGTAGGCTGACAGTATAGACTGTGTTAGCCAAACAACAGTTTTTATTCGAAAATTCAGATTTGCCACCATCTTGTATTCACTTCTATGTGCGAGCTTGTGTGACATTCATTTTTGTCCTCTTGGCTAAGTCTGAAATTGGATGCCACAGTTGCATTTTCAAGTAAAACAAATATGAAAGACAATCAACAATAAATATGTTCTAAAAATATATAAAAATGTGTTAAATAAAATAAAACAATAAAAACTATTACACATATATCGCATCCTAGTGACAGATCTTGTAGTGTGTCCACGACGACTTAAGACAGCCGATTGCGAGCGTTGTGTAGTGTGAACTGCTCAGCTATCTGACGACTTTTAAAGTCGTTCAGAGTGAAGGGAGCATTATAGACGGAGAAGGAAGGAAAGATACTGAAGGAGAAAGTTCATGCAGGGCAGCTGATGGAACATTTACAGAAATGGGAGAGACTGAAGGAGAAGGTTCATGCAGGGCATCTGATTGAACATCTACAGAAATAAGAGGGAAAGGACAAATGATTCAGAAGCAGAATGGGAGTCCAGTGATGGAGATGCAGATTCATTCTGAGATGACAGCCAAGTAAAAGAAAAAAGCAGTGAGAATGGAGAGACGAGGAAAGAAACGGTTAAATTCCACCCCTCCATTTGGATAGCATCATTGTTTTAGTAATTGCGTATCTCAAATTGTCACATTATGTAACAACATAATATGTTATTTCCTCAGTAAAACTAGAAATGATGATAAACTGCTAGGGCGTGCTATGTATTTAGGGTTTTTATACAAGCAAAGCAGCCGTTATCCGTTTGTACACTCGAGTTATGGGGGTCCTTGAAATTAAAAAGTTTGAGAACCAATTGTCTAAGGCAGTGGTCCTCAATCCATGGGACCCCCAACATGATTTTGGGGGTGTCCCCAGGTGACAGTGAAGTGACAATTTAAGGACTTTTAAGACCTTTTTAATACCTCAAACAATTAGAAGGCAAAAAAGACCATTACTGCATCAAAAGTAATCAACAAACTATACTATTAAAAACTGGTGAAACATTTGTCAAGAAATATAAGAAAGAGACAAACTTTTTGAAAATAGCAGATCTACAAGCTCACAACGCAATGCGAGGCGTTGTGAGCTTGTAGTTCTGCTATTTTCACAATATTTATCTGCGTAACCGAGTCAAAATAAATGTAATGCCTCAACTCCCACTATTCCAAGTGCTTGTCAGGTTGGGGGGGTCCCCAGTTACTTCAAATATGATAATTTTGGGGGGTCGCGGCCTAAAAAGGTTGAGAACCACTGGTCTAAGGCAGCGATCTTATGATGAGACAAAACCTTTATATTTGTTACGTGTCCTAACTCACACCTGTCTCTCTTCCTTTCCGTGGGCAGCTGGGGTCGCTGGCGGGACATCCTATCTCACGCTAGGTGCAAGCGCCGCCTGGGTGAGCGCGACGTGGAGACGATCTGCCGCGTCATTCTGGTCTTCTGCCTGCTCCACTACCGCGGTGACGAGAACATCAAGAGCTTCATCTGGGAGCTCATCACGCCACCAGAGAATGGCCTTCAGCCGCAACAACTGCTCAACCACTCCGGTAGGAAGGCACACTGTTTGTTTGAAACGAATTTGGGTGATTTTGTGAACAAGTAACAAAAAGGAGGGGAAAACATAACTTATAAAAAAAAGTGTTTGCTGAATCACATTCCCAATTTAAACCATAATACCAATTCCAAAGCAGGTTTTACTTGGAAATGGTGGAATCCTAGTGTTTGTCTCATGTCCTCATGTCTATGCCTGTTTATGCGTTGAGGCTAATTCATTCTTTATTGCACAATTCTTTGGACCCAAGTCTCTGAAACTGAGAAAGGTTAAAAAAGAAATTCATCTTTTTTTTGTCTAGCCAATAAACCAAATTGTGTAAATGAGTATAAATGAGCCTTTAGTGGTTCTTAAACTCATGTGTCATTCCCTGCTCCCAGGTCTGTCCATCCCTGTGCCACGAGGCAGGAAGGGCAAGAGGGTGAAGGCCCAGAGCACCTTTGACGTGCAGAAGGTGGAGTGGATCCGCAAGTACAACCCTGACACACTCCTGGTGGACGACAGCTACCGCAAACACCTCAAACACCAGTGCAACAAGTTAGTGCGGCCCTACCACATTTGTGCAAAGTAAAATCGCTTGTTAATGTAACTGAGATTGTAAGAAAATGTGTTGTGTTTGCACATGCATGTGCACTTGTGTATCCACACAGCATGCATATCGTTGATGACGATAATATCTGACGATAATATCAAAAATATTAAAAGTTCCAGATCTCACAAAATGTTGTGAGATTGTATATTTATGAAAAACCTTAAAATATGGAGATACAAGGTTTCTACCCGATAGCAACAATATGTGTTTAATTATAAACCTCTTCTTGTGTTTCCTTCTCCTGCAGGGTGTTGCTAAGGGTGCGAATGCTCTACTACCTGAAACAGGAGGTGATTGGTGAGCATGCAGACTCCCTCCTGAGAGGAGTCAATATCAGGTATCAAAAAAAAAAACTTTCCACTCATACACCCGTGCTCTGTCCCTCATATACACATGCACGTCACCTTCCCACTGTAAAGCTGACTTGATGTCTTTCCAGGGATGTTGACATCTGGATGCCTGAAATGGAACAGCAGGACGTGCCGGCAGGGTGGTGGGACATTTGGGCTGATCGCTCCCTCCTTGTCGGAGTCTACAAACATGGTGTGGCTTGTTCATGTGTTCCTAATGCATATGCCAAAAAAACTGCACTTGATTAGGCCTAGTGTTTGCGAAAACTTCGCATTTGTCATCGGGTGTAACTTTTAAGGCAAACTCTAAATACACCTAGGCAAGGCAGTTTTATTTGTATAGCACATTTCAACGGGTATTCAATGTTCTTTTCTTTTAAGCTGCTGTGTCGTCCTTTACCGTCTCCTGCATGTATCTGTCTGACCTTGGAGTTACTGGCCGGTGCCTCTAGCTTTGGGTTACCAATGTGCCATTGTCTTGTATTCTAAAAAAAGCTAACGGCCTTGCTCACTATTGCCAGGTTATGAGATGTACACCACAATGCGTGCCGATCCCTACCTTAGCTTCCTGGAGCGAGCCGGCCGACCTGACGACAAAGCCATTGATGCTGAGCAGCACACAGGGGACGGCGAGATGGGAGATGAGTGAGTAAATACCCTCTGTAACCACCAAATGCTACTAGTTATAGCGAACGTCCACCTTTTTCCACTCTCGGTGACACTTTGTTTTTTTGTGACTTCCAGCGCTGACTACGACAAATATTCGGAGGATCCGGAGTTCAAGCCCGCATCAAGACTCCCCAAGGACCTCTATGATGAGGTGAGACTCCTGGATCCAGTCGCAATACAGCCCTTGTGTTGGTTCACTTTTCTGCTCTAATACCCGATTTACACTTTGTCGTACAGCGGTATCACGCACTGAAAATATTTTTTTGGCATGTGCCATGGCTCATAAATGAAGCATAATACATTCACATACTGGGTGAACATCCATGAAATGATTATCCACCCCTCTGGCCAAGCTAAACACCTTCCTGTCCCTCCAATCAGCCTGACTCTATGAACATGGACGAGGAGATTTCTGTAGAGGACAAGATGGGGCCGACAGTCCCCCAGAGCTCCTCCACCCAGAGTGGCGCATGCGAGTGGCCCACCAGCTCGACTCTCACGGCCCGTCTACGGCGGCTGATCACCGCCTACCAGCGCACCTACAGACAGGAGCAACTGAAGATCGAGGCGGAGGCCAAGGGCGACCGCAGGCGCAGGCGCTGTGAACAGGCCAGCAAGCTGAAGGAGATAGCTCGCCAGGAGCGCCAACAGAGGTATACTATACACACATGGTTGTATAATTGTACATTAGGGCTTCCAGACCGGTGCAATGCAGGGCTTGAAGACCTGTGCAATGCTCGAAGGACCGCTGGACCAGTGTGTCCTGCGGTTGATTGGTGCTCCGTCGCATAACCTTGTGGTTACTTAAGTGACATTCTCATGGTCCAATGCACAGTTAACCCATTAAGACCTGAAGCTGATTCTACAAATGTCTTCTAAATCCTAACTATCCTGTTTTGTTAAACGTATGTTGCTATATTATCAGTGGTTCTCAAACTTTTTCATGTCATTGACCCCCAAAATTATATGTGGCCGCGGACCCCCATCTGAAAAATAATTTGTTCCAGGGACCCCCAGAAGCAAAGATTTGAGTTACAAATATTTCACGATTTTTCCAAAAATAGCAGATCTACAAGCTCATATCGCGGCACTGGGTGCCGCGCTATGAGCTTGTATATCTGCTATTTTTGAAAAGCCCAAAAAAATCTAAAATGACACAGATGCGTTCCCGGTCTTAATGGGTCAAACGGTAGTCCAACTTTCCTTTGCTTTACCTCTCTCATTCTCCTAGGTGGACCCGTAGGGAGGAGTGTGACTTCTACCGCGTGGTGTCCACTTTTGGTGTAGAGAAACTAAAGGGGGAACCAGGCCTCCCTGACAGCAAGGAGTCCGATTTCGAGTGGTCTCGCTTTCGCACCTTTGCTCGTTTGGACAAGAAAACAGACGAGAGCCTGAGTCGGTACTTCCGTTGCTTCGTAGCCATGTGCCGCCGGGTCTGCCACCTGCGGCCAACTCGTGGTGAAGGTGAGAACACGTGACAAATAATGTTTATGTTTTTCATAGTTTCTGCCGAGCATTGCATTCTAGCTTTGCACGTAAGTAACTGATAGTTTTCACAGTTTGAGAAGGTAAGGAACACAGTATTTAAATCTCACAAAAAGTAAAACAAATTAAGTCTGATTGTTCTATTTTTCCAGTGAATAGAGCTTCAGTTTAATGGCAAGAATGTGTTTAATATGTTTTGTTTTTGAAATGATGGTTGTTTGTCAAATTTGCCCCTGGGGCCAAATGAAATCAAAGAATGTAATATACTGTCACTGAGTGTGTATCCAGACACTACAAGCCTCCATTGTTTACAAAACATTTTTCTGCCAGATCCATCAGATGCTTCCCAGTCTCTAGCCCCCATCACTGAAGAGCGTGCATCACGCACCCTGTACCGCATCAGCCTACTGCGGCGTCTTCGAGAGCGTGTCCTCCCCCACCCCTCCCTGGAAGAGCGGCTTCCTCTGGCCCCGCCCAGTTCGGAGCTGCCCTCCTGGTGGAGCATACCGACCCACGACCGCGAGCTAATGCTGGGCGCCGCGCTGCACGGAGTCAGCCGCACCGAACTCTCCATCTTTGCCGACCCGCAGTTCTCCTTCGGCCTGGTCCGCCAGGACTTCATGGCCAACCAACAGGCTCCCCCGCCTCTTCCGCCACCACCCCCCCAGCCGCAGCCCTCCTCCATCACGACGCCCCTCATTCAGCCGAAGGTCGAGGACGAGGACGATGAAGCACCCGCGGTGAAAGAGGAAGTGGTTGACGATTCCCCCCGGCTGCAGCTCGGAGCCGAAGTCAAACCTGAGCTCCAGAGCACGCCCCTGAGTCACCACGACAGCAAGAGTCGAGGACGGAGCTGGGGCTTCAAGAGGCCGAGAGAGAGGGGTCCCAGAGCCGAAAGAGTGAGGAAGGAAGGGAGGGAAGGGATGTCTGACACTGAATCCGATTCCGAATCCGGCACGTCGTCCTCTGAGCGCTCAGGGAGCAGTGATGAGAGCGGAGAAAGCGAGGGAGAGAAAGGTTAGTCTGCCGCTTCAGGAATCCTGTATAATAATGGTGTACGTGAGTGTATTACCACACTAATGGAACATGCCCTCCCCTTTCATTTGGTTCTCTTCACAGGTATGAAGATGGGTGACGGAGATGAAGAGAACAGCTTACTCTCAATGACTCCATCACAAGACGGCACTCCTCTCCCTGATCCTCTCAGAGTGGACTGGCCCAAGGTAATATACAATGGGCAAAAAGCAACAAAGGCAGCTTCGACTTGGTACAATTATAATTTGTAACACACAGACACACCTCTGTGCACTTATGTGGAGGCTTTTTTGGAGCAGGTGTGTCAGACACAAACTATAAAATGGAAATGGATCCCGCACAATGTCTGAAGCTTACTAGAGTCAGGACTAACACTTCCTTATATAGGTATGGACACATTAAGTCCAGAATAGATTTTAAAATCCTTTTAATAACCTATAAAGCATTACATGGGTGAATCTGTACTATGCGTGGGGATACCTTGCTTGATTTAATATTTATATACTTTTTATTTATTTTTTGTACACTTTATTGCTTGCTTTTTATTTCTATGTATGCGTGCTTATGTGTATTTTCTTTCATATATATATATATATATATATATTTTTTTTTTTCTTCTTTTTTTTCTTCTATTTTTATTATCATTATTATTTTTTATCTGAGATCTCTCAACATAAGGACTGAAGTTACTTCAAATAAGGATCCCTCTCATCTCATCAGGACTGAATAGCCCGTAACATAAGAGTGTTAACTATACCAGAAATGTACTCATTTAATGTATATGTGATGCCCAACATGACCTAACTTGCTCTAAGAAAAATAAAATAAAAAGAAAGTTAAAAAAAAAAAAAAAAAGCATTACATGGGCTGGCCCCACTTTATATCACTGACTTACTGCACTCAAATCCTAATGTGAGATCTCTTTAATATATACAATTTAATATTTTTTGAATAATAGTATATCCAGTGAATGTTTTCACTGGATTAAATAATATTTTCTTTGCAAGCTTAGACAGACATGCTCTTAATTAACTCTTCTCTGTGCCAGGACCGTGTGTTGATCAACCGGCTGGATAGCTTGTGCACTATGGTTGCGAGCGGCCAGTGGCCATCGGGCCGGCGCTACATACCAGAGGTCCAGCTCACCCCAGGCACCGAAGAGGTGGTAGGAGATGACATGGGCTACATGCGGCTGATGCGCAAGGCAAACATCCCACCCGGAGCTGAAGGCGAGGACGGGGAGTTCACCGTCAAACTTCTCAAGGTATGAAGAACGTGGTGGAAGTGAATGTTCGAACGACACAGCTCTTGACTTCGTTCAGCTGAGCCATGTTTCCACAGAGGGGCCCTGCAGCAGGGCACAATGCATCAGTAGCAGTGACGGTATCCAATGAAACATGTTTTAAACCCTCTTACTACTGCATACGGTTGTGGTTTGAAATTTCACATCATGCCGCAGCCAGGCAGACTAGGTTGATTTCTCATGAAGGTCGGCGAAAGTGAGCACAGAGATGTCTCTTTGTCAAAGTTTACGCTCCTCCAAGTTCAGCTATAAATCAAATGAAATCCCAAATGGTAGTGCCTAGAGTTGACTCCAAACCATCCAGTCACACACTTTTAGGCATATACTGTACTGTTCGAAGAGGATCTTAACATGCACTTATTAGTCAAAAATGGTCTTTGGTGCCTCTGGAATCTGTGCATTACATTACACGTCGTCAGTGGTTTTTCAGTCTTCAAACATGCTGATGATCGAATGAAACGGACAACGCAGTTCAAGGTTACACATTTTAGTGAGAATTTCTAACAATTTTACATACATTTTTTGTCTCGATTTTAGCTATGTAGCACTACATGTAAATATCTGTTTGTATCAAACATTGCATTATATTTAAAATATGATAGCTTGCCTCGAAATGGTGTAAAGCAAATTCTGCATGCATCTTTTTCTTTACTTTAACCCATTAATACCTGGAATGCATCTGTGTCACTTTAGATTTCTTTGGCTATTCAAAAATAGCAGATATACAAGCTCATAGCACGGCACCGAGTGCCGCGCTATGAGCTTGTAGATCTGCTATTTTTGAAAAATCTTGAACTTTTTTTTTTCTCTTTTTTTTTTTTTTTCATAAAAATGTTAGGATTTAGAAAACATTTTTAAGAATCGCCTCAGGTCTTAATGAGTTAAAAGCTTCTGTATTATGGCCAACCTGCGAACCACCTGGCCCCCTTTGTGACCCAGAGTTTGAAAAGCACTGAGTTGAAGTTTTAACGATTAGTTGATCATGGCCCTCTGTCTCTTCCACTGTCAGGAGGAAGGGCTGAAGCTGACCTTCTCTAAGCATGCCATGATGCCCAACGGCTCGGGAGGGGAGAGCAGCGGCCGCAAGAAGCGTAAAGACCATGAGGTACAGAGTAGGGATGGGCATTTTCTTGTAAACGGGTACACGTGGAGTGTTGAACGATTTTGTAAACGTACCGTGACATCATATTTATACAAATTAAAATTGCAGCAACTGTATGTAGCGCAGTTGAGCTGATGGGTCAGAAGTAATTGAAGGAAACCGTCTCATTACAAAGATAACAAGGTGTGAACGGCATCCAATTGCACACGATGTCTCTTTATCAGCTATGGGTCCAAATCAAAGCTTTGTTTAAACGATTAACCATTTAAACATCACATCTAGTACTGTTTCTTGTTTAAATGTGTTCCTCTGTAGTACAGTGTCGTGTTTACATGTGTTCCTCTGTAGTACAGTGTCGTGTTTACATGTGTTCCTCTGTAGTACAGTGTCGTGTTTACATGTGTTCATATTTTATGACGTCAAAACCGGTTGTGCAAAGGATGGGACTTTTTCTTTTGACTATTAATGCATTCATACAGTGGTGCTTTGTATTTACGTTAATGTATTTGTATATACTTGTATATACTTGTATAATTATTAGACATCGTTTTACAGTTTGCTCTCTAATCCAACAATTAGGAAATCAATAATCACATGAAATCCAAATAAAACATGGAATGGAAGTGTGCAAAGGCTCAAACTATTGATTGAATTCCCAAACAATGCTTTTTCGCAGAATAAAAGCGTGTTTGACAAACATTTGAGTGTTGATTTAATAATAATAAATGTTATTTGTAATGCACTTTTCATTCACAAGGAATCTGAGTGCCACATGGTAAAACATCATCAATCATATAAAGTTAAAAAGCAGGATTTAAAAACAGATGTGACTAAACAACAATTCAACACGAAAATTCCCTCTGAAACAAAAACGTTTTCAGGCCTATTTTAAAAGAGTCCAGGGTCTGTGGTGCTCTCAGGTCAAAAGGCTGTTCCACAGGCGCGGCGCTGCCGAGCAGAAGGCCCGTTCACCCATAGTACGTAGATTTGTACCAGGGACATTGAGGAGGAATCTGCTCGTAGATCTGAGGGTGCGGGTGGAATTTTGTGGGGGCCTAATTAATTTCTGTAGGTAGGGAGGGGCATGTCCATTTAGAATTTGAATGTCAACAAAATGCACAGCCCTTGGCACAACATAAACATGAATGTGATAGAGCTTTCATACTGACATGTTTTAATCCAATGCCGGTGGTCCTCTCAGGCATCTCAGTTATCAGACCCAGATGGACTGGTCCATGACCCAATGGAGCGTACCCCACGACGCAGGGACCCTCCCAACTGGCTGAAGGAGAACCCCGACTATGAGGTGGAGGGAGACATGCTGGAGGTAACTCCGAACATTGTATAATTTTGTTGCTGTCGGGAAGAAACCTTGAATTTCCATATTTCAATGTCACATTTCAGTGTACCACTTCTTTCATGAGAATGTAAAGATTTATCATCAACTCTAACCTTTTTAAAGTTAGAGTTAGAAGGATGTTGTAGTCTTCATTTTGGCTTTGTTGACTTTTTTTCTCTGGCACCCTAGCTTCTGGTGAATAGGAGCAAGAGGAAGAGGAGAAGGAAGAGGGCCGACAAAGCCCTTACAGGCAGTGAGAAGATCAAGCTCATCCACATGAGGACAGGAAAGAAGGTGAAACATAATTGGTCGAGGCTGTCAGTGACGATAAATATTCATATTCATTCATTTCATTTCATTTTATTGTTTTATTTTGTTTATTATTTTGGCATGTTGGCATTGTAAAAACTGTTTCAATTGTGTCTGAATAATCCCGTAAGGGATGGGCTGTGAAAGGCGGCCGGACACGAAAATAAATCATTCATTCATTCATTCATTCATTGTACAACCCTGTCTGCCTTAGGTTGGGGCTGCATTCTGTCCCATGCTGCAGGATCTGAGGGAGCATCTGGAGGAGAATCATGACCACGCTGTAGCTCCTGATTGGTCCGAAACTGTCCGCAACTCTGTAAGTTAGTGAAAATAGCAGATCTAAGAAGCTCACAAAGCATCGTTAGCTTGTAGATCTGCTATTTTTGCGAGAGACTCCGGCATACAACGGAGCATGAATGAAGCATTACTCATGCCTATGTCGTTAAATCATTACCACAGCAGCAAATGCGGGTAGGTCGACATTGTCTGAATACACAAATCCGCTTCAAATAACCGTGATCTTTTAGTACTAAAGATAAGATTTGAGAAAAGATCTGATTTGCCTGTAGTCTGAACAAAGCCCTGGTTACACCAGCTTTGTCCTTGTGAAGCACTTTTGCATGTAGGCAGTCGCCACACTAGGACATAAACACAAGCAGCCTAGCATGTATACTGTACTTGTGGTTTCCCCATTAAATATCACGTTGATATGCAGCTTTGTTTACAATCTGCACATATAGTAACGTACCATCGACTGGTAAAGATTGGGCCACAACCATTATTAGACTCTAACATTGCAGCACTCTCATCTTGCAGGGTTTCCTACCCGAGAGCCTCTTCCACCGTCTCCTTTCGGACTCGGACATCCCCAAGAAACCACGGCGCCGTCACCACCACCACCACCACCACCATCACGCTCCGGTGCCCGCCCCCGAAGAAGAGGACCCTCTCCTGGGGGGAGTTGAAGAAGAGACCCTGGTCTCGGACGGTGCCTACATGATGGATGAGGAGGAGTTGGAGACCTCCCACCACTTCCTCACCAGCCCGGACTTTGATGTGAAAATGGAGGGCGGCGACAGCCTCTCCCAAGGGGGCTACGACAGCTCGGATCAGGAAGCCCTGCTGGACGACGTCATCATGACGCAGAAAGACTCTGACGACTCCTCTAGCTCAGAGGATTGACCGAACAACAACCCAGACGTTTCTCCGACTCGGTCACCTCTCACTCTCAAAAAATGATATCATGTTATCATGAAATCACGTTATTCCTCATTTATTTTTATCAAGTGTATCTGAATTATGGATGAATAATTCCGTTCCTATTTTTATTCATTTGTTTTATGTAATGTTTTGTTTTGTTTATTTTGATCAGGAAACAAGCAGGTTTGCACCCGACCGTGTTCATTCCCATTATTCGTAATGACGCTCTAGCTCTCTCTCTCCTCGGAACATCCTCTGTGTCATACTCGGCCTGCAACCAGGTGGCGCCAAATGCCACGCTCTATTGTTTCACAACTCGCCGCTCTCCCGTCTTTTCCTCCAGTCCTAGTAATGCCGTCGCATTCCCAGCCGTGACCAAAAGGGGGGGAGGGGGGCACCCAGCTGTACAGAAACACATCTTGATTTGTTTTTATCAATGAGCCCCCATGCTGGCGCTATGTGAAAATGGAATGAGTGGATGGACACACACAAACACACACACACACGTGTACTGCAGTGAACGTGATTTGAGATCCCCTCGATATGATTACATTCAGCCACTGTAGGTGCATCTAGATGAGTCGCTGAGCTATGAGGGGATCCGGTGTGTGGATGTACATGTTTTTCATTCTAGGGGAGGGCAGGGGAGGGAATGGAGAGGGAGGGAGAGTGAAGGGGGGGCGGGGGTTATATTAGTTACTGATGCAGTGCTAGGAGGATGGGTGTATTGTATAATGTAGAGCTGGTCAGTTGTGTGCTATGGTGCAAAGATGACGGCTATGAGTAATTATTCTTGTTTTATGACCTGACTGTATCTGTGATATGAAATAACAGCAATCTACAGTGAAAGCAACCGTGTCCCTTAGTTTGTGTGTTGTTGTGAAAGTTGGTGTCATCAAAGACACAATAAGGAAATCAATCTGACATCATTTGTAGAGTTGTTCCGATACAGATATTAGTATCAGAAAAGCTGCCGATACTGCCTAAAATACTGGTATCGGTATCGGCGAGTATACCAGTCTATGCCATTAGGATACCACATAATGTATCACGTCATGATATGTCATTTACAGCATTGGTTCTGAAAGTGGGGTCCGGGGACCCCCAGGGGTACTTGAGGGGATACCAGGGGGTCCCCAGCTAAATGATTTATAGGAACCAAATGGACCCTTATGGGTCTGTAACTCAGAGAGTGTACACATGGAACCAAATGGACCCCAAATTAACGGGTCCATTTGGTTCCATGTGTACACTCTCAGAGTTAAATTAACATTGATTTTACAATAAGAATTGGGGTCCCAGAGATAGAAATGCCATTAAATGGGGGTCCGTAGCCAATGCATGTCAAACTGGGGGGGTCCTTAAATTACAATGAAATGAGAATCATTGCTAGAGCCGTAAGAATCTTCTCTTATGGGGGTCCCTGGCTGGCATATCTTTTCAAATGGGGGTCCGCGGGCGTCAATGTGGGGGTCGATGTTGCACTTCTCAAACTTTTTAATTTGAAGGACCCCCCCATAATTCTGAGAGTGTACAAATGGAACCAAATGGACCCATAGGGCCCATTTGGTTCCATTTGCACACTCTGAGTTACAGACCTGTGAGGGTCCATTTGGAACCCTCAAGAGTCCCTGGACCCCACTTTGAGAACCACTGTCTTAGATTTTCTTTTAATTACACAGGTATCGGATCGGTACTTTGTATCGGGAAGGAAAAATGGTATTCGTAGGATTTGGTACATCTCTAATCATTTTTGCCTTCATTTTATAATCTGGGCAAACTGTGCTACAAATGGCTGCCTTGATTGCACATGTGCCTGTATGTACGTGTATGTCCCCAAAATGTTGTCTGTCTGTCCACACTAATCTCGCAAACCAGTACACCAGTCGGTGCCAAATGTCTTGTGCACGCAGTGTCAGCAGGCGCTCTTGAATATATGGCATATATGGCTTCGTGAAACCTATTTTTTTCCTTTTAAAAAAAAAAAATATCTCTGCCGTCATGTTGATGACGTAAGTGTGGGTCTCCATTTTTGGGCAAGACTGATGTCGACGTATCAGATGTACTCTGATCTGATACCATTGCCTGACATTATATTCAAACACAAAAACTGTTGTCATTGATGCAAAACTATGGTATGGTTTCCGTGTGTAATCTAGCTATGTGAGCCATGAGAAATATGTGGAACTCCATATTTGGGCAGAGTGTGGGACATGCATACATAGGGTGCCTTCGGAAATATAGCTCTGAGCGCACTGGCCAATATATATATATTACAAACTAATTGGCGAGTGCGCTCGACGCACCCATAGTTGCGACCGTAGGTCGCATTTACTATGGAAACCTGCTCCAGGTGTCCGTCCGTCCCTCCGTCACACACGTCCCGTCACACTTTTGCCCTGCTCATATCTCCGCACCCGTTGCCCCGATCCATGCCAGATTTTGCACACACACTCCTTACCTGCCAAACTACACCCTCCAAGGACCCCCGGAGCTCCAGGGACCCCCAGCTGCCTCGGGGACCCCCAAGTGTAAAAAATCAGCACGTCACACTTTTGCCCTGCTCATATCTCCGCACCCCTTGCCCCGATCCATGCCAGATTTTGCACACACACTCCTTACCTGCCAAACTACACCCTCCAAGGACCCCCGGAGCTCCAGGGACCCCCAGCTGCCTCGGGGACCCCCAAGTGTAAAAAATGAGCACATGTGGACAAATTACCAAATGACCACCCCAACGGGGCTGCTCACGGGGCATTCCCGGGGACCACCCACTCCTGGTGCTCCAGAACGGATGCAAAAGTGGTGGCGCCCCCAGTGGAGGACCCCCTGCCACTGCAGCTCACATAAAATGCCGTAACTCGGGCTAGGAGCGTCCGGGAGAGCCGCGGCCGGTACCTATTCGTCCGCCAAGGCAACGCGGACACCCCACCCCTAATTTCTCACATGGCCCTCTTCTAGCGCCACCTTCAGGCCGCTTTTCCCAACACATTTTTGCCCACTACTCCTACAGTTTTGCCCCTAAAAACACGCAAATTGCTACACACAGTATGTCTACACTCATGTCATCAACATGCCTGCCACCACATTTCTTAGACCACCAAACAAAACTATACATTGCCCACACAACTAGGAACCAATCGCCGTTACAGCCCTCTTCTGTATACATGTGACCTACGGTCGCTTATCTCCCGATTAGGGAGTCTTACTGGTATCCTATGGAATCCTAGTTATTAAGTGTCATGACAATATCAGTATCAGTCATACACTGGCCATAGCCTGGAGGTGGACGGTGGATGTCTGGATGAGGTTATACTGTAAATCTTATGGAGTGTGTTGTCCAACCTCAATGTGTCATGGCATAAGGCGCAAACAAATCAGTCGGCTCCATATAGGCACAAAAGAGGTCATGCCCATATATGGACATATACTGATGACATCAGCGATCTACATATATGGGCATAAAAACGTCCAGGACTGACGGATACACAGATGTTGTCCTGAGCCACAGATCCGATCGCTATGGTCATGTGCATGCATACAGTATATGGGACCGACCGACTTCAAACTCGGCGAGCGCAGCTGCAAGGACTCGACGGTGTGTGGTGCCTGCTGTCGAGTAGTTCGGATATCCAGTTTTCCAGAATCGCCGATCCAACCAATATGCCCATATATGGGTATTCCAATAAATGGGCATATATTGATGACGACATGGGGATCTCCATATATGGGCATAAAAGGGACACAGACAGACGGATGCAACGGGTACTCTGACAAGGTCAGAGTACGACTACGACGTAAAGGTGTGAGGGCCGCATAGCCCGCATAGTGGCCCGAACTCTAGATGTGAGGGCTGCATAGCGGCCAGAACCTCTAGATAACAAAAGTAGCATAGTGATTGACAGTTTTGAAAAATATTCAGGGATTGATTGACTTCCTTGCCTTTGTGACAACATGCAGAAGAAATGTGATGCTTGGTGTAGTGCTTTGTGAGATCACAGATAAAGGAGGAAAGAACAAGCAGGAAAAGCAATAAATGAAGAAGAAAACTAGGTAAGTAAACCAGAAAGCTTGTGCAATCTGCCAGCAATGGGACAGACATGACCCCAAGTAAATCCACAGAGGGGGGCTTTCATTGATTGATTGAATACTTCATTTAACAGTTTGCAAATAGTACAGTGATACGATTTTACAATGATGCTAAAAGGATAACGCCAAAAATCCTAGGGGCTTGTTTACATTGTGGACCTGTGTACTCAATTCATTGAGACATTTAAAGATATACATCACAGTAAGTAAAGTACAGTAAAGGTACAGTAAAGGGGGGGACAAGTACAGTAAAGGGGGGGACATTTCTGGTGTTAAGCTAAGATGTTTTTTCTAGGACCAGTCACAAATTGCAGACAGGTGCTCTTTTGGTGGTTTTGAAGGAAGGTAAGGAGTCACTTTTTGATGTCTGGTGGTAGGGCATTCTAGATTCCACATTTTGGTGGCATAGCAGTAGAACGAATTTAACCCCACGTTTGTGCCGAATCTGGGTTGAACAAGATCAGTGGAGGTCCCTCTGTTGTTCCTGTGTGTGTCTTTCATGTTATTGAAGTAGTCTGACAGGTACATGGGTATCCCTGCTCTCTTGAGTATCTTGAAGACGAGGTCCATTGCAAGTTGCTGTACTCTGTCCTCTACCCTGAGCCATCCCACCCTAGCATAATGGTCATGGGTAGGTGAGTTCTAGGTGTGAGGCCAAGCAATAGCCTGACCAGTTTGTTTTGAGAGGTCCGAAGCTTTGTTTTTAATGCCTTTGTGCAGTTTGTGGTGCAGAGTACCATGAGGTGCATGCATAGTCAAAATGACATTGGGATTGGATGAGTGCTCCAGCTAGAGTCCTCAATGTATTCCTACTGACCACCGAGTAGATCTAGCTCAAATCTTGTTCTTTAATTGACTTTACTGATTACTTTTGTTGCCATGTTTTTCACTGGAAAGATTGTCCTCTAAAATAAACCCAGCTAGATAATTTCCATGTGCTGTGTGTGCAGCCTGTTTCCAGTGGTTCCATGAAGGCTGTGAGATGGGGGTTCTAGATGATGATGATGGCTTGTTTCCAGAAATGTAATGAGCTTATTTCTGCTGGTTGGTTGCTTTTATGCCTAAATATATTACAAATAAACGTGTCACAAACGCTGGTGCTAAATACCTGTGTTGTTTGCAACTCCATTACTTTATCCGCACACTAATGTGTGTCTCAAGATCCCGAATTGTGTCTAGCTATGTATTGCCTGGTTTGAAATGTAATTGGCTACTTTGTACAATAGGTCTATCATTTCAAATCAATATTTTTGTGTATTTACCATATAGCCTACTCAAAAACATCGATTTGTGTTATGTCTATTGTTATCTATCTATATATAACCAGTAAGACTCCCTAATCGGGAGATAAGCGACCGTAGGTCACATGTATACAGAAGAGGGCTGTAACGGCGATTGGTTCCTAGTTGTGTGGGCAATGTATAGTTTTGTTTGGTGGTCTAAGAAATGTGGTGGCAGGCATGTTGATGACATGAGTGTACACATACTGTGTAGTGTGTAGCAATTTGCGTGTTTTTAGGGGCAAAACTGTAGGAGTAGTGGGCAAAAATGTGTTGTGAAAAGCGGCCTGAAGGTGGCGCTAGAAGAGGGCCATGTGAGAAATTAGGGGTGGGGTGTCCGCGTTGCCTTGGCGGACGAATAGGTACCGGCCGCGGCTCTCCCGGACGCTCCTAGCCCGAGTTACGGCATTTTATGTGAGCTGCAGTGGCAGGGGGTCCTCCACTGGGGGCGCCACCACTTTTGCATCCGTTCTGGAGCACCAGGAGTGGGTGGTCCCCGGGAATGCCCCGTGAGCAGCCCCGTTGGGGTGGTCATTTGGTAATTTGTCCACATGTGCTCATTTTTTACACTTGGGGGTCCCCGAGGCAGCTGGGGGTCCCTGGAGGTCCGGGGGTCCTTGGAGGGTGTAGTTTGGCAGGTAAGGAGTGTGTGTGCAAAATCTGGCATGGATCGGGGCAACGGGTGCGGAGATATGAGCAGGGCAAAAGTGTGACGGGACGTGTGTGACGGAGGCAAAAGTGTGACGGGACGTGTGTGACGGAGGGACGGACGGACACCTGGAGCAGGTTTCTATAGTAAATGCGACCTACGGTCGCAATTATGAATTTCCCTCTACAAAATAGCACCTTGGCAGGACCCTATGGGCAGGATGGATACAGGATAGGTTGGCACTAGGGACATCTGGGCACCTCAATGTAAAAATGGTTATTTTGTCCAAAATGTTAAAAAATAAAATATTTGAAAAATGCTGTTAAGCAATGTAAAGTATACATGATGTGAACATGCAGTACATCATTATCAGATTCAGACTTTATCCTTCAACTTCTTGTTTATGCCCCAAAAAGAATTTGTAGTAATTGTAGAAATATTAGACCTTAATTGTCGAATGTATAAGCATGTTCTAATCATGTATACTTTACTTAACCTAAAAACATTTTCCATATATATATATATATATATATATATAATTTTTTTAATGTTTTTTTTACATTTTGGGAAAAATAGCCAATTTAACACCGAGATACCCACTCTTATTTGGTGCCCACCTATCCTGTTAGCGGCAGGACTCATGATTGGTCCCTGGCTTTAACCCACGTCACGTGAACACCAGAGCAATGTTTGTACTAGTGTCGATTGCTTCTGTCTGACAGTGTGATGATGATGATCCATAGATCCATCCAGCAGCCCATTGTGGTGCAGGCTCAGGCTCACGGGCCCTACTTACTCTGCTGCTAATAAGTCGCCTTTATTTTCGTATTTAAAGTTTGTAGAACATCTTGCAACGTGGGTTCACCGTTCAACTAACACTCCGTTAGCGTTACATGTGGACAATAGCAACCTAAAAGTGACCAGTACTCTGCAACGGGGAGGTTGTTGTAACCGTTAGCTTAGCTTAAGTGCGCTAACGCTAGCTCCCCTGTCCCACCTGTTTTAGTCTTAAGGTGGAATGGATCATAGGAAACATCTGTATCTTTAGTCTTTAGGTGGAATGGATCATAGGAAACATCTGTATCTTTAGTCTTTGAGTGAACATTGTTTGTGATTTAACTACAAGGTTTTCAAACGTCTACGCCCAGGCCTTTTTTTAAAGAATGGATCTGAATTTTTACTCTGACCTGTCGGATGGATCAGGTCAGAATGTGGATGCAGAGTTCTTGGATACACAGCCTTACAGTGGATACTCGGAGAATAAGGTAACGTACAGCATCCGTCTTGATCCAAGGCTAAGGTGACGTTGATTGGTTGATTGAATACTATATTAGTCAGGAATGTAAACAGTGTGAGGTACAGTCAGACCAGAATGCTAAAAGGATAAAACACAAAAAGTCCTGGGGACTGGTTTCCTTTGTGGTCCTATGTATTCAATTCATCAACATAGCATAAAAGAATAACACAATAATGCATGTCATCAACAATTACAAACTGTATGTACTAAGGAGAAAAGGGATCCAGGTATAGTTAGTAGACAATAGGGTGAGGTAGTGATTCTCAGCATGGGGTCCAGTTCAGGGAACCCCAGAGGTCCTTGATTATTACGTCCCAGGGGTCCCCAGCGAAATAATAGATGGTTAATGTTCACCACCAATATTAAATGTACAGTTAATTAGAGAACATTGTAAGAATGGCTATTTTCGTAAGAGTTTCACTATTATCTCTATAGCAGCACTTTAGACAGTAAAGTATTTCTGGACCAAATAACAGACCAAATCATATCTTAACGATGCAGAATTTCTTAGATTGGGCTCCCGAATGAAAATCTTATCAAATGAGGTTCCGTGGCCTAATGCATATCAAATTGACTGTCCTTGAAATAGAATAAAAGGTCTAAAAAGGTTTAGGATCACCAGTGCATACATAGAATAAGATGACATCATATGATCATGGTCTTTAATGTTCATGCTAACACACAACATAACCCTCTGTCTTTTTGTAGTTTCCAGGAGGCGGTGAACATTATTTAACCATCAATGGAGCAGGTCACCCCTTTCTCTCCGCTGAGGTGAGTGTTAAAATATTGATTAGACTACTGTGAGATGTCTTTTCATGTTGAATAATTGTAAGCGGAGCTCACCACCAGTGCATTTTTCGCTGAGACGTCTACTTTCTTTTCACCCCATTCAGCAGACATTCCATACCCCCAGCCTAGGGGATGAAGTGTTTGAGATTCCTCCAATCTCACTGGACACTGTGGTGTCACACTTCGGGGAGCTGTCTGATGGGTCGGAAGGTACGGGAGGACCCTCCAGCTCCAGCAGCCTTGTTAGCAACCTCGTGGTGGGGGCCAATGACCCCTCATTTGCCTCCACTTTTGTGAACGCTGGCACCCAGGGCTTGGATCACTTAAATCTAGGAGTGATGAGCCAGTCATCGGGAGCTCTGCTCAGTTCCTCCGCTCTGGTGAGTCTTTTGTCTTTGGACTCTCATTTGTGTGACATTTGACCAGAATCTGTGATCTGTGAATCAGACTGTTATATTGTCAGGTGGAAATCTGACACACATAACCAATGCATTCTGTCTTGAGAACTTTCTCTCTATGCACTAGCAAACGTAATATTCATTGTTTTTTTTTTTACGTTTCTTCCATTTTGAATATTTATTATTTTAATTGTTTAGACATTTTAGAATGAGCCCTTCAACTTAATGAAATGAACTTGACATTTTTGCTGGTACTTGAAATAACTTGAAATAACAAAAAAAAAAAATGTGTTTAATGTGGAGTTCCATGAAGCTGCACATTACAACAACCACCAGCAGTTGAGAAGTAGGGTTACGACATGAATATAAGGTTACATACTCACAACCTAACTTCCTCCTGAATTCTCCAGTCCAAATCACCTGTTTGCACAATGTTATAGTTATCACTGAACTGTGTTGAACTGTGTTGAGTTAATAGCTAGATAATAGCTAGATTTTGAAACTACATCCTGAAGCCAAACGCATGTCAAATAGTGTGGTGACTGTCTCCCATGGCCAAATGGAAATGGCGGTGTTCTAATCACTTCACCCATAAGTACAGAACTGCTTCACATATTTTCATGCATAGATTATAAACACAGATCTCAGAGAAAACATATGCATTAACCAATGTCAGTGTCTCTGATTGAACACGTCTTGGTCAGTTTGTCTTTTAAAGCTTCATCCCCACTCCCTATTCTTATCCCTCTTCAGGAAATGGGCAGTTCCATGGCATCGCATTTCAGGAGCTCCTCACCCATGACCATTGATGTGGCGGACATAAACAACAGCCTTTTGGGAAGTAGTCAGCTGACCACTATCGACCAATCGGAGCTGGGACTGGGCCTCGCAGGGGGGCACATCCTATCTCGTACAAAGTCAAATGAGCAGCCATTATCGGCCACGGCCTCTCCAGCTGGCTCCTTGCAGGATGATGACATGGATGGCACACTCTACCAGAGTGTGCTGGTAGACTCTCCCATTCCTCTCTCTTCCTCCTCCGTCCTCCCGACTATGTCCTCCGGTCCAGCCCGCCTGTCCTCTGTCACCGCTGCCGGCAGGAGAGGCGGGGGCAAACCGGCCACAGTATCCCCAGCCGCGGGACCAAAGAAACCGGGGCGAAAGAAGAAGGACCCCAACGAGCCCCAGAAACCTGTGTCAGCCTATGCCCTGTTCTTCAGAGACACGCAGGCTGCCATCAAGGGTCAGAACCCTAATGCCTCCTTTGGGGAAGTCTCCAAGATCGTGGCCTCCATGTGGGACAGCCTGGCTGAGGAGCAGAAGCAGGTAGAAAGATAACTTGGCGATGCCTGTAGGAATCCTTAATGGGGTGTAAGATTTACAGAAGGTGATGAGAAATGTCTAATTTTCCTCTTTTCGTTCCATCCCTCATTAGGTGTACAAGCGAAAGACGGAAGCTGCAAAAAAAGATTATTTGAAAGCCTTGGCAGCTTACAGAGCCAGCCAGCTGTCACAGGTACAGTGATCTTGTCCTCTCGAAGGAAAATGTTTGTGGGATCGTTTGCCATGAAATGCACCAATTACTTTTCTGTTTTGTCACTACAGCCCTCTGGTGAGGTGGCTGACACGGGCCCTTCGCTGCCACTGCCTCAGACGGCAGTGAACCCGCCTCCCATGGGTCCGACCTCTGCCACCCTCGGCCGCTTGTCGGCGTACAACCCCGACGAGAACACCATCACCAACATTTGTGCCTCCAACATCATCCTAGACGTGCCCGAGGTGACCACGCGCTCGCGCACTGGGGCCAAACCCGCTACCGTGCCAACCATGCCGCTCCCCACCCAAACCATCACCAAGATCATCATCTCCAACCCTGGTGGAGGTCAGGTGGTGACCGTACTGCCGGGAGGAGTCCGCACGCTGCAGCCCCGCCAGCCCCCTCCGCTACAGCAGATGCAGAGCGCCCCGCCCCCGCCGCGACTCCAGCAGATGGCCCCAGCGCCGCCACCCTTGCTGGCTAAACCCAGCGCTGCGACCGGCCTCCCCGTGTCTGTCACCGCCACTCCTCCCCCGCCACTCCAGATCAAAATAGTCCCCGCCTCGCTGCAGTGCACAGAGACCACGCCCATAATTCATAAGTCCACAGGGGATCCCAGGTCCCAGGCGATGCCGGCCATGGCCTTGAAAGTGGTGAAGTCTATCAGTATTGACTCGCTCAGCGACATGGAAGAAGAAGAACTGCAGTCAGAAGAGGTAAAGAGCTTGAAGCCTGACTCTTCAAAGTTAACATTACATTACAGTCATTTAGCAGACCTGTGTTCCAATGGATACTTTGTAATTATTATTTAGTCACAGACTCTTGTTAAATATGTATAAAACCCACAGATCGCACAGATTTAAATAACCACTTTCAATGTTACAGACAAAAGTTTTCAAAAATGTAAAAAAGCGCAATGTCACCTTGTGACATTTTGTGAGCTTGTAGATCGTCTAATTTCTCAACACTGTCATACAAAGAAGCATAAAATGGGGCATTAATTTATGACGAAATATAAAATATGATATATGGACAAGTTTTCTCTGCCCAACAGCAACAATACCGTAGGGCAGGCATTATCTTTTTCTTAAAGGAGACATCCGGTCATTTTAAGTGTTATGTTTGATGTGTGTCAAATCACTTACCAACGTAGAAATGAAAAACGCGTGACTCCACAGATCCCCCTATCGACCCCCACCGTTGGCATTATAGGAGTATATAGGATAGCAGCAATTCGCCTATTTTAACAAATGTAAAGTCTGTTTTTTTCTCCTAGTACTCATTGTGGAGTCCCATGATAACGTAACAGGCGCTAAAACTCCGAGAAGCTAACGGCTAATAACAGAACGAGCTAATGCTGGGGCTGCGTGGCAGCGGTGGCCTAGTGGTTAGAGGGGCGGCCTTGATACCGGAAGGTCCCTTGTTCGATTCCCCAATTCATCACATCAATCATGAATCACCGCTGAATAGCCCTTGAGCAAGGCTTCCATGCAGGGTCCGGCTGGAAACAAGCTTCGTGCTTAGTCCGACACCCTGGGTAAACAACAAACTTTGCTTTGCTTCTTTGCTTTTTGCTTTGCTTTGCTTTGCTTTGCTTTGCTTTGCTTATCTCTCTGCATGGCAGCCCCAGGTTGCCAGGTCGGGAGAGAAACCAGCAACCAGCATTAGCTCGTTCTGTTATTAGCCGTTAGCTTGTCGGGAGTTTTAGCGCCTGTTACGTTATCATGGGACTCCACAATGAGTACTAGGAGAAAAAAACAGACTTTACATTTGTTAAAATAGGCGAATTGCTGCTATCCTATATACTCCTATAATGGCAACGGTGGGGGTCGATAGGGGGATCTGTGGAGTCACGCGATTTTCATTTCTACGTTGGTAAGTGATTTGACACACATCAAACATAACACTTAAAATGACCGGATGTCTCCTTTAACAAATTGAAAACTCATTTAATAAAAATAAAAAAAATACATTTGTTTTATTAATAATAGAGTTTCTACTTATTCTAAAATAATTATTGCTGTATTGGCTATTGGTCAAAATACAGGCAGTTAATTCAGGTAAAAGATTTATAAATGTACTATGTAATAGTGTATAGGCAGGCAGTATGTCTGAATGTACGTCATCAGTGCCTCACTATTTCGTCCTGTTCTTGTAGGTGCATATGGAGTTGAATGAGTCCAGTGATCCAGGAGTGTGTGTGAGGGCTGGCTGTAGCAACCCAGTAATAGACAGCCAAGACTGGGACAAAGAGTACTGCAGTAACGAATGTGTGGCCAATCACTGCAGGTGTGTGTGTGGTTAATCTAGATCTCCACCTACTGATATGTCTGGTGACATCTAAATTCAGTGATTGGGCTTAAACTGTGTGGAAACAATTTGGAAATTGAAAATATTATTACAGCATCATTCTGTCAGAGCTTTGTTTCATTCCTCAAAAAAGGACTGACATTAATAACGTGTCCTTATGTCTGACTCTGACCAATGCATTATCATCTATTGATACCACCTCCTTTTTTTCCAGGGATATATTTATGGCCTGGTGTTCCATCAGGAAGCACAGCTTCGGGAAAGTCAAATGAGGAGCTCAGAGAAACCAGTCACAGAAAGAACTGGACACCAAGTGTTTCACAGGCATTGGAGAGACCACAAGTTAGAAAGTATCACGGGACCTAAAGCTTCCTACTGCCCTCTACTGACCAAAATGCTGCCTGTGCCCCTATAGGCTATTTTATGTTAACACATTTTTGTATATAGTTTTGTCATAGTTTACAGAACTCTGTATGCTGATATTTTATGTTTCATGTGCAGAGGATTCTAAACTAAGCAGCAAGTACATAAATGTAAATTCTTACGTTGTACATGCTATTGCTTATTGTGTATGCAGTATAAACTTTTGGTCAGGTATTATTTAAAACCCAATTTTATAACTGGATTTGGCCATAACTGATAGCAACATCAGCACTGGTCTGCACAGTTCACCATGGACAGGGGGCAGATGGTATCTTGGTGTGCACTGGATTTCAGGATTCAACTGTTTTGTCTCCGATTGGGTCGAAGCTATCATGGTTATTATCAAACATGTTTGGTTTTTAACCACTTGAACCCTATTCTATGGGTGAACATTCAGCAAAAATAGCACGTCTACAGTCTCACAATGTGTTGCGGCCCATTGTGAGCTTGTAGATTAGCTATTTTCGGCAAAGACATTTAGTGTAGAGGGGGAAACTACTAGGCTAGAGGATCTAGTATAGAGCCCTGGGGGACTCTGGGGTCCGGGCAACTAAGTATAGGGTTTAAGTGGTTAACAACTAGAATCTGGACAAATCTGAGCATGATCCAATAGTTTCAGCTGGCAGTGGTTAACGATGAAAATCAGATTGGAGCCCCGGCATGCGGACTGTACATTTTTAAAGTCACACATTTTATGTGAACCAGTCCTTAGCTCCCTCACCTGATTAAGAAGTTGGAGTCCTTTTTGAATGTTTTGGCAGTGATGGCAAATTGATTCTACGTTATTGTAAATCTCAAGCCTGGGGTTGACATTATTTTGACCATTAATGTGCTCCCTAGTCCCTATACCTCCCTCCTTTCTTGGACAACGTTGCCAATTTTCAACCTGTCTTCTTGTGGTTGGTTCTCACTGGTGCCCGTTGTGACGCCGTCCCATTTCGCTGTCTGTTAGATTGTTCTAGCCTTCTAGTGCGTTTGAA
Organism: Gymnoscopelus microlampas; assembly: GCF_963454915.1. Taxonomy (NCBI): domain Eukaryota; kingdom Metazoa; phylum Chordata; class Actinopteri; order Myctophiformes; family Myctophidae; genus Gymnoscopelus; species Gymnoscopelus microlampas. The sequence continues at coordinate 41,017,410 of NC_139942.1, read as the reverse complement.
AAGGCTAGCTAGCCAGTGAAGCACAACATAAATGTACCATGGCAGACATTGAACTGAATGAACGGTGTGAGACAGACTGATATACTAACACGGCTAATTAGTCAGGGTTTTGAAGTTGGACTGCGTACAAAGTGAATTTCCTCTGCCTGGTTTGTATGACTCCTAGTTGCTGTTGGGGAGGTAAGCGTAATGTATACTTCATCGCACGATGGTGTTGCTCACTGAAAATGGGGAGGGATGACAAGGGGGGGAGGAGGGGAGGGTGGTTGCAAGAGGGCGAGGCGCGCTCGCTGGTGTGAAGAAAAGGCAACAAACGTACAAACGTTTTGCCTTTTCTTCTGCTTTCAAGTTAGTTTAAACACATTATTCTGTTCATAATCAGTATAAGCTTTAATCCATTTATTTAATTTAGTGTCAGTATAACATCTGTTCTTTATAATTGCTAATGATCCTGTGTTTAAGTGTTTCTAGCCAGTATTTAACACCTCAAGTAGTTCTCCATAGCCTATATTTTAGCTAAGATTTTGCTCGTACTGTTGGCTATGGAGAGCACAACGTATTTTCACTCGAAAAATGCTTGCTGAAAATCATTTATTTTTGGGACACCATCATGCGACGAAGTATGAATTAAGCTTATAGGAATTTGTTACTCAAAAGTTTTGTGTCTGCTATGGCAGACAAAGCATACATTACTTTTTTACAGATGCCAACAGCATTAATGAAGCACTGTCTTCAGTTTGTTTGGTGTGTTTTTTTTGTAGGAAATAAATAAGAGCGAAGATCCATAGTGAAAAAGGTTCGTCTTTTACTTTGTATTGGGATAGTTATCACAGTTTGTACAGCCAACAGTTTTTCTTTAGTTTTGTCAGTTTTGTATAAAAAAGAAATTATGCACAGTCCTGTGTCAAAGAAAAATCAAGGATTGTTTGATGGTAACCTTTTTAAAATAAACGTTGAGCAATAAATGCTCAAACTAATTTATTGCACCTCTTGTACATTTTTACAAATATCTTCAGACCCCACATATGCCATTGCAACAATGTCGACTACTATATCATTTAACAATCATACATCCAATTTATGTAGCGCTTTTCTCTGTAGTCAAAGTCGATTTATCATGAATTTTAGTCCTTAAAAGTGAGACATTCCCAGAACCGTAACATCTGCTCTAAAAGAGTAGTAAAGACAATGAAAGCATTTGCCTTTTAAGGTGTGTATCATTGGAATGGAAAAACTTAAAAAACTTAACTATGGGAGTGGTTTAAATTAACTGCTACAACACCAGAATAAGGGCTTTATAGTGGATACGCCACTTTCATAAACACTGATTTATGCTTTAGAAAAGCACTTTCAATGTACATTCATGGAATACTTATGCATTGTTCAAGTATAAAAAAAAAGTTTTTCTCGCAAATGCCCTTTTCGGTTGGAACTAAATGCCATAGGTCACCCCATTCGGATGCTATCAACATAGGTCTAGTCACGACAACTTGGACCCTTTTCACAGCAGACATTTTGACAGCCAAATGGGAAAAACATTAATTGTGGGTGTTTAATTCAGGCAACTGTCCATGGCCTGGCTAGAGCTGATGATTTATTTCTGGCAGATATGTCTCATTTGAGTGGTTTCCAGGCTAAACTGTCCATGTTGGCACACAGTAGCACCTACATGAAACACCCACAATTAATGTTAATGTTGCAATGTTATATTTCATCATTACAATGCATGGGCACATACACCGTTCATTGTTCTCTATCTCTACTTAAGAACTGTCCATCATAGAGGTCTGTCATCAACATCACCCATTGTCTAATCTGAGTTCCGAGAAGCTCTCGCATAAAAACATAGTCAAACCTGATGGGGGAAATATTCTGATACCTGAGCAAAAAAACAACATTATAAACATGCCCACATCTGTTTGGAGTAAGCAAGAATTGCACAATTTGATTCATCTTTTAAATACAAAATACTCAACAAAAGACAAAACAGAGATACTGTAATTACAGCTACAGTGCATATCATAAAAAAAATTACAATACAAATTAACAAGATATCATTTAGATATTGCCATATTGTTCATTTAGAGATGTCTACAATTTAAAAAGGTTTTCAAATCGTCTCTCTTCTTAGTTTTTTTCCAAGACTGGTGAGATATACGTACCATCGCCAGACATTGAAAACCACCAACGTCTTATTATAGGTGGGGGCGGCAGTGGCTCAGGGGTAGAGTGGCCAGTAGAGCGGCCGGATGAAAGCTGTGAGGTTTCCAGTTCGATCCCAGGCCCCCCCAGAGTTAGTGTCCTTGAGCAAGACACTGAACCCCTAATTGCTCCCGATGAGCATGTTGGTGCCTTGCATGGTTTCCTCCGCCATCGGTGTATGAATGTGTATGTGAATGGGTGAATGTAATGCACAATCTATGTAAAGCGCTTTGGATAAAAGCGCTATATAAATGCACCATTTACCATTTATAGGTGGCAGCCAGCTAGCTAGAGAACCTTGACAATAGAGGCTCTGCTGGGTGGATCCACACGGTACAGCCCCACGCCCAAGCACACAGGCTGACTCAGCTTAGTCTGGTACTCATACAGCTGAATCAACTTTGGACCCACCTCGCTAAAAGTGATCACGCCTTTCTCAAAATTCACATTTACCGCTATCCGCTTGTACTTCAGTGTTGCAGAAAGGACGTTCTTCTTGCTGTTGTGGTAGGTAAACAGTTGGCCCACACCATTGCACGTGAGACTCCAGGACTGGGCATTCATTCCGAAGTTGCTAATGTCTTTGCTCTTGCGGTTGATGCCCTTGTAGGTCACGGCAATATCCCAGTATCCCTCTGCCTCCACCTCCCAGGAGTGGGTACCACTGGTGAAACACTGGGTGGAGAGGACCTGGGGAGCTGCATCAAAGCGGCTCGGCTCGCTGGGATACGTCAGCTTGGTCTTCACTCTCTCCACCATATGGAGGTCAGGGGACACTTTGAGGAAAGGACTGACAGTGTTCATATCCAGAGTGAGAGTACCTGTGGTGCAGACACAACACATTAACAGTATGGCCGCAAATGTACATGTAATAAACAAAACATGCCAACGATCAGATCCTAAAACACTCGTATGAGTGTTTCTATGAACTTAACTTCAAATTCATTGTTCATGTTCTTATCAGAATTTGTTCCTTGGTATGCACAAAACCTGTGTGTGCTTTTAGACAGGCCTACGTATATGTTGGAAACGTGTCGGAAGGCACTTAGAATGACTTATTCTTTATACAAAATCACTAACGAAATGTTTCAGTGCCAAGTAAGACATGAGACCAATTCAAACCAATTTGTTTGGGCCTAATTTTCCACTTTCCCTCATTTCCCTAGATTGTGGAATCACGATACTGCTGACTGGCTGATCCTCTGATCAGTCACTGGGAGGACATACCACATGCAAAGGAACATCTTATTCCTCCCCATTCAACACCCCTGCTGACAGGCACCCTTGGACAATCTGTAAAGAGTCGCTAATGCAGTTGAAACAAAAAAAAAGGCAGGGTTTCCGAGGCTACTGATGCAGAGACAAAGAACGCCCTCCCCATGCTGCCGAGCTGGATGCACCGTGGGCGATTCAAACCCATAGACATAAATAGGTAGACTGCGCGTATTGAAAGGTAAAGTAGCCTTTACTTAACAACATTATCTCTTGTCTTTTGACAAAATGCTCTCCCTGCATGACATCTTACCTAAATACATTGTCTCTTCATCTGTGTGACTGTGTATTCGATGATAAACCAGGAATTCTGTGGTGGGCAAACAGTTAATGAAAATAATTCACTTTGTAACAAATCAGTAAAAAATGTAATGCGTCTCAATTACATTGAAAATAATTGTAAACGTATTTTAATTCATAGACATTGCACTTGCCTGCAACAGTAGAATAGATGTTATGCAAACGGGTTTGTTGCTTGTCCAGTGTCTCTGAGAGTGTCTGATTTTCCACAGCAAAAGTATAGGCTAAAGATGAAAATAATTGTCCAGTCAGTCAATTAACAAAAATAAAACAAGAATATTGTAATATAAGTACCGTTACACAGAAGAGCACAGATTGTATTACTTTAATTTTGTTTCTATAAGCTCAGCTGTGAATGTTTTCATTATTTCTGTAATATGCTCCAGCCTCCTGTGATATTGGCTACTACTGTATAGTAGTAGTATAGTAACACACAAACACACACGGCTATTTACAAAACCTGACCTGAAGTTTAATCTCAGTTTATACTGACTTACCATAATACAGGACAATAAACCACAGACAGAGGAGTACCACAGTGACACTGTTAAGGGGAGATTCATTAGGCTTCACTTTCTGCTTCTGTCAAAAAATAAATATGAGTATGATCAGTTATCGTGTTTTGCACACTAATGATCTGTCAATTTTAATCTAGAACAAGTTAACAACGACTTTCAGGGCACAATTTCAAGCACTCCCATAGTTATGCCATTATGTGCAATTAAATTTGAGTCTGGGTGGATGAAATGTAGACAAATTAGGTAACATAAAATAACTAGGTTGGTAAGCCTATCTATGGTGCCATCAAACGGTTACGTTGAACTCACTTCATTTTCTATGTCCTCTCGCAGTTTTCTGATGGAGTCCTTACATCCTGCAATTGTTCCTTCAAGTGAGTTGAAGCGCTCGTCCATGTACTCCTGTTTTATACACACACACACACACACACACACACACACACACACACACACACACACACACACACACACACACACACACACACACACACACACACACACACACCACGCACGCACGCACGCACACAATTTATATTTACTTTTACAATAATTTATAGACTGTCACCTTTTTTATTTGACGGCCGACTTTTACAGGGACCATCAATAACTGAAATCAACTGGATACGGGGATTTCCTACAGGTGTGGCTGTAAGGTCTCTCTATTTACAAGAAACGGCATTGCTCATTCTACTTCCGCACGCAAAACTAAATTCTTGTTGATACAACAACAGAGATACTGGCACTGATAGAATGAAACGTGCGAGGATATTTCTCATAGCAAAATGATGAAGGATTGTGGTTGTTGTGAAGTGAGTCTATTTAAAGTATCAACTCATTGCACACTACTTAAGGTAGGAGAAGTGATATTGTTTTGTTAAAGTAAATCTTACATAGCTCTATATTCTGATCGTACTCATTGCTATAGAGTGATTCGAACCCGCGACACGTTGTCAGGCCGGTTTACCAGCCTAGGTGCCCAGGGCCATGCTTTAACCTTTTAACAAAAAAAACTAAAACATTTGTTGTAACCACAAAATATCACTTACAATACCTTTAATGAGTCTGTGATGAGAGGAGAAACATCTTAAACTCACAGTCAGTTTCCTGGACAGGACAGCGTTGGCCTCAGTAGCCTGCTTCCTCTCCTTGGTTTCAAAGGCACAGATGTTGCAGATGTAGCGTCTGGATGCCTTACAGTAGTACTTCAGCACCTCGTCGTCGTGCAGCGGGCACTTCCGACTCTTGAGATCCCCCAGGGGATTGACGAGGGGGTGGCCTGTGAATGCCGGTCGCTCCAGATGGTCCCTGATGTGCTCCTTACACAGTGACACCTCGCACTGCAGACACGTCTTATTCGCCAGCTCCCGTCTGTCTGGGCAGCAGTCACAGTACACCTTCTCTGTGTTCTTGTTCTTAAGTCGAGCACAGGTTAAATTAAGTCACTTTAGTTGAGAGTTCATTATTTGGACCCCCTTTGCATGATATGTGTGGACCAGGTGCCTGATATGGAGGAAAATATTGCATTGGCCTGCCTATAAATTAACAGAACATGGTGAAATAACACATGCTCAGGACATTCGAGCCTACCTTATGTTACCTATAATACCTAATGTTAAGGATGGGCCTGCTTTGCATTGCAAAGAGTGTGTGTTTATCAGGTGCAGAAATCCAGCTAAGTCAGTGCTACATACAATATATGACAGCATCTCCAAATGTCTGTGGGGTCCAATCCACAAACAATACAATCTTTAAAAGAAAGTAGCCTGTTTAAAAGGAAGAAAGTCCAGTGTTTAAGCATTATTCCATCTATGACAGTGGTTTTCAACCAGTGGTCCGGGGACCACCAGTGGTCCTTGAGGGAGTACCAGGGGGTCCCCAGCAAAATTAGTTAATAGAGGCACAATCATTTTTAACCACTTAGCTTTGGCTATTCAAAAATAGCAGATCTACAAGCTCATAGCGCGGCACCGAGTGCCGCGCTATGAGCTTGTAGATCTGCTATTTTTGAAAAACCTTGAAAAAGTTTGCATATCTTTGAATATTTATAATATAATTAACTGATATCTTTGCTTCTGGGGGTCCCTGGCACAAAACATTTTCAATTGGTGGTCCGCGGCCAATTGTATAACAATTTAGGGGTCCTTGGCATGAAAAAGGTTGAAAACCACTGATCTATGACAAAACACTGATCTTGATTCACAGAGACCTGCTGAACTGCTGATGTGCCAAGACCTGTTGTTGACCATAATTACAATTATTTTTTCTGAACAGATCAAGTATACCTTCTCTTTCCAGTTGTTTCTGTAGTCCTCTGCGATGTTGGACAGTGAAAAACTCTTCTGCACTCCAATGACCTGCCCAAAGTATGACCTGCAGTCGGGGCAGCGGAACGGGTAGTCTGCGTGGTCAATCATCCCTTCGAGACAACTCATGCAGATGCTGTGTCCACAGGGCAGCAGGCGGGGCTCATTGAAGATGTCCTGGCACACTGGACATGTCAGCAGCACCTCCAGATGGAGCTTCTCCTCATTGGCCATGCTGAAGTGTGAAACAAAGCACATATGCAGATTAGCAGTGGTGAGAAAAAAATACTCATTTTTTTTACTTTAGTAAAAGTACTGCAATGTAGAAACACTCTGTTTAAGTAAAAGTACAAAAGTATTGGTATCAAAATATACTTAACGTACAAAAGTAAAAGTACCCAATATGCAGAATGTCCCATTTCACAAGTTTTCAAATGTACAAAATGTATATAAATCTTTTGAAAATAGCAGATCTACAAGCTTGTAGATCGGCTATTTTCAAATGGCCGAAATGTAGGCTATAATAGGGCTGAAGTGGGTAATGCATGCAATAATCAAAATATACAAAGTAACTAGTAACTAAGGTTTTCAAATAATTGTAGTGGAGTAAAAAGTATAATATTTGCCTCTGAGATGTAGTGGAGTAGAAGTAACAGTACTGAAAATTGGAAATACTATAATAATTATACCAAGAAGTATGCCTACCTTAATTGCTAGATCATGGAAGGTTTAGATATGCCTTTCGCACTGTCAAAAGTGAAAGCAAGCAAGCCATGTTTATACAGTTTATTTCCTTGTAGGGCGGGACACATGCAGCACAAGGGAGGGATTAGCCACGTTTAGAACCTCACCCTCCACGATAGCTCCGAGATGAGGTCCCGCTGTCTCGGGTCCCGGCAGAGGTAGAGTCCTTCCAAATGCAGTGAAGATCACCTTTTTAGCAACATCGTATCCAAAAAGTATAGGTACTGCGAGACACCTACAGATGTTTGACATTTCACCGGAAAGTACAATTTAACCGACGGGGTGGAAAAACCCGTTTAAACGCTTATTTAGTCAGCCTGTGCCATGTTTTCCCATTATCCGAATTGGGAGCAGTACTGGCACCTGCCGTAGGGGGTTCTTCTTCAGAAGAGATTGCCCAAAAATAACAGGTTGGATTAGCCCTGTCTGAAAACTGTCATGGCGCTACTTGTTCCTGTTTTTGGACATTTCTACATTTACAACCCGTACATTTACATAAACAGTAAGATTTCAAATATAAAGTGTCCCATGGCCATGGATGTAACAAGTTAAAACGCTCGGTCCAAGTACCGTAAAAGCATTTTAATCCGATCGGCGGCCATTTTTTCATAGTTATAATGTATGAGTGCAGTACACCTCTCAACCGATAGGGTCGCGCAGTTGAAAGCATATGGCGAAAATCGGAGAAAATCGCCACCGATCGGATTAAAATGCTTTTTATTGAACAATACGGAAGACATGCGTACTTAGACCCAGGCGTTTTAACCTGTAACATCCATGGGCGTGGGGTCAGCACTTTACATTTGAAATCTGAACGTTTATGTAGATGTACGGGTTGTGAATGTAGAAAATTCAAAAACCAGGAACGAGTAGCGCCATGACGCTTGTGACAGACGAGCGTCATGTGAACCATGGCTACAGGTTGCGGATCAACTACACGTTCGAAAATGTAATGATTTGAAAACCAATTAAATGCAATCACCAATTATTAATAAGGGGTAAAATAATAATAATACAACCACTCGCTTGAGTTGAGTGCTGTTGTGATAAGTGATTTAAAAATAATTATGAATTCATAACAGTGGTGTAACGTAACTAAGTACATTTACTCAAGTACTGTACTTAAGTACAATTTTGAGGTATTTTTACTTTACTGGAGTATTTCCAATTTCCACACTTTTACTTCTAGTCCACTACATCTCAGAGGAAAATATTATACTTTTACTCCACTACGATTATTTGTAAACTTTAGTTACTTTGTAGATTTGTATTAATATTACAAAACCCACTTCAGCCATTTGAAAATAGCCCATCTACAAGCTCATAATACCTCATGATGCATTGTGACCTTGTAGATCTGCTATTTTCAAAATATTTTTACACATTTGACAACTTGTGAAATGGGACATTCTGCATAATGAGTACTTTCTACATTTTGATACCAATACTTTTGTACTTTTACTCAAGTACATTTTTAATTCCAGACTGAGTATTTCCACATTGCAGTATTGATACGTTAAAGTAAAAAAGTAAAAAATGTTACTTTTTCCACCACTGACGCTAGGGCAGTTGGTCGTTTTTATTTGATGGTGCCTGCAATGTTTGTGCCCTAACCAGCCTACTGATTAACTGTTGCATAACTAGAATTTCCCAAAACCAATCTATAAACGTGTAACTAGGGTTCAGAGGACAAACACATTTATCAGTAGGTAGGCGGTATTAAAAGTTGATTGTATAATACTTGAATGTTGATGAATGTACATGTTCAAATCCAATCATGCTCTTGAACCTTAAATGGCAACTCTGTTTATGACTATATCGGGTAATAAAAATGAAATTGGACCATGAGTTTCCATAGTCTTGAGTTTAACCAACTCCCAAAGTGCAGGGTGCAAGTCCAAAAGTTTGTGATGATTCATTCTGTTCACATCAAGTTAAAATTATTGTTTACGAATTAAAATGTTAACTCCAAAAACAGTTTAATACAAATTTTATTTAAAAAAAAAAGAATAGCAGTACAGTCAGACTGCCACATGTAAAAAACACATACAAAAAACAAAACATTTAAACAGCTTTGAAAGATTAAGAAAGTCTAAAAAAGTGTTTAAGCATGGTAAAGTAGTAGTAACACACAGCTTATATAAATGGCACATACTCTTCTAGTAATTGCTGACAAGTAGAAATCTGTATTTACACTTTATAGAGAAACTACATACATACAGTATGTTCACAGGCCTTCTAACTGCAAAACGCCTACACAGTCACACATGTATACAGTCACATGTATACAAGCTCCTGCTGGCTGAGAGAAAAGCTGTTAAAAAGTGAAAACAAGTAATTACAACAAAGCCATGACAGCACCTTCTCACTGTTTAAAGTATTGCTTGAGGTCTTTACCATTTGTTTGCCTTTGGGAGATTGTACTCACAGCTAGAGGCCATTATTAGTCCAGTGAATAGATTTTTAATGTCTAAGTGTGAACCTTTATTGGATATAGAGTTCAAAATATAGAGACTTCAAAATATGAAGAAAAAGTTTGATTAATTAACATCTATATATGGGCCAGGCTAACACAACTGTCCACATTTACAGATGGTGGAATGCAAGAAACGTAGAGGAACATTAATCAAAATATGAAGAAAAAGTTTGATTAATTAAAACTAAGATGGGCACCAGCAGCTTTTTGGGTCACCATTGTGTGTCTGAGTGAGTATGGGGCTAATGTCCCAAACCACTGGACATGTGCATGCTGCCAGTAGGCAGAGAAATATCCTCGATTCTTTTTCACATGATGTGAATATTTATTTTTTTAGAACTTAAATTTTGTACTGTAAACAAAGGCATTCAGATTGGGCTGACTTTGCCCAAATATGCAAATAAGTGATGTAAGCACTGAAGTCATAGAAGACTGACATCATACACTGTCCACATGATATCAAAGATCCACTTGGATAACACTTTTATTGGACCCCTTCTAGTTAACTTGTTGACATTACACAATGCTTACCCTAGTAGGCAGATATCTTTACAGTGGCTGATGCTTTTCAAATTTCACCAGCTGTTTTTTACATCCTGTGTTATTTTATTTGTGTAAAAAATGTTTCTACTGAATAGCACTTAAAGCACTTAAAGTCTTACCTGACAAAATACTGTAGCATACAGTAGATAAACTTGCCAGCCACAGACAAATATTACCAGCAAATAGCTGATGTCAATCTCAATCCTGCTAAATGTCAACAGGATAAAGGATGGCACAACAAAGAACGTTGTCCTGTAGTGGTTTAACTTTTCAAACCCTATTTAAATCAGTAGTAGTCATACAAGGAAAACAAAATAACATCTCAGATTTGAGGTAGAACTATTGTGTGAATCCACTCAGCTAACCAATAAATACTGAGATATTACAAGCCTGCAATTTTCCTGAATGAAGGTACGAATGCTCCACATGGGCTCTCATTGTGTTTCTGGAGATTCCGGAGGATCCTGAACCTTTTGCTGCACAGGCCGCAAATAAAAGGCTTGTCGCCGGTGTGAAACCTAAGATGGGCTTTCAGGTTGTCTCTGAGTCTGAAGCTCTTACCACACTGAGGACAGTTGTGTGGCCTGTCGCCCGTGTGAAACCTCTCGTGACGGCGCAGACTCTTCCTTAGGGCAAAGACCTTGGAGCAATGGGAACACGAGTACGGTTTCTCCCCGGAGTGGAAACGTTCATGACGCCGGAGAATCTTCCGGTGTTTGAACTTCTTCCCACATTTGTTGCAGGCATACCCGCCGTGAGAGTGGGCTACGACCCCCTGAAGACGCCACACGCCATTTGCGCACCGGGTGAAGCAGCAGAGCCGATGCCCCGTGTGGAGGCCCTGATGGCGGCGGAGATCTTTCAGCCCAGGCAGACCAGATTTTCCCTTAGCTACGCTTACATTGCTAGCATCAATGATGCTCTTCTTCTCTGATTCCGAAGCCAGTACGTTCACCAGATGTACTGAGCATGGCTTCGTCAACTTCCTGTCTGGAGAGACCAGCTTCAGCTTCAACTGGAGATGGTTTTCAGTCTCCTGCTCGGTGTGGATCCGCTCCCATATGCTGACCGGCACAGGAGCCATGGCCTCATCGGAGGAGGATGGGCTGTAGGCGGTACCTTCGGCGGTGCTGACGTTGGCTTGCTGTGGCTCTACCTGAACAGGTTCTTTAGATTGTTCAGGTTCTCGAACATCCGTCTTCAGAATCAGTGGACAAACAAACTTAATCTGGGTCGCAGTGCTGACGTTGGCCAGCTGTGGCTCCACCTGAACAGGTTCTTTAGATCGTTCAGGTTCTCGAACAGCTGTCTTCAGAATCAGTGGACAAACAAACTTAATCTGGTTCCCAGTGGTGACATCACTCTTTTGTTCTGGTCGGATCAGGAGAGGTTTCAGTTTAGCTAGCACAGATGTCCTAGCGCTTTGCGAAATTATGAGTCTTTGATCTGCAGAGACAGAGAAATTGGACATAGTTTTGGCCGTCATTACATTTATGTACGTAGGTTTTATGTTGATTGTGTGGTATTGGGTATTTATTTTCCTGGTTATAAATTATGATATGGCTATGTATTCAAACTGCTTTGAGTTTTCTATTTGTATTACTGCTCATTATTCTTCATCTGTGGAGGGTAAATTTATGGCACATCCTCCACATGACACCACCAGGAGGTACACAAATAATTTATAGCAATAATAAAGGATTTCATAAATAGCTTAACATTTACAATGAATGACAGTAGCAATCATCATTAAGGAGAAAGTAAACCAAAGAATTCTCAACACAAGTTAAAGATAATGCGCTGTGTTTTGAATGACAACCACAGGTCTAGAAGGAACTCCATACGAGTGCAACGAACATTGTGAACAAAATAGGGACGCCAGGTTGAATGTAGATAAAAGACGTATAGGCATGCCCCACATGATCGAATATTTTGTTTAGCCCAAACTGGAATAACCAGCTCAACTGGCACTCTAAAATTGTCTTAAACAGTAACATAATATGTCACCCCACCCTAATTCACAGCAAATTATTTCCTTTTCAAAAACGGGAATCTCACAGTATTGCATGTCTTCATGTATCAGAACATGTTTTGAATAACAGTACGATCGCGTTTGATTTGGAAGTACTTTTATGCTATTGCCGGAATTTGCTCCAGGCCCACAGTGCATACCAACCATTTGTAAAGCCCAATGCTGTATCCTAGAAAAATTATATCTTGGCAAAGACTCAGCACCGCATTGATCAGCCAAGATAGTGGGTTTAAGGAAGTGCAAAACGTCAGTGCAAAATCTGAAATCATTCTTTCATTAGAAGTAGAACATATAAAGAAATGTCTGACTATTCTCTGAGGTTACCCGTTTTTGAAAAGAACATGCATGTTCAACAGCTTAAACAGCTGCCCCAAGCTACTGTATTGGAGGCTGACATTGAGATATAATCCACAGCCAAGTTTCTCAATACTGAGTGAACTGCTCAGTGCAATTATGCACTGTATGTCAGAATTATACCACATATTTTATGAACAGGGAAGCTATCCTTTAAGACAAAAACACATTGTCAGAAAGCCAGTAAGAGAACTGCCACTCAGCCATTGTTATATCAGACTTATTCTTACCAATTTCTTTTCGAAGGTCACTGGTGATCAACTTCTTACCAACTTCTTTTCGAAGGTCACTGGTGACCAACTTCTCTTTTCGAAGGTCACTGGTTACCAACTTCTTACCAACTTCTTTTCGAAGGTCACTGGTGACTGAAGGCTCTGATGTGGAGTTACTTGACTTACTTCCCTCCACCATTTTCACATCCTTAAAAACAGATTGTACACCAGTTAGAAGAAAGGCAGTAACCATTTTGACCTTGAAGTTGTAATATTTTGTAGGAAAACAAACTTCTCATGCAGGTGTTGAGGAATTCTGTATCAATCAGTAATTGATGAGGCAAATGGAGTCTGACACACTTCATGTTATAAGATAGAAGTTTTATACTGCTCATGGGAAAAGTAGCTACATTAAACCTTTAGGGTGGTGGTTAAGTAGTTCTCTGAGGAAAGTAGGAGTGTAAAGATAAGAGAGGAATTTGCTTGTGTCACGGGACCAAGCTGTACCCAAAACAATAGATACCAGGCCTGTGCCATGGCTTCTTGACTCAGATATTCAGATGGTCACAACCTTAACACTACCATAATTCTTCCACACAGGTATCCAGCACAAATATGTTCTACTAATATAAACCTTATTTTGGAAAAGTGCTATACAAATAAAGTTCATTATATTATTACAGAGTTTCAGATAAACGTCAAGCCAACAACATTGGACAATGATTAACAGTATTTCAGAGCTGCATCAACTGACTTCCAAATCAATCTAACACTATGTAGCTGGACATCAGTGTGATGGCACATTGCAACACTAGTAAAATATTTGAATAGCAAAGTCATATTTGTAAATAAAATATGATTATTTAAGGACGTTAAAGTCACAAATCCAAGAGCAACCACATTTGTTCCACCAAAACGTTTAACTTTGAGCTCTAACTTGGCAGTGCTAATAAACCACTGACTGACTGAAGGGCCACAAAATAGCAATGACTAATGCCAGGCGTCTACAAATGTGGTCCCCCTTGAAATTTCGTTTGTGCACCTCCAGGAATGCAGGACATCTCTCTCTTCTTGGCTCATGTTTCTACTAAGGTAGACCTTTTTATGTTACGGCATAATTGTCCAATGACAAATGTGATTTTTGGTTTCATAGCGACTTTCAAGATCCATAAGTGATTGAACCCTATTTGTGCCCACTGACCTCTTTCAAGAGAGAATGCTTGGGGTCAGCATGGCCATTATCTTCACCCAGGGGTTTATCTGCAGGAGGTGGACCCTCCTCCTCCTCCTCTGCTGTGGAAGTATTTAAACATTCTCCATTCAAACGTGTGGAGGAACACTGGTCATCTGTGAGCACTGCAGACGAGGGGGGGAGGGGAAGAAACGAGGAACACAAAACAAATCCATGGATTAAAGCTATTAAAGTTGCCGTTGCACTTATTGCTGTTGCGTGTAGTCTTCACATTAGCTTTGGGGGGGAACAACTGCACGTCACGCTCAAATCCTGTTTAGCAGACCATAAGAATTATAATTATATAGTATCTAAGTTAGAATACCTACATGCATTCGTGCATTCCAACCACACGTCATGCATTAATTACAGATATGCAACTACAACACGTTGCACGCGTGTTTACATTGGAAAATGCACGAAGAAAGCATTTTCAAATGCGCAATGTGCACGTTATGTCTAAAGTGTAATTAATGCTTTAGGTTAACTGAGCAAATACGATACCATATCCTTGGACCAAGACTATCATAGCTGTATTTTATCGAGTCTGACTTTTGCTTTCGTTTCGAACGCTGACTCTGGTCCATAGCGTTAGAAGGAGTTCTCCTTAACGCTATGTTACTTTCGATCCGTTGCCCACACACGCCCGGTAGCGCAGCGTCTCTAGTAAACATAAATACAATTTCGCTACTCACCAAAACATTGACGGGTTTAAATTAAGATGTTGAAAGCCTACTTTCTTTAGTGGGAACACTCGGAGCCCCCCATCTCACGTGTAAAATACCCCCTTTTCCAGAATGTAAAATAATCCACCGGATGGGGAAACATTTTTTCAGTTACTCCACTGCGCCCCCTACAGATCCGGTCAATGCACGTTTTCTATTGACAAGATCTGTAGGGGGCGCAGTGGAGTAACTAAAACATTTTTTCCATCCGGTGGATTATTTTACATTTTAGTCAAAAAGTGCATTTTAGACGTGAGGTTGGGGGCTCCGAGTGTTCCCACTAAGGAAAGTAGGCTTTCAACATCTTGAAACCATCTTTGTTTTGTTGAGTAGCGAAAGCGTATTTTTTATTTTTCATTAGAGACGAGAGGCTGCGACCGCTGCGCTAACGGGGATGTCTGGGCTACGGCTAGAAAGTAACACAGCGTTAAGCATTAAACTACTTCTAACGCTATGGATCAAAGCTATACGAAAGCAAAAGTCAGACTCGATTAAATACATCTATGATAGTCAAACAAATACCATGCAATAAAACCAAGCATGCACAACGCGTTGTTATAGCTCGCAGATCTGTTCTTTTTTGGCAAGCGATTGCAATCGTACTACGAAAACATAAATAATGTGAGTGAGTGTACAAGAGGAACTAGCATAGCATTGGTCTACAACCGGAAGTAAAACACAAACAAAAAATCGCGTTTTACCAATTAATAACTGGTCCGATGGCGAAGGACGATCACTTTCATTCACTTGCACTCCGACGCTGCGGACCACTTTAAGACGCTGCTTGTTGCACACACAGTCCCGCGGCTCGGCTGCAGCAGCGGGTCCTTCACAGTGGATCTCTGTGGTGGAGGCTTGGTAGCGACTCTCGAACAGTTTGGTCAGTTCTACCGTCGCCTCTTTCACCAGGGCGCCCAAGACCGTCTCCACCTGGGCTTGGAATTTGAGGTCCAGGGCAGACATTGTGTTGTCTGTCTGCAAATCAGTGCTTTAGATCTAGACTAGTGCTGTGTTGTGTTGTTGTTGTTCGGCGAGAAGGCCATGAACGTTCAACGCTGGTAGTTGCAGCGCTATAGAGGTATTTACCACCACCAACACACCATGTGGGTGATGGAGCATGGGGGCGTGTCTGATGTTTACGCAGGCGCGCCAAGTGGACGTTTGCTCTCAATCTCAGGTCACTGTAACTGACAAGCCTGTTATTTGGTTTCTAGTCTAGTCTTAATTTATTTTATTTTAAGGGTTCAGTGGTGAAGAAGTAACATTTTTTACTTAAGGAAAAGTATCAACACTGCAATGTAGAAATACTCGGAAGTAAAAGTCCGGAATTCCAAATTTACTTTAGTAAAAGTACAAAAGTATGCACTTAAAGTAACAATAGTAGGCCTTGTTGCAGCCAATTTGATATATTTTAATATTTGAATATGAAGGTATTTTGATATTGTGATGGTGCTGTGATTCTATACTGATTGACCTGGGCATAGGCGATTTCAGGGTACAGCCTACTATTTGAGAATGTCACAGGTGCACAGCATTAGGGATTGGGATTCAGACCAGAGGGAAGCCACACAGTTTTTCAACCGTGCGTGTTTTTGTTTGTTTTCTGTTTGTTTTGAGTTATTTTCTGTTTATTTCCTTATCACAGTTAGTTGTTTAGTTACAGTTAAACACCGGCTTTTGTTTTGCTGTCATTCATCCTGCAATCAAAATAAACATCCTTAAATGCACTCAAGAGAAGACCTGATTTACTTTAAACACCACGCGTCTGGAAAAGCTTCACAACATCCCTCAGTGGCAATTATTTGTGGTTAGTTTGCCACTACAGGCCTAGTAGGCTAGTAAGTACTTTATGCAGAATGTGAATGTCCCATTTCACAAGTTTTCAAATGCATAAAAATGTATAAAAAGCTTATGAAAATAGTAAAAGTACAAAAGTATGCACTTAAAGTAACAATAGTAGGCCTAGTAGTAAGTACTCATTATGCAGAATGTGAATGTCCCATTTCACAAGTTTTCAAATGCATATAAATGTATAAAAAGCTTATGAAAATAGTAGCTATTATAGACCGAAATGTAAACAGAGCTGAAGTGGTTAATCTAAATCTCAAAATCTATAAAGTATATATAAGAATAGAAAAAAGTATATATAAAGTAACTAGTAACAAAAGATGTCAAATAATTGCAGTGGCGTAAAAGTACAATATTTGGGTCTGAGATGGAGTAGAAGTAAAAGTACAGAAAATTGGAAATACTCCAGTAAAGTAAAAATACCTCAAAATTGTACTTAGTACAGTACTTGAGTACATGTACTTAGTTACTTTACACCACTGCAAAATAATCATATTTTATCTGGGAAGGACCCCCCCCCCCACACCCTGACAAGCACTTTTTTTTTGGAATTGTAGGCATTACATTTAGTTGGACTCGGTTCCACATATAAATATATTGTGAAAATAAGGCTTGTGAGCTTGTATATCGGCTATTTTCACAATGTTTGCCTATATTAACACATTTTGTGGCACCTAGGGACCCCCTGATCTTTTTTAAAGATTTTTGTTTTGGCTTTTTGCCTTTATTGATAGGTTATAGTAGGCTGACAGGAAATGGGGAGAGAGATGGGGGGGTGACACGCAGCAAAGGTCGTCGGGATCGGGAGTCGAACCCGCGACACACTGTCAGATTGGCATTGCAGCCTAGGGAGCCTGGACCGCCACGCTGTGGCCCAGACTTCGGACAAGCAAAATTGAACCAACAATAAAGCTGTGATCTAAAAGCATTGCGATATAAACATCTGCATCTGCCAATTGATATTATAACATACTATGCTGAGGCAGCGCGTATTTAGTCTGTCCACTCATTCTTCTAGTAGTGTGTAACACCTCATGTCACCTTATCTATGGCTGTGTGTGTGTGTGTGTGTGTGTGTGTGTGTGTGTGTGTGTGTGTGTGTGTGTGTGTGTGTGTGTGTGTGTGTGTGTGTGCGCGTGCGCGCCAAATAGCACACATACTGTATCATCTGCCCTGTCCTGTTAGTTTAAAGTTAAGGGGATGGCTGAAGTTATTACCCAGACACTAATATGTTGTTCTAAAATACAGTCTCAACATTATTCAATGTTATTGTTTTCAGTGCTGAAATAGAAATGTTACTTTTGGCCTTTGGATGATATTGGCAAAATGTGATGGATAGCGTCACAATACATTGGGCAGGTGTGTGTGTGTGTGTGTGTGTGTGTGTGTGTGTGTGTGTGTGTGTGTGTGTGTGTGTGTGTGTGTGTGTGTGTGTGTGTGTGTGTGTGTGTGTGTGTGTGTGTGTGTGTGTGTGTGTGTGTGTGTGTGTGTGTGTGTGTGTGTGTGTGTGCGCGTGCGCGCCAAATAGCACACATACTGTATCATCTGCCCTGTCCTGTTAGTTTAAAGTTAAGGGGATGGCTGAAGTTATTACCCAGACACTAATATGTTGTTCTAAAATACAGTCTCAACATTATTCAATGTTATTGTTTTCAGTGCTGAAATAGAAATGTTACTTTTGGCCTTTGGATGATATTGGCAAAATGTGATGGATAGCGTCACAATACATTGGGCAGGTGTGTGTGTGTGTGTGTGTGTGTGTGTGTGTGTGTGTGTGTGTGTGTGTGTGTGTGTGTGTGTGTGTGTGTGTGTGTGTGTGTGTGTGTGTGTGTGTGTGTGTGTGTGTGTGTGTGTGTGTGTGTGTGTGTGTGTGTGTGTGTGTGTGTGTGTGTGTGCGTGTGTGTGCGTGTGTGTGCGCGCGCGGATTTCCCACCTTCTGAAGATGCTTAACAACGATTACAAGGATGTTAGGGAGCTGGCACGATCCTCTCTGTTCTTGGACCTAAGGAGGCGTAAGGTCCCACTGGCCAGGGAGCCAGAGCCCCAATTCCTTGGATTCAGGAGAAAACCCAGTGGGAAACTGGACACCCGCTCTGATGGTTTTAGGGTCTGGTCAGACTGGCCAGACCTGAACTACCTCTGTGTCCGCACTGGAGTGTCTTTGGAGTGGGTGCGGTCTGACTCAGAGACTGTGAGGGTCTCAGAGGACATTATAACGGACCCCGTCATCCAGGTCAGGGCAACAGTCACCTATGCTGGTCACCTGCTAACAGCTACTGCCAGACAAGTCCTTATGGATCTTCTACACCAGCATAAACACTGGACTGGACTAAAACTCCAGGGGAAACTTGCATGTCTCCCCTCTGCTGATCACTCTGTCTCACACTCATTTCTTAAGAACACTCATTGTTGTCCTCATTGCACTCAATGAGGACATCATCACATTCAATTCAAAAGCCAGACTACAAGTCCTTCTCACCTGACTCAACATTTCCATCTGGTTTCCCACCACTAAGGTCCCTCATTGCCTGCACCACACCACAGAACAGAACAGATCACTGAAACACTGTCACACATCTTGAATGGCTGTTATGCATACAAACGGATGTACATAGCACGCCATGATAGAATAGTGGAACTCATAGCAAAGGACACAAAGGACACAAAATATCATGCACCAGTGGGAATGTGCAAACATTCCTGTGTCATTTCATCATGTTTCATCTCTGTGATAACCCAGGCATCTGTACATCTTTGACAGCTAAAACACCAGATGTTGTTGTAGTTGATGAAGAGTCCAGAGAAGTGTCTGTATTAGAGATAGCATGCACCTTTGATCCTAGCCTAGAGGAAGCTTTTATGATCAAGGTCATTAAA